>NW_024580664.1:895848-1255052 GCF_017639235.1 Corvus kubaryi | reverse complement strand
GGGGCGGCGGGGCGCGCAGGGCGGGCGGCCACGGGGCGCTCGGCCATGGGGCGCGGGATGCGGCTGGCGCTGCTGCTGCTGGGCGCCGCCGCCGCCGCTGCAGGTGGGTCGTGACCGGCCGCGGTCGGCGTTCTCCGTCCTCCGCGGGCGTGCGAGGTAGATACGCGCCTTGTGTGCGTGTGCGGGTACGCGCGTGTGCCGGAGTGCCCGCGCCCGTGTCCGCGGGGTGCACGGGCGTGCGCACGCACGGAGCGCCGCACGGGCGTGTGCGCACTGTGCACACACGCGTCTGTCTGTGCACGCACGTGTCCGCACACACGCACACACGCGCGTACATACGCGTATATGTGCGCACAGGCTGTGTGCGCGTGTGTCCGCACATGAGGTGCGTGTCGGTACGCGGTGTGTGCCGATGGGTGTGGAAAGGCAGGGGCCGGGATGCGCGTTCCCCCCGCGCCCCGCGCCGCAGACAAAGAGGGGTTCGGCCGCGCCGCAGCGCGCTTCGCGGGGCCGCCCCTGCCCGCGGAGCCTCGGGCGGGGCGGCGAGGCCGGGTGGGCTCGGGCCGGGGCTTCGGGGGATGCCGCGGGAGTGGGGCCCGGCTGCGGAGCGCTGCGGATGGCAGCGGCGGGGCTGTGGGCTCCGCTGGCGCTCTGGGCGGCGGTGCCCCGGGTCGTCGGGGTGCGGAGGAGGGCGGGCAGGGTTCTCAAAGCCCCTTCCCGCAGCGTAAACACTCCGCGCTCAGAGCTGCCCGCAGCGGGGTCCCGCAGCAGAGACACCCGGGCATAAACAGTTTGCGTAACGCTTCCTCGGCCGGGTGCAAGCCGAGTGCCAAATGTCTTTTCTAAAAAGAAGGGAAAAAAAACCTGATGGGAAACAAACATTTAATCAGGCACAAGATATAAACGAAACATCACAAGTTGGCATGTGTTGCTAAAATGCTTAAGCAGGAAGCATATGATTTTCCATGGATGTTTTTCCAGGTGAGTCATGGTATTCTCTGCATGCTCTTACTCATTACTGGAGATCCCAGTCCGGTGGCATGTACAGTGTATAGAATGGGAAGATTTAGTTGGGCAGATGCATTAAGTCCAAGCAAGGAAAAGCACCTCTTGCAGTGGTGTGGCAGAGTAGTCGTGAACCTGTGACTGCCAGCATAGAAATCTCTATGCTCTCGATTTGTCCTTTTACTGAATTCCTGTGGCAGCCAGTGTTACACTAGAAAGATGTCACTTTTCATAACATGAAGTGCTCTGCATCGGTCATGCAACTCTTTTCCAATTCAAGTGAAAACAAACACCCTTTCAAAGGGGGTTTCCTCTCCCGCCTTTCTGGCCCTGGGACCCACATCTATGTGCCAGCAGCATTTCCCAAATCCTACTGGAGCCAAGGTCCCTTGCCCCAGATCTGACCCCAGGTGAGGTCAATGCCTGGCCCAAAGACAACTGCAGTAATGACAGTGCATGATCAGGGCTGGAGTATACCCTGAACTGGGAGCAATCAAATACTCTGGGCTCCCAGGGTCTCACATGGGATTTGGTAGCCAACCCCTCCCAGCTGGGGTTAGCTTGTCCCTGTCCTGGGGCCAGCCATGCCAGCCCTACCACCAACTGCAGTCACGGGGAAACCTCCCATTGACCAGGTCCTCCTCCACTGCATTCCTGGAGGCAGCAGTCTGGTGTGCAAAAAACAAAAGTACTTGATTACACAAACAGTAATCTCAACCTGTCTGATGGTGCTGACTGAGCCCTGCTCTTCCTACCACTTCCCAAACCTGCTTTGCAATCCCACAACTGAGGGAACCGCAGTAAATGTTCATCTATTTGTGTAGCGGCCAACTGCACTGTATAACACGTAGCCAAAGAATCCAGGAAAGCAGCCAAAGACATAAATTAGGCCAACTACTGGCTAGCCTAACTGATAATATGATAATAGCACTTAACTTACCTACCCCTCAGGAGAGCTACGTAGGTTAATGTTTATACAATGCTTTGAAAAGGATGTTCAGGAGTTGTAAGTGATATCATATTAACCTTACAGTTCTATTTGTTTACTTTTCTAGAGCAAACGTATTCTGCACAGTTACTATAGGTCATCTCCAACACAGCTTTACCAGCACACTGTAGGAAGCTAACTTGACTGAGCATTTCTTGTTCACCAAAATTTTCCCAAGACTGCTTACCCAGTGAAAACCAGAGACTAGATTCAGAAGTGCCTTGTACTGGGTGCATAGCAAGCAGTGGTCTACAGCTGTTCTGAGGAAATGCTATAGAAAACCTATAGAGAGCTTTGGTGGTAGAAATGTTTTTATGCAGTGTTTCTTGAGGAGCAGGAGAAGTGGGGAATACTGTCAGGCTTGGAAGGCTTAGCACTGCTAGTGCATAATATAGCTTAATTGCAATTATGACACTGTAGGCAAAAGCTGAATAAGCCCCAAATAAAGGACTTATTGGATACTAAACTGAAATGACCTTCAGACATAACAAAAATGCCAAGAAGACATTAATTGGTGCACAAAGCTGACTGTGTATGACTGGCCTGGTGATAAAGAAGACATTATGCACCTCAGGATGCTTTGACCTGCACACATCCAAGTCAATAGAGATTTTTTTTTTTTACGTTAAACAATTCACCAAATACCACCTTGACCTACTCTTACAGTTATTAATAAAAAGTTGGAGAGCTTCTAATCAAGCATTCCTGCACCAAGAGTTACATTGATTACATGTGGAAGTTACATGGTTTCACAGTAAAGCCCATGGTGATTTTATTTTTCTTTGACACTTTAACTGTGGATTTTAAAATTGACAGGACTTCCAGAAAAGCTTGAACAAAAACCACAGCGCCTCAGCTGTGTGGCAGCTTGCCAGCATAATTTCAACCAAAACTTCTTTTTTCTTCCCTTTACATACACCAGTAACAGGCTTTCCAAACTTAAGCAGTGCTACAATTAAACACTGATGTTGGCAGAAGTTTCTGACTGTGGGAAGATTTGGGGTACAGCTGGAGTGGTGGGAAAGGGGTGAGGACTTGAGGTCATTGCTGGCAGGTGATATTCCTGTGGGCTCTCACACCCCGGACACCTGATGTGCTGCACGGTGGGCTGGGTTGCAGCAATGCTGTTCCCCATGGCAGCCTCCTGGCCTTGTGGCAGCAGGCTGCCTTTCTTCTGCTTTTCTCCACTTCTCCAGGGCCACCTGGATCCCCTTGGAGGCCTCGAGGCATGGGTGGCATGGCCCTGAAGCTCAACCCTGCTCTAGTCCCTCAAGGCGGGAGGGCAGGGTGTACTCATCTCTCCTCCTGCCTGCTCTCCATCTCTTGGTAGGGATTTTCCCAAGTGCAGGGAAACCCTGAAGAGTTTTGGGGTGGGGTTTTTTTGCTTTTAAAGACAACACTGAGCTCCACAGAGGGGAGAGCTGAGTAGCGGTGCCACACTCCCACAGCCCTTCCAGGGCTCGGTGGGTACCAGGAGCACACGGTTTCGGCGGTGGCAGCATCCCGCGTCTGCTCCGACGGGATGGGGTGCTCCCACCTCAGGAGCCGCCTTCAGCGCCCCGCTCTCTGCCCCGCAGGTCTGGGCGGCGTGGCGGCAGCGAGCAGTCCCTGCGAGAAGGCCTGCAACCCTCGGATGGGTAACCTGGCGCACGGGCGGGCGCTGCGCACCGACACGTCCTGCGGCCGCGGCGCCGCCGAGCCCTTCTGCGCCTACAGCGAGGACGCGCAGCGCCGCTGCCGGCGCCCCTCGTGCGGCCGCTGCAGCGAGGCCCAGGCCGGGCTGGCGCACCCCCCCGCCGCCATGGCCGACTCCCCGTTCCGCCTGCCCCGCACCTGGTGGCAGGCGGCCCAGGACGCCCCCCACGAGACCATCCGCCTGGACCTGGAAGCCACCTTCTACTTCACTCACTTGATTATGGTCTTCAAGTCGCCCAGGCCGGCTGCCATGGTGCTGGAGCGCTCCCAGGACTTCGGCGAGACGTGGAAGCCTTACAAGTACTTTGCTGCTAACTGCTCGGCCACCTTCGGGCTGGAGGATGATGTGACGCAGAGAGGAGCCATTTGCACTTCCAGATATTCGAGCCCCTTCCCCTGCACTGGAGGAGAGGTAAGTCTGCCTGGGTTGGGACGAGAAAGCCCCTGCTCCAGCCCCCTTTCTCTCTGCAATCTCTGCACCGGTGTTTACGCTTCATATTTCACTACACCAGCATCTCTTGTCATCGCACAAGGTGAATTAACGTAATTCATTCCTAGGTGATGTAAGCACCGCCCTGCCTCTTGCTTTGCTGAGTTCGTAGTCCCTCTCTTTTCCAAAAACTTCCTTTTCTTTCACCTGGTGAACTCCCCTGCACAACTGCAACCTAGGCAGGTGCTGCTAATTCCTCAGGAATGCATAAGGGAACGTCACTCTGGACAGCTTTCTCCAGATCTTGCAGGCGTGTGGTTTTGAGGTGATGCAAATCAGTCTGAGCAAAATGCAACTATGTTAAAATTAATAATCACCAGATCGACTTCTAATAGTAACTGCCTTCTTTGAGAAGTAGGCGTGTAACCAGCCAAAGCTACTCACCACACACTGAAGTATGGTTCCCATAAACCAGGTTAGCCAGGTAATTTTAAAACTTGTATCTTGTCTTCTTTTTTCCTGTGCACACTTATGTGAAAAGAACTTTGGAGAAAAAAAAAAAAGAAGAAAGACATCATATTTGCTAAGGAAAAAAAAAATATGTGAAAGATGATTTTCAGTATCAGAAACAGCAGATAACAAATGATGCATTTGGAGGCGCTACCAATAATACTCTTCCCTCAGTGCAATTCTGTCCCCCAGTGCTGGAGAGCTTCCCCTCGGAGCCGCGGCCATGGGGCCGCCCTCCTGGGTCCCCGTCTCGTGGGGACGCATCCCCGGCGGCCAGCTCTGGACTTTAAGGGCTGCTCCCTCTAGTGGCCTAATTTAATAAACTTGCCTAAAAGCTTAATCAAAAATTCCCCTCCGGTCTAACACAGAGAAAGGGTAAAATCTGGTTAGTGAATTAGGAGATCACTTACATCATTGTAGTTTCTGCTGAGAACTGGTTTTGAGGTGAAAGCCCGATCCTTGGAGACCAGCATTCATGTTGAGAAAAATCATGTATTCAGACCCCTTTGCAATCATTTGTGGTCACCTCTAGCCATGCTCTGGCTAGGAAGCCACTCTCTACAGAAATACTGAGAGCTGTTTTTTCACCAAAGTGCATCTCGTAGCTGTGTCACAGGAGGCAGCCAGTGTCTTGCCCTAGGAGAAGTTGTTCCATGCTCTCATCAGCTCAGAAACATCCAGACCTGTCAGACAGATCCAGAATGACTATTCCATTACATTTTAAATCAAATGGTTGGTTAGAAAAAGTGCTATCTTTCTTTCTTTTCCTGACATCCTTTGCTTGTGCCCCCCAAAAGCTGCCTAAACTTCCTTTCAGAGTGCAATATATAAAGGGGCTTACAAGAGAGGTGGAGAAAGACTTTTCAACATGGCTTTTTAATGACAGGACAAGGGGCAACCATTTTATACTGAAATTGATTTAGATTGGACATAAGACATTTTTTGATTATGAGGATCATGAGGCACTGGAACAGGTTACCCGGAGAAGCTGTGGATGCCTCATCCCTGGAAGTGTTCAAGGCCAGGTTGGATGGATGGGACTTCGAGCAACCTGATCTACTCAAATATGTCCCTACCCATGGAAGGGATGCTGGACTAGATTATCTTTGGAGGGCTCTTCCCATCCAAACAATTTTGTGGTTCTGAATCAGGGCTAACTACAAAGTGAGACCCACAAAAGAAAGGATGTATGTACCCCACTGGGAATTTCTCAGGCCCTCAGTATTTGTGCCAGCCTCTGTATCCCACCACCTGAATCCTAAACCTATGCCAGCCTGTGATGGAGTGTAGGGACTGAGATCCACAGCTCTTAGGCCAGCCAATGGGACTTCTCTGGGACATACGACTTTTTCAGCTTTCCAGTGATTTTTACTCAGGGGTGAGAAACCCAGGACATCCTACAAGGCAGCATTTGCCTCATTGGTGTTGGGTCCCATGTTGCTAGCACCCTGGTGCAGTTTTCGTTGTGGTCACTGCACACCAGGATGGGGGTTGTGCCTGGAGAGAACCTGTGCAAATCCTGGCCTTGGGCCAGCTCCTCCCTGGGTTGGTGCAATGTGTGGGGACAGTAGAACCAAGGTCTTGTGTGCAGAAACCAATGCCTGTCTCAAGATGAAAAGTAATTTGGTAGTGTTTGATGCATCTGCAGTAGCATGCTGCAAAAAGAGGCTATGTACCAAGCTTGCTTCTGTGGGATCTCTTCTTTTGGCATGGCTTTAGTCTGTGTTATTGCAAAGAAGCATATAAATCAAGAGCATTTAATTGTTCCAGGTTTTAAACAAGTATTGCATCCAAGGGGCTGGAGGTTAGAAGATTTTGCTCGTATGGTACACTTCAGTTTCCTGCAATTAAATACCACTTTTTACCTGCAAAGTAATAGCAGCAGCTCTCCAGATGGCAAGCCTGCATGCTTAGCAAATATCCCATTTAATTTATTACAGTGTGCTGCATTCCAGCAATTACTAGTAGCTGCCAATAGCAACATGTATCTGACCTAAAGAAACATCAGAGTTTTGTGTTCTGTTTGGAGTTATGTTGTGCTTTACTCCCACTTTGGAAGCACTGAATTTCAGACATATGGAAACAGTAATTTCTCTTGAAACAGTGGTTTCAAATATGCAGTCATCCAAAATGTTCATGTCTGAAGGGTATTACTCATTACTCTGAAGGGTATTACTCATTTTCTTTAAAGCACAACTACAAATTCTGTGACTGCCATGGGATTTCTTTTTAACTTTTGAGATTTTTTTTTTTAACTGTGATGTAACAACTGTAATCCATGATCCAAACTGTGTGTCCCACTGTCTGTATACTGCTTTCTCACACTTCAGACATTTCAATGCCACATGTGCATTTCCGGGCATGGTGTTAAGGGCTCGCAGGATTTTGCAGGATGCTGGGGTCTCTGTATGCTGCTGGCAGCTCACTCACTGCTATCCCCTTGGATGAGCAGTTTGTCTCAGGTGAGGCCTCAGGTGGTGGTGACTCACCCCAAATGTCACTGGAGGTAGGCACAGACCTATGGCTTGTAGGGCTGGTGGTTTCTGGTTTTACCCTCTGCAGAGAGCAGGCGGTGCTGATCCACCTGCATTTCTGCCGATTGTTAAAGAGCCTACAAGCCCCAGTTCAAGGCATCAGAGTGCAGAACCCCGCAGAACTCAGAGGCTTAGGGCCTCTTTTCAATATATCACCTGTCTTAATTTGGGTCAAAGGTGTATCTGCTTCACTTTTGATTGAAAAGAAAGATTAGAGTTTTTGCATTCTGCCCTCATCATCATGAGTCATTTCTTAGATGCTGACTTCAACTCTTACGACAAAAATCCTCCCTCATCAGAATTTACCATGATGTTGATCTTGAGGAGATTTATGGTAGTGAAGAAAACAAGCTGCCAAGCCTCTAGGTTCATTTCAAAGATTCAGACCTCAGAAATGCTGAAATAGCTCTGGGAGATGCCTTTCATCCTTCTGTAGCAGTGTGGCTCTGGGCTTCCCTTTGCAGTGGTGGGACTGGGATGGTGGAGAGCACTGGGAGAGAGATACTTCTGGGAAGTGGCACCATGCTGCAGTCACCTAAGCTGGGTGCCACCTCAGCAGCAGGAACCAGACAAGAAGTGTCACACGCCATGTGCGGCACTTGGAAGGTCTATTGATAGGTAGAATCACCTCATCAGGGACTTGGCAGGTCCCTGCTCTTCTTTACTTCCTGTCCCTAATGCTGCAAGTCCACTGAACATGGTTATCTCTGATGTGGATGTGGCTCCAGCCTGAGGCAGGCAAGAGATGGAGGATCAACCACCCAGTGGTGGGATTAGGAAGGAAAGGACAAATCTGGGCAGAACTGCCAAGCAAAGAGGTTGAAGGCTGTACTGATGTTTGGAACACTGCACTAAAATGCCATGGGTTCGGTCTAAATGGTTTTCTTGGTGGAAGTAAGCATGAGTTCACAGGTCAGCATGTGCCCAGAGAGCTCAGGGGCTCTGCTGAGCCAAGCTCCATACCAGGGCAGCCTGGCTGTAGTCTGACCTTATGCAAAGAAGAAACACTGTTTCAACAACCAGCAAAGTAGTCAGCGATTTCTCTGCAAGGATACAGAAGCTAAACAAACCAACTGAGCCTCTCAGTGGAGAGCAGGAAAGGGGGGCAGATGGTGGGTGCCCACCTCCTGCCCTGGCGTCCCAACCTTGGTATAGCCAAGCTGGGTTTCCAGCAAGGTTCAAGCATCTGCCTATTTGAGGTGAATTAATTAATACAGTGAATTAATTGTTTCACAACAGCAGTTTGTTTAGCATAGGCAGAAACCTCTAAATGTTAGCCTTGTATCACCAATGTTTTAAAAGAAAGGCTACGGCCAAGTTTTAGCCTGAATCATACAAAAATGCTACAAATGCTGAGTATCTTCGCTGTTTTTCAGGGTGTAACCCTTCAGCCACATTATTGCAAGGGAAATCAGAACTGGATTCACCAGCCAAACATAATCTGATCCCAGTAAACAAGATGCAGAAATAAACTCTTTCAGCTTCATGCTTAGACAAGAATACTAATTTTACCAGTATGCATAAAAGGCTGTCTTCCCTCCCATAGTTCAGATCATATTAGTATTTCCTTTTTGACACTCTAATCTTAAAATTATCCTTGGCTAGGGATCACTGTTGAGGGCTCATCCACAAGGGGCCCTTAGCAGATGTTAATTCTTTAACTGTGAGTGAGAGTGACTGTCCACTCTGCAATGCAATTATCTCATTCACTTTACATTCCCATCTGTGGTCAATTCAGATTAGCTCGCCTGAGTGTCCCCATTTAGACAAGTTCCAGGATAAAAGGGCTTACTGAAGCAGAGTCTCCTTGACAAGATTTTAGTAAATTAGTAACTTATTTTAGTGTTCATCTATTTAGAATACTGCTAATAAATCACTTGGAGACCTCAGCTATTGTTGCTGTGTGCTATTTATAGAAGAGGCATATTTGCAGCTTGACTATATTCCAGCAACAAATTCTAACATGCTTTTAACTTTTGAAACATCACATTACCACTGTTTTGCTGTGGGATGCGTGTCTTACTGAGCATTTTATTGATCTCATGCCTTCCGTAACGGAAAAACCTTCACGTTTTGCCTTTCACTGTTGCTGCATGCAGCCTGCCTCTCTTCCTTGAGGATGTGGACACCAGCCCTACTGGTTTTGCCTGAAATTAGCTGCATAGAGCAGAAGTAAATTGTGTCTTTCTACTCACAAGTCTCACCATGACAGACTGTGAGTGGTTGTAACACTCGCTGCTGACACAAATAGGAGTTAAAGACAGTCAGTAACTTTTATTTTTGAGTCCTGATTTTGAGTTGTAGAAACTTCTGTCTGGTTGGGGTTTTTTTACCTTTTAGGCCCAAATAAGCTTGGTTTTCAAGCTTATCATCATTGTCCTGAACTGAAGCTGCATTTTTATTGTGCTGAGATCCTTTAAGGATCTTGTGGGTAACAGGAGATTTGAGTTCAGTCACTTGTAGTGCTCCACAGAAAACCGGGGCAAATATGCAAGAATAACCTCAAAACAGCCTGGGATGTCAACCTATTAGAGGGCTGCAAACATCTTTTTTAATTGTCCTGTGCCACCAATGTCTGCACAGAGAGAAAACAAAGGCCCAAACTGATGAGAAGGAAAGAGGTATCCTGACAGGCGTTCAGCAGTGCTCAGGACATGCAAGGACATACCCAGGGAAGTATGTTTTCATCTCTACATTTTGTAGAAGTGCCCTTTGTAGGAAAAAGACCTCTTTAACAGCATCTTCCTGATCATCCTATCATTGGAAAAACACAAATTGTTGGGCTCTGTTCAGAAATGCTATGTGCAAAGGAGAGTCTGTTCAGCTAGGGGTGTTTGGGGTGATGGCCAAACCCTGTCCAGCTCTTTGCATTATATCACTGAATCCAGCAAGACACAGGGACTATTGTTGCAGTGCTAGGTTTGGCTTAGCAAGCTGCAGCTTTCCCAGAGAGCTCAGCGGAGCTGCTTAGGGCAGAGTGACCATTTCAGCCTCCTGCAGTCCATTTCGGACAGCTCGCACTCTTGTTCCTGCAGTTATCAGCCTTACAGCACAGTGATGGTGAAGGAGGTGAGAAGGGTTCCGCCACGAGGGCTTCAGAGGGCCTTTAATGGTTATATCTTTTCCTGGTGGTCCCCAGAGGCAGAAAGACCCTGTGAGCCAGCCGCAGGGCGGTTTTGTCAGATCGCAGGGGCGGTCCATGGGCGGAGTTGGGGTACAGGAACCAATAGGGAGAGCCTGAGGGAGTGGCCAGGGCTAGGGGCAGGGGAAAGTGGGGAGGGAACAATGTGAAAGACATTTAATAAATGAATCAGTGGGAAATACAAACCCACAGACCATTGTTCCATAAGCATAAGAATAATGATTTCTAGGGAAATCGTTAATGAGGTGAAGTACATGAAACTAGAGTCAATAAAATTATATAGGAGCCTAGAAATCCTAGGCTGTGGCATCTGGCAGTAGCAGCACACCAGCAGGACACCATCTCACCACCAGCCACCTTGCTGATGGCTGTGGTGAGGTGCATCCCTTGGTTTGGTCCTCAAGCTTTCCTTCCTGGCAGGGAAGCCCATCTTCCCAAGCACTGTGGAGGGTTTACAAGCCAGTTCAGATTTCCAGCAGTGGAGGAGATTCTCCCTTTAAATAATGGGGCAGCAAAAAGCGAATCAGGGGAAAATGGGAAACTTTAGCTCCGTTTTCACTTGTGCCTGGGAGGACAGGAGAAAAGGGCCATTCTGGGCACATGTGGAGACGAACCTTTGGTCTCTGACGAATTTTACCATAAAAGATACTTTAGAGTTCAGTCACCAACAGGGCTGAGCAACACAACAGTTGTTTTCAGGGCACCAGCACCTGCCTTTAAAGTGTTCTGTATGTGGAGTACCAGGCATGATACTGCCAGATCTGTGGGCCAGGTTGTGATAAATCCCTCCCCCTCTCCCATGGGCCATCCTAGAGGAGTGACATGGCCGCTAATGAGGCCTCCTAGATGCTCAGCATCTCTGAAGGACAAGGGCATGTGAAGAGCAAGATGCTTCTCCAACCTGCCCCATGATCCTCTGCATGATTTCTCCCATTACAACTAGCCCATAGGATCGTCTCCTTTTCTTCCTGGATTTCCCAGTGCTTTTGGCACTTGGGGGTTGGCCCTCTGCTTGGCCAGCTCTCGAAATGCAGCCGCCTTTGGGATGGAGCATAGCCAGTGTTTAACAGTGCATATCAGCAGTCCCGTTTGGAACAGCAAGTTTCTAACAACTGCTTCTGGATCCACCTCCAACTATGGCTAAAACGAATTATTCTTTGGAGGGAGCTTGACCAGTCTATGAAAGGGGATATATTGTAGGCTGCCAACAGCAGGAGGGAATGGGTCCCAGGGCTCCAGGAGACCCTTTCCAAACGTCTTATGTAGGATGTGAAGAGCGCTGTACCCACATGAAACAAGAGCAGTTTGGGTAGGCAGAATTTAATTCTGCAAATTGGCATCTGGCCTTGTTAGTGGGACTATTGCTTCCCTTGAGAAAAGTGCCACAGGATTTTAACGGTGCCTCCAGAGCCTCTCTTCAGGCACTGCACCCCACTGCTTCATTTCACAGTTCATTTTTGGATGAAGAGAAGGCTAGCTCACTTATTCAGCTTCCAGTTCTCTGGCTGGAAAGTAGGACTGCCACATTTCTCTTTGAGATTCCTGGATACAACTGGTTACATGGGAAGCGTGTAACCTAAAGCAATGTATTGACATGTCTCAGAAGTTTTGGATCAAAAGCTCCTTTGAGATTAATCGCCATGCAACAGTGGGTGTCGGTGTGAGACACCCAGTCTAACAACGTTCAAAATCCTACACAAATGGTGAAGTTCTCAAATTCTCCCTGGGTAACATTTTACAGGAAGAAGTTAATACCCAGAACCAAATTTACTAGATGCATATGCTATGAGTATTTTACCACCAGTCTCTCTGCAGCATCCCTCATTCCAGTAATCAAAATCTATAGCTATGGGTTGAAGGAGGGGTGCTGTTCCTTGTGACCTTTTGGACAGTGTGTAGTTACGTAGAATTCAGACAGGTGTTCTTTTTCCTAGAATTAAGTCTAGCTCGTGGTAGCTGGGTAGTTTAAGCAACCTACAGACACAAAGCCTTTTCATTATAAACAAGAGCAACTGAAAAATATTCATGGAACTGTGTTACTCTTGGGCTGAAAGAAATCCCCTTGATCCTTAGTACCACTACAGTTACTGAAACACTAACCTGCTGCCTTTCAGGCTTTTGCAGTGGTGTGTTGTGCTCAGAAGCTGTTAACGAGGTTATTCTGCAGCTCTGGGGAGTGAGCCAGCTTTTCTTACAGCCCTGCCAATGAAGAAGCAAGTCCAGTCCTTTGTCTGGCTCTTTGGAGGTAGCTCCAGGTTTTTTTGGTCTTCCACATGCACAACAGGTACTGCCGACAGGCCAAGGCTGAGAACATAAATCTTTTATGAGGATGGGGAAAGGAGGGGAATTGCTGGAGGGAAGAGTATTTAAATACCATCTTTCTTGCTGATGGGTCAAAGGACTTCATATCATCAGCTGAGCTGTGCTGGTTCATTTTCCTGACTAAGCTAGTGCAGCCTTGGAAATGGTAATTCTAAAGATGAGAAAAAGGCAATAATTGTTTTTCTTGGTAGTTCATAGCCAATGATATAATGCATCTGGAGGGTTTTGTGAGCCTAGAAACTGAGTGTTTCTATCTGTTTGATGAGTGAAAGTAATGGTTGGGCAAAATAGAGCCATTGTGGAATAAATTGTCAATTATTGGAGAAGCACTATTAATCGGAGATGAAGAAATCCAAGAGTTTTGAGCTGTAGAGAGATTTTTCTGATAAGAACATTACTTTTGTGATCATTGTCTGCATGAAGACAGGAATGACCTAGCAGTGTTTCATTTTCATCTAATGAAATTGTGTAGTCGGATGTTAAAGAGAAGCTGAGAAGATGGCTCTCATCAGATTGATTATTGCCAGAGATTTCAAGGATCCTGGAGAAATCCCAAAGGTCTGCCTAGCTCTCCTTGTGCCTTTTCCAGCCCCTCACTGGCCAGCTGCTGCATGTGAGTAGGAGCTCTGCCTGTACAGCTTCTCGCTTTTGAGAATGGCAGAAGAATGCTTTGAGTTTCCCAAAAGATAAAAGTTACCTTGGTATAAATTAATTTGCGAGGGCTGATTATTTGAAATAGCTGGATTTTCCTCCTGAAATCTTTGTAAGATTGCATAACTTTTGGATGGTGAGGCAAGGGATTATTTGCCTTGATTTATGTGCTGTAAAAACTGCAGAAGGGCTGGAGGCATGGGCCAAATGCTGTCTTACATCAAATTATATGAAGCAGTCTTGTTAAGGTTGCTGCAGGAGTGACATTTCTCCAGAATCTCAAGGAGCTCAGGGACTGCTGCTGGTGGTATGCAGTGGGTTTCTGTCATGGTTGCTTGGGGATGTTGATCAAGTGCTAAACACTGTGACCTGCAAGATTCCAATGCTCACAGTGATCTTAGTGTCTCTGATGGTCTCCTCTCTGCAGTGGCAGAGGAAGGGCAGGTTTTCCAATTTCTATTGCTGTTTCACCTCATCCAGGAGATGCTGAAGTATGCACCTCTCCACAAGAAAAAGAGACTGTTCTTCCCTGCAGTCCACTTTGTCTGACAGGCAGAAAAATGAAGAAGGGTTTTAGAGGAGCTGGTGGGTAATACCTGCCCAGCTTAGGCTGATGAACTTTCCACACCATATGATTTATTTGCAGCATCTGCCAAAAAGAAGACCAGTCTTTTTTTAGCCTAGGGTCATTGCAATGAACATAGCACAGAAATGCACATAGGTTTCTCTCCTAAAATCTTGTTGCTTGGTGTGGTGATATATGAAATAAGTCTGTTTTGTCAGTAGAAGGTACCTGCATTGTGGCTCTAGCAGCCTTCTTCACAGGGGGTAGTAGTCCAACAGGCTTGATTTTGTGAAGCAACGAGATTGTTTTCTTAAAACTTTCAGGAGCTTAACACCTTTAAGGTGTATCTCCAAAAAGTGGTTGAAATTAGACAGTGGTTTCAGAGGTTTTTAGAGTGGACTGATGGGCCGGGACTTGGATACACACGCAGTGCAATGGCACAGGGCCCTTTTCTGTAGGGAACTAATTTTGCAAGCAAAATATTCCTCTGCAGACACAGCTGTCCCCTCCAGGAAGAGCCAAGGAGAGCCTGGCAGATTTTGACCACACTGATGCAGAAAATCACAGAAACTAATATACTGGCCAGGAGGGTAAACGCTAGCATAGAGTTGCACCCTCAATACTGAAAGCGGGAGACAGAAGAAGCTGTCTGCAGAGTATCTGTCACTCTCAGAAGGCATACGAGGGCAGGGAATCTGCTGGTTGTTGCCAGCACTAGGTCTGGTGTTTAGACAATGCATCTCACAGTCGGCGTGCCTGAGCTGATCCTGCACTGGCAGGGCTGAGGGACTGTGTTAAACCAGGCAGCTCCTGTGCCTGAGGCTTCCCACTGTAAAAAAAAAGGTCCCCAAAGGTGTCAGGGCAGGTAGGACTGTTCCTGTTCCCCAAGGGTACCAAATTAGATTCATTGCTGCAGCTTGAGTCTTGCTGCATGACACAGCAAACCTTGAAAGTCAAGCCATCCTCATATGAACAGTAAGACAGTCTCATCTCAGTCTACCCTGCACAGGTTCTGGTGTGAGAAGCTTAATTACTCTTTCCTGGGAAGGCACAGGGGGACAAGCACAGAATGGTCTTAGCTCCAAGATTCCTCTGCAGCACTGAAGGTGACTAAGCAGGAGTGTGTGAAAGAGGTGTGAGAATGCTCTCTTTGAAGGGGGAGCACCTGACTGGCGTATTTCTGCAGCTAAATTTACATCCAGCTCCATCAATCAGGCTTTTGTGGTGATGATGAGCTTATTGCTCTTAATACATTTCTTGGGTGGAAGTTGAAAGCAGACACTGTGCCAGGTTGACAGCTGGCATGCATATTGCATCATTACTAATATTTTCAGTTACACTTTTCTGGAAACCAGTCTTATTGCTGCCTGGGAGCTTTCCATAATGTTTACCAAGAGAATTTACTGCTTATAACTTTTACATCTATTGAGTAGGAAAGCTCAATTGCCATAAAAAAATTTCCCTACTAAGCTTCTCTGAACAAGACCAGCCAAGGCTGAAAGCAGTTGCCACTTTCGGGTAGTGCCTACAGGAGAGTTCCTGGGCTGTTGGATGGGCTGCTCTGGCTGTGGAGGGAGGCGCAGGGGGACAGGGTGCAAGCAGGCAGTGGCTGGGGGATGGCAGAGGCGTACCAGGCAGTGATATAGCATGGCCCATCTCAGCTTGTGCCATGGTTTGAAGTGACAGCCAAGGCCTGTGAACACAAGCAGATGTGAGGCAATGCTGGGCACACGGCTGGGAATCCCAGAGCCAGGATGTCAGAGACAAGGGCTTACTTTCACCTCAGCCCCAGCCCCAGGCAAGCAGTGTCTAGCCTCAGCTGCTTGTTGTGCTGGAGGGAAATTTTTCAGGAGGCAAAGGGTTGAGGTCCTGGATGTGCTGGCAGAGCTCCACCACTGCATTTACTGCCTACATTTTCAGAGCCTTGTCCAGGCACTAAATAAATCTGATCACTTTCAGTGACGTGGAGATTCCACAGGGCCCCAGAATACAGGCCAATTAAGCACATTTATTTAGTGCCTACATACCAAGAGTCACTGCAGACTCCTAATGCAAACCTTAACTTTTCTGTTAAACACTTACTTAGACATCATATGCCTTTTTGTAAAGTGATGCACATCCCTCACTGCTTTTGCTGTCTATCTGGATAAGACAACAAACTTTTCATTCTCTTTATTCATACTATTTTTTCTTTTGCTCCTGTAAAATACATTGAAAGGAATAAATCCACCAGCAAATATCAAGTAAACCAGTACTGAATTTATCAAATGCCCCTGAGCTAATGAATCACTAGTACGGGTAGGTCATTATTGTAGAGTACTTACAGATACATTTTCATGCATCCAGGTCAGACAATACAGGGTAGAGTGCATCAGTCTCTTTTGGAAAGAAATCACACATCACTTCATGCAATGTTACCACCCTGGTTTTCATTTACAACCAAGTAAAAATGTGGTTAATGTTTTTAATATTTGTTTATTGCTTTTATTTCTGCTGTATTCCTGTTTGTTGGCTTGTTCCCATGTGTATATGCTTCTTGAGTCCCCTATCCAGTTGTTCTCTCTGTAATTTATCAATGTTGCCATTTCATGAACCATCTCCTGCTGCCTTCCTGGCTGAGGCCAGGCTCCCAGTTGGAGGTTGGAGCGTGGCACCTCTGGCCAGGTGCTGGGACCCAGGGAATGAGCACGTGCATGGCAGCTGCAGGACCCTGTCCAAAGCCTCTGTAACTGTGCCTGTTTCTGAAGATCTGTGAGGAAGAAGCTTTTTGTGGATCGCCCATGTTTCTTCAATGTCAAAGGCATTTGTATCCTGAAGGATATATCCTGATCCACTTTATTGCTCTGGACATTTGCATCTTGACAAAGATCCGGGCCCTTGCAGCTTCGTTTGGTGGAGGTGAGCCCGTGACTCATCAAGAAACTTTTACTCCTGGAAAATCTTTTGTTGGTTCTGTTGACTTCCTCAGGCAACTTCGACTTAATGGCCTGTTTTGTTGCTGTTGAAATCATTCATTAGCATTTTCCTTCCCACTGTGGAAGTTTATATATAAAGATGTCCTTTCGTTGCCTCTCACGTGTAAACATATTAGTGTACTTCTTGCAAAGGGACTTCAGGTATTTATATATCAAGGTCATTGTGGTGCAAGTGGTTACTTGAGTGCACCATGTCCATGGCTGCTGCTTTATTTATATACAGGGCTACGTTTCTGCATCTGCGGAATGATGAGGAGCTCAGGCTTCTTCTCCCACTAGAACCTGTGAAATAATCAACAGAGCAAGAGTCGCTCATGACAGCCCATAAGGAAATGGAAACCCTGTGGAAATTTATTAGAGGCTGTCTATGTAATGATGTGACCAAACTGCAGACAGCTGCAGTGGTCTGACTGAAGAGCAGAGCAGAGTATTTTTACTCCGTGGTACTTGCAAGGCACTGTGGAACAGCTTATCCACTCCTGCTCCCCTGGGAGTGGAATGGCCTTCCCCTGGGAGTGGAGTGGGCTCCCTCCTGCAATCAACAGGCATCGAACTAAGAGGATCAGGTGAGCCCAACCCTCTTGAGGCACAGCAGTGGCATTCCTCACTCAGAGACTGCAGACTACAGCTCCTATTTGGCTGTGTAGAAAGACCACCACCATGACAAAAAAAGTCTCTGTACAACTTTTAAATCGCTCCTCAATTGATGTTCCTTCATGCAGAGGTTGCTGTTACAGCACATGGGATCCAACAGCATCATTCCACATGTCACAGAATGAACATTACCCCAAGGACTAGGTATTTTGTTTCTTAGTGGTTCTATTTGCCTCCTGGTTGGTGGCATGAGTTATTGCTAGATACTTCATTTTCAATGGAAGCTGAGATAAAGGTTCAGTTCCTGGGACTGTATTTAAGAAGAATCCCAAATATCATAAGATTTATAGTGAGCTAGCAACACTGGGAATGAAAACATCTTTCTGATAGGATATAATGTGGATGCAAAGCACAAAAATGCTGGGGGGCTTCAATGTATGACTTCCAACTTGTTTTACAAAATATCAAATTTTAATTAGTGCATATATTTCAGAGCTGCTGGTGTAATGATCAGGGCCTTCCACACTTTGCTATCATATGTGGGGCTGACTACTGCATAAGTCACATCATCTGCCTAACATTGTGATGCTGGGGTTTGATATTTTGTTAGTAGGCCTCATACACAGAGACAGACTTGAGTGGGAAAGACGGAGGTCTGGTCACCATGAGGTGCTTACTGGTGAGGCTTGCTGCCAGCAGAGCAGAATCCTGTCTGGACAGTGGCACCAAAGGCCTACCCAGTGGCACCAGGGAGACAATGGGCTTGCAAAACCTCATCAGATGCACAGACATGTTGACAAAATGTTCTTTTCCAATTGTTCCTACACCCTTCCCCTACACTGTTAAAACTAAGCAATATTTTGGTTGAAGAGACCACTGACTACAGTAGCTGGGAGTTGCCAGCAGAACCAGAGGCATGAAAACCTGGGCAGGTCTGCTGTGCAAGTCATGGTTCATTAGTAGCCCCGTGCCCATCCTACTGGTGGGACAATTGCATGGAACAGCCCAAGAAGAGGTAAAAGCAGTAAATCTGGCACTGCCCATGTGTGTATGTGTGGCTGGGCTGCTGGAAATCACCCATGACAGCTGTATGAGACCAGTGTGGCTCCAGTCATGTGCAGACTCCTGAGACCAGCTGGGATAAATCAGTGATGTTAACGACTGAAAAGGGAAATCTTGCTGGGAAACGCATCCTTAACCTTATTATGCATTGTCTGAGGGCCTGTAGAATCCCAGCTGAATCTGCTGTGTCAGAGCAGAGAATGGCTATTTGTATGATGCCCTACATGTTATAATGACCAGTTAGTATTTTATTAAAGCAGAGCTGCCAGGGTCTGGGACGGAGGGATGGGGATGTTTACTGTCCTGGCAGCGCTGAGACCAGGCTCACTCTGTTACACAGCTGCAGGGCACAGTGTAGCTCCCCAGGCCAGCGCTGCTGGGCACAGCCAGAGCAATACAGGACAGCCAGGGGGGAGCAGCTGAGAGCCCACAGCCCCTGGGAATTACAGATAGAGCTCATGTTTAGCATCACTGTTTTCATGTAGCCATAAAAAGAAATGTTTGTGGCATTTTAGGGTCTGAGCAGGAATATTGGCTCCGTTGAAATCAGCAGCACAACTCCCCCTGAATTCCACACAGACAAGACTTAACTCTGTCAGTGCAGAGGCACTCAGGGTTATTGATTTCCTTGCTGCGATTGTCTTTACTAGAACCACAAACATCAGCCACATGCATTAAACAGGGATAGATAAATAAGGAAAACTGAAAACATGAGAAGAAAGTCTACAGCTCCATCTAGCATAAATTGTTCCCATTTATATATTTTCTTCCCTGCTCTCATCTGAATTAGGACAAAGAATTCTCTGAGATGCAATTTATGTAATATCAAGACACCCAAAATGCTAGTTTTTACTGAAAATTCTTGACCCGGCATTTTCTACCAACTCCACTAAAAGGAAATCAATGTCTCCAGTTTGGATTTTTCCCAAGGAATTTTCTTTCCATATCTGAAAGCATCTTGTGTTCACAAAACCACTTACAAGTAAATGTGATCAGAATGACATTGATTAAATTTGGGTAAATAACAAGCCTTGGGTAGAAGTGCAGGACTTGGTAGTTGGAGTTCACTTGGGTTCCTATTGATATCTGGTTTATATTTTTATTTTAAGAAAGAAGACAAACTCTCTATATCCCTAAAAGAGAGGGGGGAAAAAGACCTCTTTTGAAGTGTGTTACTGTTTATTAATACCCCTCACTGGACTCAACACTTCTGCACAAGGAGCGCGCTCAGCAGCCTTGTCCCTTGACCACCTGTCCCAGTTAACCTTCTCCTTTACCTGTGTCTTTCTGGCAGAAGATGCCCAGATACCTTTGGGAGGGAGTGTTTGCAGCATGGCAGTGCAGAACTGCAGCCACGATGGGTTTGCCAGCATGCAACACCCAGCTCCAGCACAGCTGAGCCCCGCTGCCACCAGCATGCTGCAGCAACTGTGCTTGGCAGGCTAGCGGGGCACGCAAAAGCATGCTGCCGCCATTCAGCTCCAAAACAAGGGCTAAATCTCCTTCCAGGCTGAGACAGAGCTTCCTCTGGCTGGATTCTGGCAGCTCTGGAGAAAAGCCAGGTCCCAGCCAGGAGCAGTGCCAGCAGTGGTGGGGCTGATGGAAGCAGCAGCTGGTAGGCAAAGCTTGTGGGCAGGCCAGCTGGCAGCACTGTGGTCATTATTTCCAGGATCTGTGGATCCTGATCAAATAAAAGGGAAGCCTTCATCAGCTGAAGCATATCAGCTGCTTTCTCTGGAAGGAGTGGATTTAGGGGTAGGAAGCTGTGATCCCTGATAGCAACAGCAGAAATTTTGTGCCCTGCCTCTCACCAGGTGGGAAATAATAGCTACCTCCTTGCTGCCTGCAAGAGGCTGGCCAGCATTTTGGGTGGCATGAGTGGTTTCAGCAGGGCAGCAGGGTAGTTTGAGGAGGTTTTAAATCACTGCTGGGTGTAGTGCATTGACTCATTAGGCTGCATCACACCCTCAAACACCCAAGCGATTTGCTCAAATGTTGTTTTTAATTATTGTAGTTCATCAAGCCATCAGTGACTGTTCAGTGAAAAACTACTGAACTATTCAGAAAGTGTCACTGTAAGTTGAATGTACCAGTAGCTAATACAGGTGTCATAAATGTGTTATTTTATGTCAATGGTAGTCTTATGAAGTATATACTTCTGTTTTCTCATTGTAGGCAGCTAGACCAAAAACTTTAAAATAAACCTTTTCAAGAAAATTGGTAATTTTTATCTAATGCTCTCAATATTCAGCTTGAGCCAATATTTACCTATTAAATCAGACTGAAGTTAAAATAAAGAATGAATGATAAGTATTTATTTAAACTTTGGAAGCCCCCCTCTTTCCTTTCTTTCTTATCTCGGTTTTCTTGATTATCAGCTTGCTGTCACTAATTGCCACACCTAATCACTTTTCTACTAGGAAGCATCCTGGAACTGATAGGAACCAAATATTTGGAAATATGAGCTATATTTGTTTAAAAACATACCCATTCTGGGAGAGGGAATGTTAATGAAGAGTACCCCACATGAACATTACTTGGCAGGGTGCTGGTTCCTGTGCTGGGCCACACCACAAAGCAGGGGCACCCACCCCTGATTTAAGTTAATGGCAAAGTGTCACTTGACATCCATAAGGTCCATACTTCTTGTGGAGAGGAACATAAGGGTTCATGGGGAATCACCCTGTGCACACTGAGTTGGAGGTGGATTTGCTGCGCCCACCCCTTGCAGAGGGGAAAGAGCATCATGAGAGCCTGGCGCATGCTCCCAGAGGATGCTGTCGCTGCCATTCCACCCCATGGCCCACCCTGGAGCTGGCTGACATCCTCCTTTCTGCTTCACCTGCTGTGTTTCTCTGCCCAGGTGATCTTCCGAGCCCTGTCACCGCCTTATGCCGCGGAGGACCCATACAGCGCGGAAGCCCAGGCGCAGCTGAAGATCACCAACCTGCGCGTGCGGCTGCTGGAGCGGCAGGGCTGCCCCTGCCTCCCGGCCAGCCCAGCCCCACAGCCCCCGCCATCCCTGCACTATGCCATCTATGACTTCATCGTGAAGGGCAGCTGCTTCTGCAATGGCCACGCTGACCACTGCATCCCTGTCGCTGGATTCAAGCCCATCAAGGCGTCTGGGGTTCTCCACGTGGTACGTACATGCACCCAATGATGTCTGCACTGCAGAAAGTGGAGTTTTAAAAACAGTCAGGGATGGTATAGAGTATGGTACAGGTCTAAGCATGCGATATTTGACATGTGATGCCCTAGATTCCAAGCACAGTGAGCAGAAATGGTCTTTACAAAGGAGGTGGGTCTCCATGTGGGACTGAAGTGCTGAGCTTCCTTTGTGTCTTGGTGTGGGACTCTCACCCTTCAAAGGTGCTCCACGTAATTTATTAATTTCAGATAGATCTTTAAAAATATTTAAACTGCTGACACTCTTCTCTGCCCAAATGCTAACTTGCAGTAACAGAATATCTAAAAGATAAAAAATGTAGGGCATTCTGATAACAAAGAAGGAGGAGAGCTTCTCTGAAGGTACCAGGTATCATGTGACTACCATTGTTTCTGGAGGATCCAAGGATATTGGGTTGGGTCTTGAACCAAGGGGATAGAGATGGATTTTGACTCTCACTCACGGGCTTTCCATTGCACTTTGCAATACCTCTCTCTGGAAAAAAACCCCTGTGCTCTGCTTTCCCATCACAGAAGCTCTGAGCTCAAATCCCTAAGGACTCGCCAAGACCTAAACTCCAGGGAAGCAAGAGCAAATAACCCATAGGGCAGGTGATGGGCACAGCAGTGGCCAACACATTGGATGCCTGTGGCATGGCATGCCTGCACCCAGCCAGTCCAGGGACACTTGCTGCCCCCAGCACATCTTATCCTTTCTGCCCATCTAGGCTGGCTCTGACAGCCCTGGCTTTGCTGGCAGAGGAGCAGTAGGGAAAGTCGGAGCAGCCAGACATACTGCACTGAATAATGTTAGAAAGAGAAAAATCATTAAAAAAAAGAAGGCAGTTAGTCAAGGTAAGGGGTCCAGCTCTTCAGAGAGCTCTCATTTCACTTAAATTACAGTCTCAGACATGAAGCAGACAGCATGTTTCCCTTCTAATAGAGCTAGCCTTGCAACATCTTGAAGGAATACCAGCTTGAAAGTGTGCAGCACTGTGATTGATAAGACTGTTTCAAGTAGCAGTACTCTGCTTTCCACAGATGTCCCCTGAGCGAAAGTCTTTGAAAGGAGCTGTTTGCTCAGGATTATTTTGGTGGGATACAATTGCACGGGAGCGTGCCCTGGAGCACCACTGAGAGTTGTAACAGAGCCTGCAGCCAAATAGGCTTCCAGTATGGCTACAGCCTACGGCAACTGTAGTGTGCAGGTAACAGGCAGTGCTGTGGGAAGGAAGCAAGTGCCAAAATCGCACTGAAAACAGAGCAAGAAATAGCAACAAACCCCTGCACTGGCCCCGAGGGGGAAATTCAACTCTGGTTATAAATGTTTATGTGGCAGGAGTCCCAAAGGTGACGTTTCTACAGTGAGGCTGACTCATTTTACTGTATCATACACCTCATCCTGCATGTCCTGTGGGAGATATGCCAGTGTAGGGGTGACACAGCCCCATGGTTTGCAGGGAGGATCAAAGCACGGTAAGAGCTTTCCTCTCCCAATACCACATTTTCCATCATAGAACTGGGGCAGTTTTGGCTGAGCCTAGACCGTGCCAGGCTCCTGTGGCATGAGGCTACTGCTATTCAGGGACTGCAGTGACAGCCGCCTCGTGCAACCCAGCCTGGGGTTTGCCAGTGCAATGTCTGTGGCTGTTTAAGTGGTAGAAGTCAAAAAACTTCTGAAAAGACAGTAGGATTTCAGAGAGGGAGCATTTTTATATATTTCACCCGAAAAACTCACAGAAAATATAATTCTGAAGAATTATGACCAATCATTCAAGAGGGAGATGGAGACTTCAGTATAGTCTTTATGTAACTCTATCCACCAAGGGTTTTATCAGAACCATCACTGCAAAACTGAGGACAACAAAAGCAGGGAAGCACAGTAGCATTTCACAATATGATTATAAAATCTGGCTCTGTTTTTATGCTTGTTTAGACAAGAGCACTGCTGAAGAATATGCCCTAAGTTAGAGAGTCAACATCAAAATTTAAGTATGTTTAAGATTGTTTAAAAAAAACCAAACAACTTCTCAAAAAAAATCTATGTGCAGGTTTTCTTAACCCCCCCCCACTTGTTCTCAGCCTACAGGCAAAATCCTAACTTGCAGCCTTAGTTTCAGTCCCTGCTTGGCCAGCAGAAGACCCGGGTGTGATACATTTATTTTTCTCTTGGGCTGCTTTGGGCAGTAAGTCGGGGTATCCCAGCAGCACTAAGCCAGGTGCCAGGTCTCAGCCAGATCTCACAAAGTGACCAGGAGCATTTCAGCCACCTCACCCAGAGATGATCTGACAAAACAGCGTGGGTATGTGAGAATGCTGGGGGCTGCTGCTCTGGCAGGTTTGGTGCAGGGTTCTGACCCAAGGGGCCAGGACGGTCAGCTTGGGACATGGGCCCACCTGCTGCCTCAGGATTCCTCCTGTTGGATGTATTTTTTCTTGAAATCTTGACAATTGTGTGCTGAGAAGGTGGCAGCTTTGAAGGTAAATATTGTGAATGGCTGAAGTGAGACTGCAAGTCCACTTGGCCATGAGATAATACTGGCTTCGGACACCTTCAGGGATGCAAACAGGGTGGCTTCATGAACAAAGAGGGGCTCCTTCCACCCTGGCAGAAGCAGCTGTAGCTCCATTCACTGGAGTGGGGAAACCTCAGTCTGCAATTTGTCTGAGTCAAGTCAAAGCAAAGTTCAACTTTACAGAGTCTGATAAGAGATTTGTTTCTGTGCCCTCATCACCATCTAGCTGCAAAACTCTCCATGATGCTCCTCTCTTGCTGGCAATTCCCCCACCTACCATTTCTCCTAAAATATAATGGAATTTGTGTAGGAAAACTCTGGTTTTGTTTGAGTATCAGGAATGCCATGTCAGCCTTTAGGTGAATTCTGAATATACATGTGGAACTTCTGCTCTAGAGGAAGATATACTTCCATAAGCTCCTCAGGAAGACTACAGAGAAGACCTGGCTGCCTTCCTAGGATGGCAAGGGCTGCTCCTTGTGGGTAGTACGATCCTGACTGTCCCTTGTTGTACACTTGTGTGCAACAGACAACTGTCAGGTTGATACAGATACACTTTCTCTCTTTCCTACTTCTCCCAATTTTATTCAAAGGGTCACTACCCAAATCTCATCAGCAACAGCCCAATGCATACCCAGGAAAAGATATGCATGGACAAACAGACGTCTTACCATACCATGCTAAGCAGTTGATCACTTTGTGAGCTGCATTACATGGCAAACCATAAATATGAGCAGACAAAAGAATTCACATATATAGGAGATCCCTCCTGATCTTCAGTGGCCATGAGAAAACTGTTTTTTCCTCTGATCTGTGGCACAGGAGCTTCTCACCCTTTGCCAGTACCTCCGCACATGGGGCCGTTGTAGTGCATGCTTGGCTTCTTACCAGCTAAAGCATCCCTGCTTGCAGCTATGGCAAGTGTCATGCAAGAGGAGAGGCAAGTGTTGTGCAAGCCTGGAGATAAGTAGGATCTTGCAATTTAGGGCTCCAAAGTGGGGAAAGCAAACCCAGAGGTACCTCACCTGGGTTGTGCAGTTCTGTCTCAAGGTGAGAGCTGGAGTTCATCCATCTCAGAGACTCCTTGGCCCTCCCTGGATCTGGATTCGTGCAAGTTAGCCAGCTGATCTCGCCAGGCTCCTTCCATAGTTATGAAGGTCAGGATCCTGGGTGGACTAAGATACTCCGCTGAAGCACTTCTGTGTAGTTAGGCAGGGTGAATATTCCCCCCCCCCCGCTTCCCATGTGGCCAACCCAGTGGCTGTTATAAATTGTTATCATGCTACTGACATCAAAAGATGTTCAAGGTCTTCCAGAGCAACGCTGACAGAAGCCTATTGTACAAGGAATTAAAAAAAACCCACCACACAGCCCCCACACCCTGGACAACAAGCTTTGTATTCTCTCCCAAGAATGAGATAGGATATGAGAATTTTCTCATGCATAAATTTGGTTGTCTGGTGCTTTGGGAAAAGAATACCTCCCCGTGTGCTGACAGCCACCAGTAGGCATTGGTTCTAAAACCGGCACAGCAGTTTGAGCACAACAGAGTTTAAAAGCTATGGCTAGAGACTCAGTGTGAATGCTGCCATTTTCCCTTAGGCTGGTACCATGCCCATTTTCCATGAAATTAAAAAAAAAAAAAAAAAAAGGAGAGAGAGAAAAAAAAAAAAAACAGTTTTAGCAGTTCTAAAAGGAAATTCTATTAAAAGCAGTTGCCCCTCCCAGCTATTTAGACTGTTTATGCTATCAGGTCTTTGGGACATTGATTTTCTTTTAGTGTGCATTTGTGTTGGACTCCACATAGTGGCTGAGTTCTTACAATATAAATCAATTCATAACAGGTGACTGAAAGCATTTTTCCCCCAGCTCAGCATTCTTTGTCACTGCCCAACATTTTGGAACATGATAAATATGGGGGAAAGTATTTTATAGGATTTGACTAAAGAAAAAGCCCTATGTATTTGCAATCCGAAAGGAAGCGCTGGAAGATTATAATTTGGCAACAAAAGGCTCTGGAAGGAAGCATGCCCTAGCAACTGTCTTTGTATGGAGAAATCAGTCACTCGTTTATCTTACAGAAGGCAACTTTTGTAACACTGTTTGCATTGTGCCCTCTAATGACTGACGTTGCGACGGGGCTGTCAAGCTAAGAAGGGGAACAGTGTGAAAGTGAACTGGGATATAAAGACCCCATGACAAAATGAAAAATGTTATAAGAAGGCCTTGCTGCTTAAATGAGTCAGGAGCCGTGTGAATGCTTAAAGGAGTGAGACATGCTGGGAATTGTGTCTGTGTATTTAGTGATGCTCCATAATGACCCTAGTGGGTACGCCTTACAGTTAACTATAAGTTGAAGTGAATGAAAAGGGAGGAAAATATGTCCTCTTTCCCCTGTCAATGCACAGGGATCACATTCTGCCTTCACAAAAGTGCTGAGATGCTGGAGATATCCTGAAGGCCAGGTATGTCATTTCCCCCGTCTACCTTGGGTCCCAGCAGAGCTGCTGGGCTGGTTTCTCAGCCTCGTCTCCCAGCTGCTCCATGGCATGACAGGGCATTTGCATGGCAGACCAGTCTTGCAAGTGGCCCTCCTACAGCTCTTACAGACATTAATTTGCCCAGTGTAGGCAGTCTGTTGGCTGTTTTTCACCTGCTGCCACTTCCCTTCTCTTCCTATTACCCCTTCTTGTCCTATCTTTCTCGTATTTCTAGCTCTCATAGTATTTCTTTATAACTAAAAAAATACACATCTACCTATGGGCTGCAAGAAAGGGCTTGCTAGTATCCACCTTTTTTTTGTTTCCAATGCATAAAAATGTTTTCTGTCATGCTGGAATTATGTAAAAGAAAGAAGATATTTTCTTCAATGGGATAAAGCTAGGTTGGAGAGACTTTTTAAAGCAGAGCTATTTTGGGGGTAATCATTATAATGCTATTCTAAGAGAATAAATACATCAGCTTGAGGCAAGATTTTTGAATCACTTAGGTCTGACTTTTCATTAAACTTCTGTGAAAAAGGAATATGGAAAAGAAGGTACTAACTGAATGGTTGCACTGAGAAGCAAGCTGTTAAAGACTCTGTTTCCCTCTGCTCACTGGGTTCAGCTGCCCATTTAGCTGTTTTGCTTATTCATTAGTGGGTCTGCACCCCACGCTCTACCTGGCCTAGAGGGGTTGGGGCCACTATGAGATCTGAGGGGACCTTGGAGAGGCAAAGTTTTCTCAACCTGTTTAAGTAGCAGGGCTGTAAAGGCACGGCACCATCAGAATTGGGAAACCTGCTGACTTTTCCAAAGCTTACTCCCAAAGATTGGAGTCTGGGTAGTGCTTCTGATACAGAAGCGGGGTCAGCCAGGCTGTTGCATCCCATAACTCTGCAGGTGTTCACCCAAACTTGAATCCCACTGAGATTATGAGTCCCCAGCCCTGCAGCGAGCAGGGGCACACAGGTTTGCATTGACGTGTGCATCACAGGCTGGGCTACTGAAAAGCCATGCCAGGCCCTGCCCAGGTGAGCAGAGGGCATGTGGGATCCACAGTGGGATCTGCACCTGGGAAGGAGCAGCTGATGGCGGCTGGTTGTGATAAACCCTGAGGAAAGGTAACTGCAAAGCAGCATCGTTATGATAAGGATGGGGAACACATTCCTCCCGGCAACAGTTTTTAAATTACATACAACCTCTTTTTTTGGAGTTCACATACAGATTAATATTAATATGTTGGTGCACAGCTATTCAGTGGTTTACTTATTAGCTCTGCATGCCAAATTAATGGTGGAACAGTAGGTTCTTGGGATTCTGTTCTGTTGTATTTTCACCCTCCTTCCTTTATTCCAGCAATGCAGCATGCTCTATTATACTGTACTTGGGTTTTCAGAAAATCTGAGCTCTTACTCTTTGGAACCATGAATGCTCCTTGGCGGGGCATTTTGCCTTGCTCTCTGCTGGTGTCTTGGGATGCTTAATTCTTTGAGGGTTTCTGAGGTGCTGCTGAGTTTCAGATGAGTTTTTGGATTATTAATGCTGAGCAGCCGTTGGATGATTGATTGGGTCCCCACTGATTCTTTGTATGGCTTTGGCAAGGAGTAAGCTGAATTTGGAGGGTAAGGCTACAGGCTGTGGGCACAGGAAGGGGAAGCACACATCCCTAAAGTAATCTCAAGGGTCCCCATGTCTGAGACAATTTCTGTTTGCAATTCTTCTCCCACGTCCTTCTCACTTTGGCATCATGATTGCAAAAGCACCAAAGGACCCCCTGGTTTTGACCATGGCACCCTCTGACTCCTTCAGGTCACCTTCTCTTCCTGATCATGTCCTGGGTCTGGTGGGTCCCTCTACCCTTAAAGCTGGGACAGTCCTGTGAGGAAGGATTTCTGAAGGATTTCTGTGGTCACAGATGTGGTTCAGGCTAGTACAACCTGTCTAGCCATAACCACTCAATGGCCAAAGGGCTTGCAAGAAACTCCTACCAAAAGTGGCATCAAAGAGTTAGGACACCATCAAAACCACCACAAGATGACCAGTACAGGTTTAGTCATTTTCTATTTCCAAGCAGGTGTGTATGCTTTCAAATGTGTGTGAAGTGAATCTGTAACGTTGGTTTCTGTGTGGATCCTGTCTAAAAAATACGAGAGAGAGAAATTCAGTGAAGAGCAGTAATTTAGGAAAGTGAGGCATCTGAGAGTTTGAAGAATATTTTGTTGGTGGTAGCAATAATGAAAATGTGAAAACACAAGACACACTTTGAGAACTAAGTATACCCTCCAAATCTGTTGTTTCTTTTCTATATTTACTTCTCATTCTTCTCAAACATGAGCACACGTTTAAGCTTATATCAATACGGTAAGCCAGACACACCAAGTAGCATCTGCAGTGAGATCAACTAATACCTGTGATGAGGCCAGATAGCACAGAAAACAATGTTAGCTTAGTATCTTCACTTTGGCTTAGATGCTTGTGCGTTCTGACTCCATCTGTACCTATCCATTGCTTACACAGCCCAGTTGCTGTTCTGTATTGTTTGATGATCTGACATTTTAACAAGGCAGGAATGAATTTTAAATGTTTTTGAAAGATTGCTATTTTCATTTCTGCTGAAAAGTCTTTGAAGGACTTTCCAGGTCAGTTTTGACATTTTTTCTGTGCTGGTTACATTTGACTCCTGTGAGATAGCAGCTGAAATCTATTCATTATGAATGAATAAATCAGAAAGTCATCATTCACCAGTAGTGTGTGTGGTGTGTGCATGCACATATGTAACAAGCAGGAACTGTTTACAACATGTTCAAGGTCCTCTTCTGTTTTGTTTACTGTTGAGGCTTTTCAAAGGAACCTTTTGTGGCGGTCTCAGCAGCAATTCATGCAGTTAGGAACAGCGCACTTGTAAAACCACAAGTTAAACAGCGTGGAAGGGAGCACTTTCCAGCAGCAGTTAAAGCCATGCCCCAGCTCCGGGCTGGAGCACCAGGCACCCCAACTATCCTGTGTTCCTCTTGATGCCAAAAGCAGCCAGCAGCTGGTGCAGCTCCATTGGCTTTATGGCCAACTTGTGTCATGAGCACAGGGCTACTGAGGCCCCCAGCTCGTTACTGAGCAGCAGGAGAAGCTGAACCATGTACTTAAAAGCAAAATGTGGAGCAGAGTAAAGCTACAAGCACAGGCACATATCAAAATGGCTACAGTAGGTAGCTACCTGCCATGCTCCATGGGAAAAGGCAGGGCCTTCAGCCTTGCCAGCAGAGCCATGCTGCTGCAGAGCTTGGTTTTGTTGCAGCCAGGCACTGCCAGGCTGCTCATGCCCTCTGGCTACATCCTGTTTTCGTTGCATTTGCCAATAGGGTGAGTAATGCCAGCGACTGACAGAGCAGCTGGCACCAAGTGTGCTGTGCTGGCTTTTCATCTCTAATTACCCCCTTACACTGGGCTGTCTAGCTGTTAAATTATCTGTCATGAACATGTCCGAGTATAGTCAGTCATGGGCCTTCTGCTATCCTTGATTCTTCCTTTGTGGGGGAAAAATTCTGCCTAGGATGAGTAGATATTTATGTTTCAGGGGGTTGGTTTTATTTTTTCTCATACTTATTTGTGTTGGAGATGGCTGGGGATACAGAGCTAGGTGCTGAGATTGTAGGTGCTATTCCTGCAGTACTGCAAAGGTGTATTCATGTTTATGAGAGAGAAAAAGAGAAAGGTTTTACAGTGTTTCCCAAGGATGCTTTGAATCTTGGCTTCTTTTAATCTCTCCTGGAAATTCATGCTGCATCTGGCAACTGCTAAAGACCCTTTTAGATCTCAAAAAGGAAGAAAAAAAGGTACAATTCTACAATACCATGACATGCAGATCTACACGTACTGACCTAATTGAAAGTGTAACTACAGAATATTTGCCCTTGGCTGAACTAGACATCATGTTATATCCCTCTTTCTAGTCAATGCAATAGCATGTAGCTGGCCTGCTATTTCCTGTGTGTGGGCATTGCTTGTGCCCCAGAGACTCTGGCCTTTGCTGTGGGTGATCCTTGCTCTCTTTCCCCTATTAGGTCCATGGGAAATGCATGTGCAAGCACAACACCGCAGGGTCCCACTGCCAGCACTGCGCCCCGCTCTACAATGACCAGCCTTGGCAGGCTGCCGACGGCAAAACCGGAGCCCCCAAAGAGTGTCAGTGTAAGTAGCCAGTCAGGAATGGCGTCTCCAGAGCCTCTGCCAGAGTGAAATCCTTCCTCCATGCGTGCCTCTCTCCCATCTGTCCAAGAGGCAGCACATCCTGGGGTGGGTGGGTGGTAGTCTCCAAGCAGCTCAGTGAGTGAAGAGCCACTGCCACGCCCCTGCCCAGCACCCACCACATGTTTGTGTGGCAAGGACAGCCCTGTTTGCACAGCCTCTCATGTGGAAATCCTCACGAGACCATGATGTCTGTTGGTTTGGCCTTTCTCTGGGACCCAAGTGCATCTCCTGGAGATATGGTCTGCTGCTGTGGGCAGACTGCAGGCTGCCCAGGGTACCTAGGAGGTGACAAGGGGCCAGATTTTTCCCCTCCATAGACACCACTGACAAACATGTTTGCAGGAGGTACGGCTTTCTGCTGCTGGATGTGGGCTCTGCTTACCCCTAGGCACTGAGGGTGGGAGGAGCCTTGGGCTCTGGAGGTTTGAGGATTAGTTGTGCAGTGCCAAGGAGGATACTTAGGGTGAGTGCTGGAAGCAGGGGAATGCAGACGTCATGGGGCCGTCTGCTTCAGTAACAGCAGCAGTCTAGTCAGAAGGGCGCTGAGGACTAACCACACCATCCCTCACACACCTCTCCTCCACCTGCCTTTTTTCTCCATCAGCTGCAGGGAACATCCTGACAGCATGCTCATGGCACATGTTGTATAGGGCAGTGCTGATTTCTAAAGCTGAGATGGAAAGATCCTTCCTCAGCACGACCCATGAATGTAGGAGTCTCTCTGTCCTGGCCTGACCACCTGTGGCTGCCCTTGTACTGGAAAAGCTGTATTGGAAATAAAAGAGTTAAAGAAAATACTTAAATGTTATCTCCAGATGTTGGGAAGTGTGGATGAAAATGTAGTGATACTTCATGCATCTGAATGAATAACAGGTTCACAGGTCAAGTCCCCATTCCAAAATGTGGTTTGAGTTTTTGTGTCTCTTTTCTCTAAATCACTATGTGTCACTGCCTTAATGAGTCTTTCTGTTCTCTTTGGCTTTGCCTCAGCGTGCAAGTGTAATGGGCATGCCGACACTTGTCATTTTGACATGGATGCGTGGCTGGCATCGGGCAATCGCAGTGGCGGTGTCTGCGACAACTGTCAGCACAACACAGAAGGGCAGCACTGCCAGCGCTGCAAGCTGGGCTTCTACCGCGACCTCAGGAAGCCCTTCTCTGCCCCAGACGCCTGCAAACGTAAGTCAGCCACCTTGTACTAGTGAAGGGCTTCTCAAGTGGGAAGGTATCAAATGAAAGGTGAGATCTTCTTGCCCCTCCTTGGAGGAATCTTCTTGCTTCAGTGAAGGACAGGGAGCTCTTGGAATTCTCTTTGTGATACTACTTGCAAAAAGCAGTGGTGATATTTGCAGGGTGAAAGTCTGCAGATGCTGTTGATAAATCCATCCCAAGGATCCCTGTAGCCTGAGGACAGGGGAAGAGAGATGATTCATTTACTTTCTCCTATTGCTATTTTTGGAGAGGAAAACTGCATCTTGTTTTCGTGCTTTCCTTGTTTGGTGATTGTTGCAACCTCAGAATCAGGTTCCTCAGCCAGCACGGTGCAGCCGATAAATAGCATTGCCCACCAGTTCATGTTCACAGCAGCAGCAGGTGGGTATGGAAGGACAGACAGGAAAACAAGTTAAGTGATATTCCAGGAGGTGGGACACTGAGGAGGCAAGACTAAAGGCACTGATTCAAGCACATGTGAAATTAAATCTTTCCCATGCAAAGAAGCAATCCAAAAGTCACACTCCCCAGGGACCACTGTGAGGATGGTGACTCACCATGGGGGACTCCAGATCCCCAGATCATGCTGAGAACATTACACTGGTCAGCTAAATATGAGGTGCAGGCATGCCCTCCTCTCTGAGCCTACAGCTGCCCACTGGCTTCACCACATTTCTCCTCGCTGACTCACTTACTGTGAGGGGGACCTTCATAAGTGACAGAAAGAAATCCAGCTGACACCCTGCCTGTGTCTTTTGAGGAGACACTGAGCACATCTCTCTCCTCTCAGGGAGAAGTACCTGCATGTAAAGGAAGAGGAAACCCTCCTGCAGCAGGGAGCTGCACCCCAGGCTGGGAGGGTGGTGAGGTTTCACTTTTTTCATTGAGGTCTCGTGGGGAACAACTGGTTTTGTCCCTCTCCCTTGCTGCATGTCATCCTCATGAGATTCCCAGCAGCCCCACCAGTTTGTTGCAGGGGTCCTCCTCCTCTCCACCTTTAGCTCATTGCAAGGAGGGGCAGCAACAGCTGAACTGCCTGTCTTACGAGCCTAGTTCTCTGTGGAAATAGAATTGATCACAGTTCCCCATTGCTTGTGTAAATAATTACTTCGCTGCTGTACACAATTATTTTTTTTTTAAAAGTGAATTTAATGACTTTAAAAGGTTCATTACCTACTTGTATACATCAAAGTTCTAAGTCTCCTCTGAAACATCAGATGCTTTTTCTCCTTAATTATTGCCAGAACTTAGTCAATGAACTTTTGGGTTGGAGTCTCATTAGTAAAAAGACAGGTTTAAGTATTGCATTTAGACCCAAAGCAGAGGCTATATGGTTTTTTCTAACTCATTGATTCATCCTTGCTGAATAAAAAAAGAACTAATAGGATTAATTGACTGCTGGTAGATAATGCAGAACAGAAGATTGAAATAAATTCTGCATGGGACCCTCAAGCTCTGAAACATCATTGTACTGTGGTTCTGCTACCTTTGCTAGGGTTATAATTCCTGCTATTCTTTATGGTCCAGCTCCCATCAGGGAAGCTGAGGCCATTGAAGACAAGTGAAGTTTTGGCACTGAGTTGAGTGCAATTTTCTGGACACCTAAAAACACCGCCCTTCACCTTAAAAGCAGTAAAAGCGGCCTCCATCTCCTCTGTCACCTCATTCAGTCCATTGAGGGGATGGAGTTTCATGAAGGACTCACTGTAGGCTCGTCCTTGTGCCAGAATGCCCAGTCCATAATCTGTGGCTGTTTGCAGGGTTCAAGAGAAAGTCAAATGGCACCTCCTGGGCTGGCCAGCACAGAGCCTCCTTCCTTGCAAAGCCAGACGGAAACAAGAGGTCACAGGACATACTGCTGCAAAAACAGCCCCAGCTCAAAGGGAAGGCTGCCAACCCTGTGCATGTGCCTGTGTGCAAGTCAGGCCACTGCTAAAGAAGTCAGGGAGTACATCACGTCATTAGCTATACATTAGCCAAATTCCAGGGTTCTTGATTAAAAAGTTTCTCCCTGCCTTTATGAGCCAGAGGAAGCTGTGGATATTAGATGATTAATGAGTATTTTTGTTGACATATGCCAGTTCTTGGTTCTCTTGGCTTTCTGCATTAATCTCTGAATCACTGGCCCATGGCATTCCACTTTCCACATTAAAAAAAAAAACAACTGTGCCCCCATTACTCTTTCATGCAACAATCCAGCTGTATGGACCACTAGGTATTCATGAACTCTGGTATTTCAAAGCCAAAGATAACATATATTTAACAAGAACTGTAAGATACTCTTGAGTATAGTCAGAAAAAGTTTACATTTATTTACCTTCTGTATCAAATACATCTACTTCATTGCTTTTTTTTTTGTCCACATTTATGAATTGCAGAGCATGATACTCCCTCAAGTATCTGAGGAAGACAACTTCTCCTAGTACAAACTGAATTCCACAAATATAGGGATTATCTGAATGCTTTCTTTTCAGAGACCCTGTTACTACAAACTCCCAGATGATTTCTCTCTGGGCTTTTCAAACCCTCACCAATGCACTCCTCCCTAAGACCCCTTCACCTTTTCACTTCTGGTCTCCTGCTGCCAGGAATGCTCCCTGCACCCAGGGACCCAGCATCCCATGGGGGAGATGGCAGCTGCAGGACCATAGAAAATGACTAATGACTGTTAAATTAAATTATATAAGATCAATTGCAGCCTATGCCTGGAACATTTCCAAGGACCATGCCATGGTCTGCAATAACAAGGGACGTGCGTGGAGCCCTATTATTTTTTCTTGGGAAGGCCATGGCATTGCCTGTTTGCTTCTGGCTCAAGACACCATTATTGTTCAACCGCTGAAAATTTAAAAATACCTAGGTCAAAGTAAATAAAGGAGTTGTTAAGCGATAATCTTTAAGGATACTTAAAAGATTCTTGTAGGCAAAGACTGTATACAGTATTTGCTCAGGCGTAGGTGTGTACCTGAAAAATGAGACATTCTGATGTTTAAAACACCAACCTGATGACTCTTTCCCTCTGCCATACCTATGAGTCCTTTTCTTTCCAACCTCATGAGTTTTTAAGCCTCAGCTACAGTACAGTTGCAGACATTAAAATCTAGTGTTATAATTGCCAAGTTTATTTTGCTTTGCAACTGTAGGGTTTTGAGGGTAAATATTTGTCATTTCCAACGATTAGCTGGCAGCCGGAGAAACCACAACAGTATCACCAATCCAGGGCAAGGAAATCCAGTTCTGCTGGAATCCCACTCACTGATTTTCCATCCCAGTCAGCACATGCAATGCCAGGACAGGCAGCTGTTAATTCATATGTGCATGGAAGTCATGTGCAGAATACTGCTATGTAGTACAGGCTGGTAAATTGGCATTTTTAGCAATGCTGCTTACAAATCAAAAAGAAAGCAAAAAGGTCAAGCTTGTGGAAGGTTTCTCTTGATCCAATGCTGGGGCCCAGCCATTCTCTCTCAAGAGCTCCCTTGGCCGTGGAAACACCCAGCCTCTCTGGTGAGGTGGCCGTGGCACAGGAGACAGGTGCTGTGCAGAAGCCTCGCACTGAGAGTCTCACACTCTGCATCTGTGCATCCACAAAGAAGTGCCATCCAACACCATCTGTAGCTGCTTTATCTGCTGCTCAGCTGCTCCTCTCACCTTCCTGGACGTGGGTCTCCTACTACCTGTGCTACAGTGAGGTGCAGATTGTGTGGAAGGAGGAAAATGGGGTCTAAAACCAACACAGCACAGCTGCCCATGAGGGACCAGTAGCTCCGACTTTCAAACATTGTATAATCAGTCCTGCAATCTTTTTCTTCCTACCCTTGCCATAGTATGGAAGCACTCCATCCTGCTTCCATTCATTTCTTTCAAATGTGTTACGACACCCTCACATTTGAGCTCTAGAGCTTCATTTCTGTGCTTGGTGCATAGTGATGGGCTTCACTTTATGTCTGCATTGCTCAGCAAGTTCCCACTGCAGCCCATCACAAACATTTTCCGTGCTGAAAATTTGCCACCCAAACCATTCAGATTAATGCAACTTAGTGTCATCCTGGGCCTTCACCCAAGGTCCAAGAGCAAAAACCTTCAAATTGCCAGCCACAGTTAGAAAGCAGATTGACACCTTGGTGGCTCACTGAGGAGTTGCCAGGAAGGATGGGATCCATGGAAGTGTTTATGCAGGCCTGTTAGAAATTACCAGCCTTTACAACACATCTCTTTGTGGCTTTTATTAAAACGTATAGCCAACTACATTCTCATTTTTAGTTGTCTTTTTAATTGCCTATGAGTTTGCTGCTCTTTTTCATAACAACTTTTGTAACATTAATATTCTTGCTTCACCATAGTGTTGCCACTGATGTTAAATTTTCCATTTAAAAAAAAGTGTAAAAGAATTGTCTAAAACATAAAAGCTCCAAGCCCAGTGGGGTTGTGTGTAAAATTCAGCTGAAACCTGACCAAAACAGGGCCAAATCTCTTGCTGAGCAGTGGGTTTATCTCATTAACTGGAGGAGAACTGAAGAGCCTTAAGTGCATGATATTTCCCCTGAAGGGCCTGAGGAATGCCAGAAATACCCACCTCATCTAGTAGGAAAAAAGAGCATTTGGCTGTATGTATCAGGTGTAAAACACTCCACAGGCTTCAGGAGAAAGGTATGCAAGTCTCAGTGTGCTCTCTTGAAAACTATGCTATTAAAGGTACCAGAGTTCACTGCCTGCAGCTACTTACGCAGGTTGTGGAGAGGCTTTCTAATCTTTTAATTTTATATAATTATATTTGTTTGGGAATGGAAAGGGTGGGGAAAATTTGGGGATTACCTTGGCAAAGATGTTGGAATCATAGTCGCCTCTAAGTTAACTGCCAATATTAATCTATCCTTTAATATTTCGTAACTATACTCCAGGTATGTCAGATTCCTGAAACCACAAAAATGTTGTTAGAGCAAAATCAAATGTATGTGTGCAGCAGTAAGTATTTTAAGAGAAAAATATATTGTGTTGCCTGTAGTGGCTTTCCTGCTCTATTGCCTTCACAGCTGCAAAACAGAAAGATTGGTATGGAAAGAGGGCTTCGGTGGATCGATGCCGTGTTTCTCCCACAGGGTCCCTCGTGGACACGCTCAGGCGGCGCTCTGCCAGCACCCTCGCGTGCACACGATCTCACCTTCGCAGGCAGCCGCGAGCAGCCACTCACACACACAGTCTGTGCACGACCCGCAGAGGCGAGAGGGGTTCTCTGCACGCAGTTCCAAGGGGTTTAGGGAAACCAACACACCCGGAGGAAGCAGGGACAAAGAACCAAGAACGACACGCGCACATGGTTTTATCCCAAAGGGCTCCGGGGTGGGCAAAGCATCAGAAGTCAATGGTCTGAGGGCCAGGGGGCAGAGGCAAGGGTGAGTGACATAACAGGAGCCAATGGGAGAAGGGATGGGAGGGGGAGAGAGTTAGGGATCAGTGGAATCTTGGTAAAGAGAGAGCTTTCTAGCGCAGAGGTTTACAGAGTGACCACTTTCAAAGCAATGTGGGGGTGTAAGTGGACTTTGCCACCGCAACAGATTGGTATTAGAATTTGGTGAAAATATTCCCTACAGATAACATGTTCTCAGGAAACCAAATTTTTATGTAAATGAGGCTTTGGGCTAAAGTCTTTCAGCAGGGGACTTTTTGCCATAGTGTGTAAGGCTGACCGTACCATGTGCTGGTCAGAGAACCAAAGCCTGAGGGGAGAAGAGCACAAGTCACCCAGCTACTGGTCCTGTGGGTCACCGCATTGCCTGCTGACCTGGTCAGAGGTTTGGCTCATGCTTTTGATAACTGTATTTCTGTTCTTTGAAAATATTAACCTCTTTGGGGGAAAGTAGTCTTGTAAAAAACATAAATTACATTTATGCAAAAAAAACCTAATGAGGAGGTAAGGAATACTTCATACCACCTATTTTAGGGCATCCTTTCTGAGAACCCAGTGTGTACCAGTACACTTCTAGTGCATTGTTCTGATGCAAGGGTCTGTGAGGGAGGAAAGAGAGCAGCTGGCATTTCTGACATGCACTCTGAAAACCTGTGTCCTGGAGAATATGCAAAAGCCTATCTCTGAGCTGTCCGTTTCCTCATTCTTTTTTCCTAAGGTTTTTAAATGATGGCTTTAAAAATCAGACAGAGACAGAGGAATACTTTTTGCTCAGCCTCCACTTTAATTAAAATGATGTTCTGAGGGGTTTTTTAACCTCCCGGGTGCAAGACAGTTGTTATTACTTTAAAAAGCAATTATGCTCTGATTCATTTTTGCAGTGAAGCACCCGCAGCTGCTTAAACATCACAGTGAAGCAGGCACATCCCTGGGTACTTGGCCGGATTAGAATCCAGATGCTGCAAGGAAAGTAATAAAGGCCTGTTTGGCAAAACATAACACGACACCAGGGTAGCTTGACTAATTAAAATAGCTCATGAAAGTTAAAATTCTACAGATTCCAAAGGGAGACTGCTCAGATTTATATGGGTGAGAGAAAAAAAAGCCCAGAAACCCAGAGGTGTCCCTAGGCTTAGAGGTGGTTTTGCAGGCATCTCCTGCGATTTTGTCATGCTGAGCTTGTGCATTCATAGATGCTCCGTCCCTCACGGTGTCCCTCCCCTGCAGCTTGCTCCTGCCACCCCATGGGATCGGCCGTGCTCCCCCTGGGCCCCCGCACCTTCTGTGACCCCAGCACTGGCGACTGCCCCTGCAAGCCCGGCGTGGCAGGGCCCCGCTGTGACCACTGCCTCCCTGGCTACTGGGGCTTCGGTGCCTACGGCTGCCGCCCCTGCGACTGTGCCCGCAGCTGCGACCCCCACACCGGTGACTGCCACAGTAGCAGGTGAGTTGGGGGGTCTTGGCCACCCCCTCCCAGCCTCACCGTACCTCTGTGATCTCTGTTCCAGGGAAAGCGCTATTTACACATGGCAAGCAGGCTGAAAAGTATCCGTTATGTAAAATACTTGGGGTTTGGTATGGCCAAGAAGTGGGGATAGAGTGGAAGCTGAGGCTGTGGTTCTCCTGGGTACCTGGCACACTGTGGCAGGGCACCTGCAATGTTGGAATTTTTGCTCTCAGTGCTGGTGTTAATGTAGCAGGTGTTTTCCATAACCTTCACAGTTGTTTCCTCTCCACAAGCAAAATATGGGCCTCAGGGACATCTGAGTGAGAGGAGACCAAAGGCTTAATATTGCTGTTGTAACTCAGCTTGTGTTGACTGTGCTGGGCTTGGAGTCAAGCTCTGACTTTTAGAAGACTGCACATTTTAATAATACCCCACTCTCCAAATCTGACATGTTGCTTTTTTTACCAGACTGAAGATATTTGTGGTATATAAATCCCTATAACATATTTTAAACCCAAAATGGATTCATGATCCTCTCTGACAACAATCCACCTGTTCACCTTTCAAAACTGCCTCTTGCATTTACCATCATTAAGACACACAGTCACATTGTACCTGGAGGATGGGTTGGTAGTAGGATGGCCCTGCTTTCTGCTGGCTCCTAGAGGAAGGTTGACCATCTCCCTTTCCCCTCAACAGCTCAGACGTGACCTGGCACAATGAAGCACCTCCTTTCCAGGCAGTGCTCAACGAGAGCGAGCCCACCTGGGGCTGGGAGGATGAGCAGGGCTTCTCGGCACTCCGGCACTCTGGTAGGACTGTGGCTTTGCACGTGTTTCACCTGCCCTATCCCTCCCGCCAGCAGCCAGTGCAGATTTAGTCTTCTGCACTGGCTTGTAGTTAGCACCCTGGCAGTTGCAGGGGGGAATGGACATTCCCCCACTACCATGTGGAGGAATGTCTTTGTGACCACCTCCTTCCCCTCCAAGAGCCAGAGGAACCTTATGGCTCATCCAATCAATGCAAGGGTGTGCAAACCCCTTAGGCGGATGCTCCGTGCTGAATGCCTGCACCCAGCATTTAGCTGTTGTAAGGCAAGAATTTGCAGTCCCAGCTCTGAATTTCAAGGCTGAATACCCTCATGAATTTCAAGGCTGAATATCCTCACATTTTACTTGACCATCATGTTTTAAAGGAATCCTTATATTCCCTAAAACTCAACAAACCAGCAACTCTTTTTAAAGGGTGGGGTTTGGCCCTTCACTAGCAGGTAGTTAGGGGATTTCTAGCTCACAATTTATTTCCCCAATACCCACAACAATTTTGGCATCACTTGCAGCTTATGATGCAATTTGAGACGGCCTAGCATGCAGCGGGGGAAGTTATCTCCCTCCTGTGTTCCCAGCCCAGGGAGGTGCATGAAGGTTGGTGCGAGGCAGGCTGGCCCCGTGGGGCAGCACCAAGCTGTCCTCCCTTGCAGCCGCTGCATGCAAGCAGGCAAGCGTCATTTCCTCCATTTTCAGAGAGCGGCTTGATAATATCTCGAAGATACAATAATTGAGTTAATTGAGGGGAAAGCTCCATCATTTGTCTGGGCGACTTCATTTTAAACGTAAATAAGTATATCATGTTATTCTTTGTTCTAAGATCACGGAAGTCATTAATCTGCCTTAACCTCTGCAACATTTCCTTTTGAAATTTTGTCTGGTACATTGCGGTGTGGAAAATACCAGAGAGAAAGATACGCATGTTATTTGCATCCCAAGGCAAAATAATAAGGCCTTTGTTTTCCTTCTCTTCTAATTGTAAACAAGGAGTAATTGCCCTTGGACTAGGATTCTGTATTCACTCTCAGTCTGAAAAGAGTTGCAAATTTGGCTTTTTTGCATGAGGCTTGTGGACCACTTGAAAAACCTCTGGCAGTTCCTGGGCTCTGCCTGCAAACGCTCCTGTCTTTTAACCACAATCCACACGCCATTTGCTTCCTTCTTTTTCCCCAGGTAAATGCGAATGTAAAGAGCAAGTTTTAGGGAATCCCAAGGTCTTCTGTGGGATGAAGTACACCTATGGTGAGTTGTGGGTGAGGTGGCTGTAAAGGGAGGTGCTGCAAGGCAGTGCAAAAGTGTATATAAAGCATGAGAGGTGCTGTGTGTGCACTGCTGCATCCTGGCAAGCCCGTGGGATACTTAGTCTAAAGGCAGATCTTCCACCAAAATGTATAGGTATCATGGTTCCAAGTCAAGGTGGGTGAAGCATCTTGTTCTGTTACCCATCTCTCTTGCTATCAAAACACCCTTGTATAAATTCATGGGAGGACAAGAGCTGGAAGTGTCCCTGGGAAACTATAAACCACTGTTACCAAAAATGGGTCACTGAAACTATGTCTGTAGATGGGGTGCCCCAATCAGAGCCTAGAAATTACTGTGCCTGAATGATACCGAACGTAAGGAGGGACTGTGATCACCATCCATGGATAAAACAATTCCAGCAGCTACTGGGAACTTCCCCCTGTCAAAAAAGTTCAGTTGTTGCAATGGGGTGATATATATTGTCTATGTGTCTCTTGGATTTACATGAATGAGAAGAGGCACTTTGTTTCCCAAGACCTCCCCGGTGTGTGCCAGTGAATTGCCTCTTCATACTGTGGCAGAGCAAGGAATGCTCTGTGCTGCACTCCCTTGCTTCATAAGGAATCTCTTGCAGGGGTCTCTTGCACCTGTTTCGTCTCACACTGAAGTTGAAAATGCAGAGAAGATAGCCCATACCTCTGCAGGCTGAGAAGCAACCCACGAAGGGGAGTTCAAGGGGCTGCCAGTTGTTGAAATGTAGCCCTGGCTTAGTGATATTAGGAAAAAATTTTATTCTGTTCTGCTTTGCTTCCCAACCACGATAGTAACTGTGTTTAATCTTGCAAAAGATAAGAAATTGAAAAAAAAAGTCACAAAACCTCAAAGTTCATAAATCTTATCTAAAGTGCACTCAGGCTTCTCCCCCTTTCATCAGTCAACATGTGAAGGTGTCAGCTAAACTAGAGAGACAGATGAATTATGGGGCTCATCATGATCTCCAGGAGGCCACGGTGAGAGGCTGCCCCAAGCTTCCCAACATGAGTGCTGAATAAAGCACCACCATATGGCAATACCTACCAGTATAGGTTGGGTGGAGGAACTCAGCCCTGCGCCTCCACCACTCAGGGGCTCAGCAGTGGAATGCCAGGTGGTGGGAATGTGCCTGTGGGTATGGGTGAGCTCAAAATACTCCATAATTTGCCCCAGTCCCCACCAATGTCTCACTCTCCTCCACTGAATTTGGATTTGGCAGTTCTGCAAAGCAGCAGGATGGGATGAGGCACCAGGGTGGGATGAGGGCAGGTCCTCACACCCCTGCCTACTGCCTGGGCTGTCTGGGCTGAGCCCAGCAAAGCCTCCAGGTCCATCCCTAAATCCAGTTGATTTCCAAAAGAGCCAAGGAATCCAAAGGGTTTGCTGAGCTCTGGGGGAAAATGGGACCTCATGCCCTAATGGCAGTTCCAGGGGCCATGGCCAAAACAACTGGCAGCATTTCTGCCCATGGGTGTGGGGATGTATGTGCTCTCCAGCAGCTGCTCTGATCCTGGGCTCCCCAGCAAGGGGCCCTGGGCTAACTCCACTATAACAAAGCAATTGTCCTGACTGCTTCTCTCAGACACCAGTATTAGACCAGGGAAAAAAAGAGACCACTGTAAATAGTTTGTATAGTCCTCGTTTTGAATTCCTGTCTTCCCAGTGATCAAGACAAAGATCTTGTCAGCTCATGACAAAGGCTCCCATGCAGAAGTCAGTGTGAAGATCAAGAAAGTCTTGAAATCTACAAAGCTGAAGATTCTCCGGGGCAAGAGGACACTCTACCCTGAATCCTGGACTAACAGAGGCTGCACTTGTCCCATCCTCAATCCTGGTAGGTTTGACTCCCTGAACTGTACATTTCCACCACATATACACAGATTTCATTCCCAGCCCACTATCGCCTCATACCAATGAGCTGAGATTGCAGCCCAGTGTTGATTAAAAGTTACTGGCTTACATCACTTGGATTGCAACTTCAATCTCCACCAAATTGGAATTTCATAGAGAAAAACTTTGAATAGACTTTGAAACATACAATTCTCTTTATGTAGCATAGTAACAGACTTTCAGTTTGACCAGTCTCCGCTCCCAGAGGGAGGGAGGTGCACATCACACCACAATTGCATGTATATCTTTCAAAGCTAAAGCTAATTTGAATCCATGAAAACACATTTAAATCTAATTTGAGTCATGATACTGTACTGAAGTTCTAATCTAGACTCAAGGGAACATTTCTCTTTGAAACTAATACAAATTTACTTCTACAAGATTTGGAAGAAATTCTCTTATGCAGTGAGACAAGAGTTCCACAGTTTTTTCCCATCTTCTTTCACTGAAATGGAGTATAACCAGTGGTGGCTAAACAGTGCATGCAGTCTCCAGTATGGACAAGGACATGCAGATTCAGCAGTGTCTTCCACAGAGCAAAATTAAGCTCCAGCTGACACACCTCTCTTTACAACTCCAAGATAAATGAGCAGTTACCAACTAATTCAGATAAAAGGCTTTCTTTCCATAAGGCACATACACCACTGGGAAATTGGCAATGGAAGCATTGACTTAGGTGCTGAGACGTCCCTTTCATGTGCAGCACTAGGAACTAGGGGGGACAGGGCTGTCTGTGAGGCTGGGTCATACAGTAAGGTTATTCACTGATGAGGTGTTTGCAGTCTTCTTTCATGCCTGCAGGAGTGACTGTGTCTGGTTTTGAAGGCAAGCTGTTCTGATAGCACAGCTGTAGCTAGAAAGTCTTGTCAGGTGCAAAGGTCAGATGAATCAGCAGCATTAGGTAGGGCTCTACTGTTGAAGTGCAGTAAGACTTTGGATATTGCTGGAACACCATAAATCTATAATCAAGTAGATACAGCTATTTTTTTTTTTCCATATGCAATGGAAACACAAGCAAGAAAGAACAGATGCAGCTGCCTTAATATGAACCTGAAGGAATGCAATGGAAGCTGTTCAAAACTGAGCCTGCAGGGCAGCCCACACCTGACACCCAGCTTTGCTACTCCACTAAGTTCAGAGGAGCTTCACTGATTTTCCCCAACAGATGAAAAGACAGCATTAATCACAGAATCAATGAAGGTCTCTTAGACAACAGCAGAAAGGTGGAGATGCAACTGTCTTTAGTGATAGTCCAGGTTTCTGACACAACAAGGTGTTACTCCCTTGTTGCTTCCTTGCCAGCTCTCATGATTTACACTGCAAAGCTTGATATTGTTTTGAAATGCAGCTGCTGGTCCCATGAGTATAAATTAGTCTCAGCCTTCATGTTGAAAAGTCATGACGTTTGGTGCTAATAGGAAACCTGAAAACATAGGTTGAGTGAATCTTTTAAGATTCAATAATGTCAAAGAGGGAAAAAAGGATCCCAGATGTTTTTTTAATTCATTATTTTCTTTAGCTACCACATTCATTTCTGAGTGGTTGGCAATATTAGCAGATTCAACTCTCTATCACAGTAAGAGCTTATGACCTACAGGTGAATAAACCAAAAACAGCTGGATGAAAAGTCAAGCTGACATAAAACAATTTTCTGACATACAGCTATAATGGAAATCACATCTTCCAAAAATATAGAGGAGATCAAAGATAAATATAAAAGTAAGACAAATGTGGTTTTATTCTGTTTTACAGAAGTAAAGGGATACCAAAAGGAGAGTAGGCTCTTAAAGGCTCTGACAAGAAAAGAAAACTCTAAGCATTTATTAAATCTCCATGGGCTATTTTCGTATGAAAAACATGCTTAAGTTCTTACAAGGGGAACCCTTTCACCACCCTTGCATACCCCCTGCTCCCCACACACCCAGAGAGGCAGATTCTTCTTTTGGGGGACACTGAGCTGAAAGATTTAAAGGTCTTGCCTATTTGCAAGGGAACAGGAGCCCATTCCTTCCATGGCTCTGCCAAGCACAGACACAGAGAGGCAGAGAGCAGCCTGCCAGGGCAAACTGCCCAGCCTCAAGTCCTGGCTTGTGGCATCTCAGTCATTTGACTCATTTTAATTTTATAGTTCTGTAGCATCAGGTTGAAAATCTAGAAAGCCCTACACGATCAGCAACCACAGCAATATTTGCTTGCTCTCTGAGTGTGTGTACCACATTTCTATCTCAAGGGAAATAAATTCAGGAACCCTTGAAAAGTGATGTTCGTAACAGCAAGATTGACTTGGCCAAAATCAATGTCTTGTGAAGGGCAATGGTGCCACACACGTATCCTGTGTTTACTTGGCAGAAGAGAGGATGTGTGTGCCCAAAAACTCAGATAAAGTAGAAAGCAAATTGTATTGAAATAAAGAAAAGCATACTTGACCTTTAACTTGGGAAGCACCCTTCCTTTATTCTGGACTGCAAAATGAAAACCCAAGACAACACAAGCGGACTCCCTGCTGCAGCCAGGATGGAGCGGGATGACTGAGAGCACCGGGGGATGCCCATCTCCTGTGCCTGGTTTGCAGCAGCACATCGTGCTCCCCAGACTGGTGCAAGTGGGAAGGGGGTACAGGAGGGATCTAATGCTGGCTATACCCTAAATGTGCTGGCAGGAAGCTCCTCCTGCCATGGAAGGGATTATCCTCCTTGTTATCCCCATTTATGGCAATTTGTGGCCCATTTAGGCTGTTTGGATCTGTGGCAGTGTTTCTTTAGCTAATTCAAGCCAAAGGCTTTGCTCTATCCCCCTGTTTAGCAGTTGTTACCTGGTTCCAAGCACTCTTTTGAGTTGTGTCCTGAAAGTCAAGAGCAGACCTGGATGCCTGAGGCAAGCCCTGCAGCAGGGCACCACAGGGACACAATCCAGCCCTTTCTGGCTGTTTCTGGACAACCAGATGAGGCTTTGTCAGATGCTGCTGTCATATCTCTAAAACATCTGGCAGCAGCAGAAATTAGCAGTTCTTTTCAGTGTGGCAGCTGCTCTTTCAGGCTCCTCTAGGGTACTTGTGCCAGCACATTTAGTGTTGCCTCTCATTGGGGTCTGGCATGTCTGTGCCTCCAAGCGGCCACTGGCCACTCCGAGCATGACACCAAGCACTGGACCATCCTGCACTGTTCCATTCCTGGAATTTGCTGAACTGATTCCCAGATTTATTCAGAGTGAAGTGAGGCAGACGACTGCCAAATGAAGGTAATAGCAGTTTCCAAAAGAGGTATAAAAACTTGCAGTGCTGCCCCCAGAGTTCAGCTTTCATTTATATTTAGAAGCTAACAAAATCATGTTTTGTGTACTGCATCTCACTGACAGGTAGCCACAGGGGTCATTTTTCCATAGGTACAGCTAGAGCTGTAGATATACAGATATATGTGAGTCAATATGTATAAACATTTCTTTGTGTAAGTGCTTTTTTACATGGGACTCGATATCCAGGCTGACTTTGCAGCTCAATGGGCCTCTTGAGCATGGTACTGTGCAGTCCCTGACCGCTTTGCTGGTTTGCAGGCTTGGAGTACCTTGTGGCAGGACACGAGGACGTCCGAACGGGCAGGCTCATTGTCAACATGAAAAGTTTTGTCCACCAGTGGAAGTCGGCTCTCGGAAGAAAGGTCTTGGAGATTTTGAAAAGAGACTGCAACTAGAGGTGTACAGCTGCCTAGGGCATTTCTTTATGCACAAAATGCAACAGCCTCCACAGAGAGAAGACCTCTAGCATGAAAACTGGAATGTAAGAAAATAGTGCCAAAACATGTAGTGAGGCATTCAGAGTTGTAGGCGCTGTCTAATTTAACCCTTTCTGGCCAATGTTCTTTCACTTGCCTATAGCTTCCTTGTCAGGGCCTCACCTGAGCCCTGCGCATCGTTATCTTGAGGGAAACGAAAGGAAGGGTGGTGGATGCTTGTCTCGCTCCCGTGCAGTGTTGGAGCAGCTCCCATGAAGCCACTGATCACCCAAGACTAAATTGCCACCCTGGAAGAGCTACTGCTGAGAAGCAAAACACTGCCAGTACCACTAGCGTGGATCCTGAGTGGCTTCCAGAGGCTCCCAGAGGATGCTGTGGGGAAGGCAGTGGCCATAGCAGTGAGTAGGTGCAGGCGCCAGTGTGGCAATGACAACCACTCTTTAGAAACACCCTCTTACAGGTTAGGACATGGCACCCATCAAAGAGAATTGGGTGCCACTTGCTTTTAACCTGTTTGCCCTGCTGAAGGTTTCAGGGGCTAGATTCTCTGCTGTTTCAGGGGCTAGATTCTCTGCTGTTGAGGAGGGAGCTGCTGGAGTGAATTGAATCCCTCTGCCTTGGCACAGGCGTGATGCAGGGCAGAGGCCAGCTCTCCACCCACTGCACGGCTGCAGAGAAGAGCCAGCTGCAGAGGGTGCAGCACCTCTGAGCTTTTGTCCCTGAAGTGTTAAAAAATGAACCTAGCCCTAGTGTAAATATTTCATTGTATAAAGCACTTTACTGCCTGCCACTTCACAGTGCAGGAAGTCTGATTGTGTTGGGGAAAGAAGAATTTGAAGGTGGCACGTGAAAAAAACTCCCTGAAACAGAAGCACTCCTGAAGACCCCCCGCAGTTGGACAGCATTAACAGTATAAAGGGAATGGCCAGCCTGGCACTGGCCACTCAGAATATCTGAGGATGCAATCTGAAAGATAAAGTATTTGCACTGAAGTCCCAGCTTCAGACCAGCACTTGGACCCCATGGGCAGGACTCCAGCAAGACTTTGCAAACAGAGTGAGGAGAAGAAGAGACTTTGAGATAAAAATGCAATTGCCGGAGGAGAAAAACTCCGACTGCAGGAAAAGGAGTGGATGCGGAGAATGGAAAGGACTTGCATTCACATATCACAACCCAGCGATTCATGGTGGGCCTGGAGTTTATTTTATTTTTATGTAAGTATTTAAAACTGAACATTTTATTTGTTTTCTTCTGTGTTATTGTTTGCAATATATGCAGCCATTATACTTCCTCATTAACACCAATATGAAATATAGCACAGTTTACTGCGGTTTTCAGCACTAAAATATATCTTTTCTATAAAGCATCTTTAAACCACATTGTATAGAGTGTAATTTCGTTCATGAGTGTGAGGGGAAAGAAGACATACAACACCAGAAAAGTTAGGAGTCTACCAATCCACTTTACGTATGTATTTTTCTTTCAAGGTCCTGTGGACTTGCAAAAAAAAAGATACTATTTTGGTAAATTTTTTTTGTATCTCATGTATGTAATAAATATAATATTTCAACATCTTCTTCTCCTGTTACTGCTTATGCCAATGGCAGCAGGGTCTTCATGCATGCCCTAGAGAGCACAAGCAAAGATTGCACTGGGTGAGAAGAAGCTGCCATGGGGGATATTTTCCTTTCTGGTTGGGGGGTAAAATTCAACACGTGGAAAGAAGCGAAGTAGCATGGATGGCTCACAAAAATCCCACTTCACCCCTTGTTTTGGGAGGTTTATAAGCTCTTCACATAAGAAGGGGAATTGTACCTATATATTTTCAAAGGTGGCCAAATCTTTGCCTCCACACAGGCTTGAAGGCTGAGCTGCTGAGCAGGTACTTATAAGAAGCAAGTCAGGGATGGCAGAAGTAAGATTTGTTCCCTACATTTGAAACTACTAAGGGGAAAGAAAAGGCTATGGGAAACAAGTGCTGTGGCAAAAGCTCTGTAAAAACACTGCAGAGTGAAGTCAAGCATCAGAAATTAGTGGCTAGGGGGTCAAGACTTAATCTGCAGTGTGGGCAGCAGCTCCCCAGGCGGGCGGTTAATCAGTGACTGTGGCAGCACCCATCTCCCTGGCAGAGCAGAGCACAGGGACAGGCTCTCAGACACTAAGAGCCTCCAATAGCTCTGATTTAAAACTGTGGGTTTACCTGCTTGACATATTTTTAGCTTTGTTTTATTTTAATGCCACTAAAAATACATTTGCAATGGCTAGCTGATTAATGTGACCTTGTGAAAGCTGGAGGGTGTGAGCCCACCATCCCAGCCAGCTCAACATCTGTAGGAAACCAGAATGGCTTTGTTGGCAGTGCTGCTGATGGCATCTTGTCTGACTCCTGTCCTAGCCTTGGAGCTGGGCACTGATGGTTTTATGGAGGAAGGGGGTTAACTTCTGTGGGGCAAATCTGCCCATAAGAAATTTCTGTCAGGGGGTTTTGGCTGGAAGAAGTGTCCCATTACCCGGAGTGGGTGAGCTGGTTATCAAAGAATCACAGAACCAGTTGGGTTGGAAAAGACCTCTGATATCATTGAATCCAAGCTTTGACCAATCGCCATCTGATCAGATAGAAAATGGCTCTAAGTGCCATGCCCAGATGTTTTGTGAACTCCTCCAGGGATGGTGACTCCACCAGCTCCCTGGGCAGCTCATTACAATGTTTAACATCCTTCCTGTGAAAGAATTTTTCCTGAGGTCCAACCTGAACCTCTCCTGGCACAGCTTGGGACTATGTCCTGTTGTCTTGTCTTGTCTCCTTTCAGGTGATTGTAGAGAGAGATAAGGTCTCTCCTGAGCCTCCTTTTCTCCAGGCCGAAGAACCCCAGCTCCCTCAGCCACTCGTCACAGGACTTACCCTCTAGACCTTTTATATCCCTCTATTCATATGAGATCACAAGATGGCCAGCCAGGCCCTCCTTAGCAGGAAAAGCTTCTTTGGGCAGTAAGTCTTTGCAACTCAGTGAGTTAATGGAAGCAGCCTGCCTGGTTTATCTGTTTACTCCCCTCTGTTATGTGTATGAGAAGAGGATACCTGTCTCTGCCCCCCTGAAGAGTAGATGTATTGCTTGATGATTCCAGGAGTACCAATACCTTGTCCAGTCCTTCTGTGTGACAAGTATCAGTGGCAGGAAAACCATCCCAGTCATGATCAGAGTTGGCAACAGCACTCACAGAAGGGTCTTTTCTTCCAGAATTGCCCCGCTGATGCAGGCAAAGCTGGCAGCTGAGGCCAGGCTGCCCTTTCTGGATTGTGCTGCCAAGAGGGGAGCAGAGGTGAGTGCTGGATTTTCAGGAACCAAAGATGGGAACTGCCACAGTTCTCCCTAGAGCATCCTCATGCTGTCCTCATGCCTCACCTGCACCTAAAGAGCAAGTACCTCCCTGCTGCTGAAGGAAGCATGGTGGAGTCTTCAGCCATCCTGTTTCCAAGGCTGGAGGCCAGATGTAAGCAGTGGCGGGGGTCAGAGATAGGGGCTGGGGCTGCCTGCCAGAGCCCCCGTGCTCCTGGCTGTCTGTCAGCACTGCAGGAGGGAGTGATGTTGGACACATGTGCTTGGCTGGAGGAGGTGAAGCCAGGTGTGTTGGAACCAGCTGCCACCACAACACTGACCCTGGCTACACGCGTCAGTACAGCCCCTCCAGCACAGCAACATATGATCCAAAGCTGTATTCCTCCAAGGCACTCACAGGACACCTCTTTCACTCTTGCTGGTGGACATGAGCACTCCGCTCTCTGGCACATGAGCTCTCAGCGAATGCTTTGGCACAGAGAAGGGAACACCTGGCTCCAACTGGTTTTTAATGCCTCCTTGCACCCTCCGAGGCAAATCCTGTGCCGTAAGTATTGTCAGAACCAGGCACTAAGCCAAACACACACTGCTGAGTGAGTGAAGCTTTCACCACTGTCCTTTGCCACCGCTGCCACCTGTGGAAGAAAGCAGAGTAAGCCATGCAGATCTGCCCATTAGTTTTCAATAACCTGAAGCTGGGGTCTTGGAGGAGGCTATACTCAGAGTCATCCCACATCCTCCCTCAGAGAGGTGGCCTTACACACCCTGCTCACCAGTACCTGCAAGCAAGGTGAGTCTCCCCAGCTGTGCAGGATCTTTGCAATGGATACCTCTGCCCAGCCCATTCATCAAGAAGCAAGAGGTGATTAGGTGAAACATCTGCTTTTATTCTGTTAAAGACCATTATTCTCTTTGGATCACCTCAGCAGACACCAACCATGCCTACAGGTTCTGAGTACAAGGAGGGCCAGCAGAGAAGCCACCTGCAGGCCCAGCCACATCCACCCCTGCAGCAGCAGCTGACCATGGATCCCCAGCAGCATGGCCCCTCTCTCCTAAGGAGTGCTACTGATGGAAGCCTCCTCATCCCAGACCAAGCCCTGTTGGGTTGCAGAAGTGCTGTGCCCTCCTGCCATGGTGAGAGGCTAGAGAGGACTCAGGGCATGTGCACAGGGCCTGTCCAGTCAGTGATTGCCCACCCCCAAGGAATGGAATCTTCCCGTTACAGTGGAAAATTACAGGCATGTTTAATATAGTTGCTCCAGCAGGCTAAATCTTCTGGGATATGACCATGTTGCTGAAAATGACTGAACATCTGGGACCACAGGCCTGCCTAAATGGAAATCTGGGCTGGTATGGGTAAACATAACAATTCAGGAACAAATAGCTGCAGTGTATTTTTTTAAATCTTTATTTTTAGTTATCGAATTGACTTCAATATCAACACACGATAGAATAAACATCTCAAAAATGTCCCGTGGCTGCTGCCTCAGCATCCACAGGAGCTCTCTCTCTGATAAGGCTGGAGGGGATCAGCTGTCTGTGGGCCTTCTGGGCTGATGTGTTGATTTTTTGATGACGGTGTTTCCAAAGCATGCTCTTACCCAGGGGTCACAGCTTCTTGCCGCACTTTTCCCACAGTTCAGCACAGAAACTTCATGAATGCCTTGTATTGCTTCAAGGGAATGCAATGATGCCTCGGCAAGGCTCAAAAGCTGGGAAATGCACTATATATGGGAACTTGCTGGCATATTGAAAATGTTAGCATGGCCAAGACACCAGTGTGCTGCAGCAGGCCTTGGGAGAGCCACTCTCTGTGTCTAGCCCATCTCCTCACTTCTCCATCACTCTTAGGGGTCCTTGGGAGCAAATATAATGCTGGGTTGCTTGAACATGTGATGTATCACTGGTGTGATGCACTCATGGGTACACTTAAGCCTGAGTCCTGTAGCCCAGAAAAATACCATAATGCCCAAGCTTTGTTGCACTGCAATATGCAGTTCGAGGTATCTGGACACTTTCACAGCTGTAGAAGACAGATACGAGAAGTTTGCCAGGCTGCTGGAAGGTCTAGGGGGGTTGCAGGCATGGATGAAGGTGTGTGTATGTGCATCTCCATGCTCACTTTTACATTTCCCAGATGGTGCTTTCTCTGCTCATGTCTCTGAGCTCCCCCTGACCAGGCAGGTTGCTCACACTGACAGCATTTCTTTCTTTGATATCTTGTTTCAGACTTATACATAGAAATTAAATACAAGACATGGCTTTTAAGTCATCTGGAAATTAGGGCTGGCAAAAGGCCATCAGATCTGTATGAAAATTGCTGAGAAGAGTAAAGTTGCTTCCTAAAGCAAACATTAGTGAAATTTCCCTGAACTGACTTGCTGTGGACATGGATATGCACCCCTTCTAGCAGATGCAAAATGCAGCCCAGCTCCAGGCTCAGGACACATGCTGAGGTACACAAACAAGGCAAAAAGATTAAAACCAAACAACCATCCATTAGGCTGGCATTAACCTGGAGGAAAGGGCATTCCTCACTGCAGTTCCTGTGGCAGATTCACACACATGATCTCTACCTGGATCAGTAGGAGATATTTCTCGTATTATAACTTCAAGATGTATATGTGTAAAAAATATGTTCTCTCTCTGTCTCTGCCCTTCATCAGAGCTTTCCTTGATTTGCATCAGATGCAACTTGCCTCTGTACCTCAAGCATTTGTGAAGCCTCCGTGTGGTCAAATCTGCTGCATAATCTCTGCTTGGGCTTTATCTGAGTAACACCTGAAGGAGATAAGAAAACATTATTGCAGGTACACAGACAAGGATTAGAGATTCACCTCACCTAATGTGAGGTGCTGGTGGCAGATGGTGGTTGGGACAGGATCCTCCAATCCCCCCAGGGTTGCAGAAGAAACCCAAGAGCACCCTGAGGGGTCATTACTGCCCAACTGCCCCACAGGGGCAGGTGAGGGGGCAGGAGGATGCACAGGTACTTGTGTAGCTTGAGGAGCATCAGCAAGATGCTCTTGGCACAGAAGCAGAGGGTTAAACTAATGCTGCATAGGGGCAGGGAAGTTAAACAGAAGTCCAAGCAGGGACACTGTCACCTCTGCAGCTGTAGGCACATACAGGGACAAGGGACCCCAGCCACGGGAGACGAGGAAGCCTCAGCATTCACCTTTTCCTGGACATGGCTGCCTGGACCTGATCAGCCTCTCTTTCTCTAGAGAGCTACAACAAGAGGCCATTTCTTGACCTGCACAGCAGGTCCTTGAAAAGGCCCCCAGAGCTGCTGGTGTGACCAGAACAGGGAGGCCGATTCAAGGGAGCCTGAACCTGGTCATGGCAGCACATGCAGCCTGCAGTCGCCTAAGGGGGTTGAAAATGCTCGCGCGGAGCTGTGTGTGCAAAGTAAACGTGCCCAGAGCCACTCTGCAGTGCAAGCAACCCCCGTCTGTGCCATCAAACACCTCTGACAAAGGCATTTTGGGAGGGATGCTGCCCTTGGGCAGCCCCCAGGCCAGGGGGTCAGGAGGGGATGAAGTGGTGCAGGGCTGTGCCACCAGCCAAGCGGACAACTCTGCGGTACAGATTCTCACCTACCAGTGCCCGGAGAAGTTCCTGAAAGCTATGTCATTTATTCGCATGTCTGTACCTCCGCAGAAGCAGCACATCCTGCCCCGTGACTTGGCCCTGGCCGCAGCCAACATCTACAAAGGCAGGAGGAAAAAAACAACAACAAGAAAACAGAAGCCAAGTTATGCAGCAGAGGGGGAATAAAAATATTTCCCTTGTGGCGGCGGGTGACCGGCAGAAACCCCGAAAGGCACTGTAAATACCATGTACCGCAGCTCGGACAAAGAGCCCGGCCTCGGCGCTCCGAGGAGCAGCCCCGGCGGCAGCGCTCCAGGGACCAGGGACAGTGGCGGTGCCGGTGGGATGGGCCAGCACTCCCAGTCCTGCTCGGGGACATAAACAGGACGCCCCACCTCTGGCTGATACCGATCAGCTGGACGAGGCAGAAGAGGGAAGAGGCCGGGCCCCCGCTGCTCCCCGGTCGCCTCTGAAATGACAAAGCATTATTGCAAATGACAAAATACAACTCACATTGCAAAGAGCTCCCACACCCACGGGCAAGAGGAGGAGACGATCCGTGGAACTCCTGCCGCAGACTGCAGTGGGGTCTGCTCCCTTGCCTGTGCTCCATGCTGCTGACTCTTTAACACATTAAAAGCAATAACGACTGCGTTCTTCTGGGCAAAAAGCACTTGTAATTGGATAATGACCACTGAGCATCAGTAGGTGGGTTGCCTGAAGCCTGAAGGAAACCACGAGAATTTTTTTTCCACCCACAGCACTATTATGAAGCTGACAAGGTCCTGCTCTCTGCAACTCCCATTAATTTTACTGCCTGACCTTCGGGATTTATGACAGCTTTGTCTGACATTCATGGGGCAGACAGGTATTGTTACACGCCAACATAACCCAGGTAGCAGGCACGGGTTGTTCTCCACAAATGACTGCACTCCAGTCAACTTTGGAAAACTCCTTGCTTTTGTACGGGGAAATACTAAATAAATGAGATTCACTTTAAATTCCAGTCTCCCTTTCCACCCTCAGGGAAACACAACACATGCCAGAGAACAGAAATCACTGTTCATCCTGTATTCAAACAACAGGCAAGCTTAAATCCTTAGAAATCCTTGAATACCCAGCAGATGATGACATACACTGAGGCCATACCATACCTGTCATTTAAACCCTCTGTGACTTGAAAAAAGTCAAATACACTGCAGTTACACTAGCCAGGGGCAAAGGAGGAGTGACCAGCTGGCATTCTCATTCTTTTCCTTCCAGGACTCTGGCAGAGCCTTTTTTTATCCTCTATGTAGCATCAAAAATAGAGAGAAATCAAAAAGAACTAAAATAGCAACACTACAAGAAAAAACACCATCAGGAGTTCCTGTTCACAAGGCTATCCTGGCATTCATCTGGGGCTGTTGACATATTTAATAGTCACCCAGTCTCTGCCAGCTGGATGCCAGCTCCAAACTCAAATCCACAACTGTGATAACTTCTTGCTTCATGTTACAATTCCTGCACTGTTATTTTTCCTGCAGCATGAGTTAGCAGCGCAGCTTATTCTGAGGAACAGCTTATCTGAAGGCATCCTGAAAAATAGACCTGCATGGGTCATCTCCACATTTTCCCTCACCTGGGGAAGCAAGGATTTGCTTTCTTGTTATGTTAAGGAAGGGTTTTTTTATGAGTTAATTGTAGTAAAGAAAGCCTATTGCTTTGCTGGCAAAGGAGTATGAGCATTACCGTAATTTTAGTATAATTTCTGTAATGTTATGAATGTTTTTTCATTAAACTGAAAAAACATTTTAATTTTAATTGTCTGTAACCCCTGGAGATCTATGTCTTCCCAATTCCCCCTCTCAAGCTGGTGCAGAATTGCACTCTTGGTGGATGCTGGTGCTGGGTTATACTAAGTGCTGTCCAAAGACGTTTTCTCCCAAAACACTGCGGTGTCTGAGGGCTCTGGGGAAACCAAAGTTTGGGGGAGAAGTGTTGTCCCCTTTGTCTTCTTTGGAGGATTTTGTTTTCCTTCCCTGGCATTACTTGGGAGCGGCATGAGGCTGGGCTTTCACAACTGGCAGTGCTTGCATGGTAAGACCACCGCACCTCCCACTTGCCACAGTCCAGACAGACACTTTGTAGCCCATCCCCTCCACCAGCAGGCCACCGTCAAGCAGCAGATGCCACAAGGGTGGAGGCAGAACCCTGTCTGCCTGCAGGAACCCCAGTCCCAGGGAACACATGCTGGCTCACAGCCTGCTGGTGAAAGCTTAGCTGCTGTGGAACAAGCCTGCTGAGAACCAGTAATGTGGTTTTGAATCCACCCACCTTCCCATCCCTGGAAGTGCTCAAGGCCAAGTTGGATGGCACTTTGAGCAACCTGGTCTAGTGGGAGGTGTCCCTGCCCATGGCAGCGGGGTTAGAAACAGATGATCTTTAAGGTCCCTTTTAATCCCGAACCATTGTGTGATTCTGTTTTCAGCACACATGAAAGCTGTCACAAAACATAAAGTGTGGCTTTGGAGCCCACCAAAGGCCTCTTCTTGTAGGTTTGGGGCGGGGGGGATCCCTCACTGAGCATGCAGACATCTGAGAGCCAGTAAAGTTCACCTATTGCAAACCAGAGGTGCTACAGACCTCACTCACTGCAACCAAATAACTCACAAGCTGCTAAGCACTGACTTCCACTGCAATTGTCTCCCTGCCACTCACTGATTAAACACTCTTTTAATAATAATAAGCCATAAAGATTACTGACTCATCCTTGCTCTTACAGTTAAGGAAATGGTCAATTGGTCAATTGTATTAAGCATCACAAAACTCAGATGAGATTCCTGTTAAGGGATCCACTGTTTTGCCCTTTATAAACTGAGAAACAACCTTCAGATATCAGTTCCCAGCCAACACAACATTTGGCTGTGTTATAATTAGATATTGGTTTAGTTGCTGCTCAAGCTTGCAGTTACAGTGCTTTCCACTGCAAACCCACTTGAGCTGTGGGACTTGGCCAATGGTTCTGACCTTTTCTCATCAATGAAATACAAGTTATTTTTGAGAGAGCTGGTGCCTCCACATGCTTTTTTTCCCTTGGTGCTGTCATGCACCCATGATAACTTTATTAAGCAGAGAGGGAAACAATAACAGTGACCTATTGTAGCACATACTGGGAAGGATTGTTTTTTAAATGCAAATGGTAAACAATAAAATCCATTTTGACTCTGTATCACATTATGTGACAAGAGAGTGAACAAACAGAGATAGCTACTGTTCTGAGCGAACAGACACAAAATAACACAGTTAATAAAATTTTTCCTTGACTTTGCCTCCCTCACATTCACAGCCTTGGAGCCCTCCAGTATCTTTAGCTGCTGATATGTTGGCCACTGTACTGGGTGTGACAGTGAGTTGCAGATCCCTATGCCGTGCCACCCTCACTCTTCTGGGAAGGTCCTTCCCGGCACTGGCTTCTGTCACATCCTTCATGCAGGAGCAGCACAGGGGGCCCTTAGGGCTGGTTTTCTCCCACATTCACAGAGGTTCAGCACACATTTCAGGGCACCCTTGCACTGTGCTGGGGGAACACCCCTACAGGCAGCAGGGGCTGCTGGCTGCCATGGTTCTCGGGTGCAAGGGCAGTGCTGGTGCTGAGGGTGAGCACAGAGAGCTTCTCCAAAGAAGTGGCTGCACAAAACAGAGACAGGAAAGGGGGTGAAGTGACAATAATGTCCAAACGGGACAGAGCTGGTTGCTGCAGCCAGCAGTGTCCCCACTATGCATGAGTACCATGCATGGGCATTGTGAGTTTCTCAGAAGAGAGCATCTAAAAATATCCTTTTAAAAAGAGAAATGGTGGCAAGTTGGTGGTAAGGAAGAATCTGTAGGAAGACATCAAGTATGGCAAAAAACATGGAAGCGGGCAAAAGAAGACAACCACTCAAAATAATAATAACCACCTCTAATAACCTAGCAGGCTGGTACTCAAAGGCTTGAAAGAGCTAAATATAGTTAAGTCCTGTTTTGTTTTCCAATGCAAATCATCCAGGCACATTACAAAACACTGAAAGCTTGCAGTTCATGTTTAGTAAGCACTTTCACTGGCAGGTATGGGGACACATGTAGGGGAATCTCTGAGCAGCGCTCTCAGCATAGGTGCTCAAAGAGTTGCCTTTTTTTCAGCTATACCTCTTGGTTTAGTAAAAAGTGGCATTCCTTGATGAGTACCTTCTTACACCTCTTCCCTTAGACCATCACGGACACAAGGCTGACTTGATGGCACTCCAAACCTCAGCTCCCTAAAGGCAGAGATGTTTTTGCCCTCACCAATGCCTGACCCCACTTGGGCCAGGGGCTGGCTCCTGCCCACAGCCAGCCAGGCGCCAGCTGGGAGCAACATCCGCATTGGGAACGGCTCCTGGCTGGCACCTCGCCGGCCTTGCTCCCAGGCAGCTGAGGGCAGAGCTCAGTTTCTTGGGTTGATTGCTGCACCGAAGGTCTGCAGGGCAAATTGCACCACACTACCTGGCACTCTGCAGGAGGCATGGATGTGCAGCCATAGGTCTACAATTTACATTTAAAGAATTAATAAAAATTCCAGGCCAGAGAGCCTCTGTGAAGTTTATAACCTTGACATTTTTTTATCACCCCCTGGCTTGTTCCTTTCCCCTTTTTAACCAAACCAACCCATACAAATTAGTATTTGAAAGTATGCAATTAGCAAGCTGCTCCTGCAGCTATGCAGTTCTCCTGCCACCCATTTTCCCAATGGGGGAAATCAACAATAAAGAACAAAGAAAAGAATTTGCTGCCTCATATTAATGACTGCTGTTTGAGGACAGCATTTGTATTTTAAATGAATAGCTTGCTGAGGACAAAAAGGTCAGAACTGCATTTTATGGTAGCGGTAGAATAGCAGGAGGACAGAAGAAAGGCGAAAGCTGCGAGCAGACAGGCGGAACAACACGCTCTGCTTGCTGGAGAGGCTGGGATCAGCGCCCGGCCACGCTGGGGCCACGCGTTCAGGAGTCAAAACACGGGCACGGTCCTGCAAGGTGGTGAGGACAGCGGTGGGAGAGGAGAACACACATCCCAGCCAGCTCACTGGGGTCTGAGGCATACAGCATGGTTCAGGCATACAGCTCAGCCCAGTGATCCCCCCCAAAATCCTTCCCTTCTGCAAAGCCATATGGATCCATCTCCTTGCAAATGGAATTTTTTCATGAACTCCGAGGCCCTGATTGTGCGTTGTCCCTCAAGACGCTGCCTATGGATACACAATAAAACCCTGCCAACATCCAGCAAGAAAGCCTGTGCCTGTGTGTTGAGTGCAGAAAATGTGCCCTTTGCTACCTTAGCATCTCCAAATTGCCTGAAGTTAAATCTAAGTTGTCAAACCCAAAAGAAACCTGATGTTGATTCAAGTATACGGCAGAACTCCAGCCCTTATCCATAGGTATTGATCAGCACCTTCCTGAGAACGGAATCTGCTGGCTCTTTGAGGCTTCAGGATAAAAATGAGGCAGTATGGGACTATTTTAACTAATAATATGCAATCAGAATGAAATAGCCACACCACAACGGATGATAAAGCTAGCCAGAAAGGAAATCCAAAGTCACCCAGGGAACCCTGAGATGGACACTCCACTGGGGTATTACCTGAACAGCCAACTTACAGCCAACCTCTGCAAAGCTGTTGAGAGCAGCAAGAAGCTTCTCCAAGCACAAGGGCTTGTGCCACTAACCTTTCCTGGCGTAAAGCAGCCCACGGTCCCACTGGGCCACAGGGACTGACTGGATCCCCACAGGCTGTGTCTGGGATGTATGGCTCCCTGCCAGACCCCTGGGTGAGAGGTGCCACACTTGGCACCCACAGGACATCTGCCCTTCCTTTGCCCAGGAACATCCCTGGCCTCCTGGGGAACCTCCTCGCTGCTTTGAACTCTGGCACTATGACTGTGCAGCTCTAGCAAGGACCTAACAGCGAAATCAGATTGGTACCCAGTCAGAGAGAGGGCAAAATCCTCCCACACCATCCCCCACTATTTCCAGAGGTTTTATTCCTGGTGCTCTGCAGTGCCCTCTCCTCCTCCTTCTTGGGGTCCTTTCTGTTGCTGCCATCACCTCCAGCTCATTGCACATCTCCTGGCTGCTTTACCAGGAGCCCACAGCGGCCAGTCTGGGCCTGGAGTGTTTGCACCCATGTAGGGCCTTCCCCAAAGGAAAGATGAACCTCTTGCCTGAGCCCTCACAGCAGCTCTGATTCCAGAGCAAGGCTTTTGAGAAAAAAGTAGGGTATGTTAAAGCTGAGTGACTGCTGAGCTCTCTTATTGACCATAATAGGACAGTGAATAACTTTTCATTAAGTGCATGTTTCTGGCAGTGTAACAAGCCCTTACTTGCAATCGTGTGTGAAGCACAAATGGCCTAAAGGCATCACACCTGAAGGAAAAATTCCAGGCCCTTCAATAATGTATTAACATTTTTAGCATACATTCAAAATGTTTAGTGCAGTAGAAAAAACATGTGTTCTGGTCTCTGGAGCCTTGGTAGTCCCTGAGAGACAAGAAGGAAGGCTGCAGCTTTCCAGCAGTGACTTCCCGGCATGCATCCTTCTTTGAAATATTCAAGCCAAGAGAGAAATCAGAAAATGAGCTGGAAAGCAATGATAGCTGAGCAAATAAATGCACTTTTTGAACCAGAGTAGTTAAGAATGTGTTCCTGGAAAGAGTGACTGTAAATCTGTGAGCCAGATAAAACTGATCTGCTGCCACCCTGATTCCCCTACCCATGATTCTCCTACAGCAGCTCAGAGATGCCTGAGAATCACTTTGGCCTTTCTCCACGCACTTCAGCTATGAAAAGAAACAGCCAAAAAAGTATCTCTTTAAATAGGTGTTCCCATGGTGCAGGTTAGCCCTTGTGTTGAGTAGAGCTGGCAAATAATCCTGCTCCAGGCAAGGAGGGGTGGGAAAAGGTGTTATTTCAGGAATCATCACCCAGTAGGATTTACAGGCTGTTAATAGGGTATTTTTGTCTGTGATGGAGCTGAAGAGAAAGGGGTGCTGGTGTTAAACAGGATGCAGAAGTGTAGTGGTTTGGTCCAAAATACTCATTACTGTTTATCTGCTGTGAGATAAGAGTTAGGAGAAATGCAAAACAGGCACCAAACTTGAAAGAATATAAAGAAGTTTATTAACAGACCTAAAAGAAGAAGGAAAAAAAATTATACCACCTTCAGAACTCTCCTCCTCCCCCCACCTTCCTCCCTTCTCCCACTGACAATGTGAAAAGACAACCCTTAAGATGTTCAGTCTGTTTACCACTTCCATAATAACCTTGTTCAGTCCATTTAGAAAGAGAAGTCTCTTCTTGCTCATGCTATGAAAACATTATCACAACGAGACAGCCGCCCACTTCCAAATATTGTTCAGTCCATTTAGGAAGAGGAGTCTCTCTGCCTGCGTGTGAGTCCTTTCCCCCGACTTGCAGCTTTTCCCGCAACTGCTTTCGAGGGTCCACTCTTGAAGTTTTCTGGGGTACAATTTTAAGGTTGAGCCGTTCAGAAACAAAAACAGAGGCCCTTCTCCTTCCCTGGGAGCAAAGGGTCTTCATCATCTTCATCGTTAGGACTATCTCTGGGAGCATCTCTAGGAACTGAGGTTTTCTCCTTTCCCATTTGGAGCAAAAGTCCTCATCTGGTTCATCTCTACGGACTGAGGTTTTCTCCTTTCCCATTTGGAGCAAAAGTCCTCATCTGGTTCATCTCTCCCTGTCCAAACTTCTCATGAAATTACAGCTGCGTCAGCATCTGCCTATCTCAGCGCAGGTGCTTTTGCTCACGAGTTGAACACTCCACCCCCCATATCTTCATGAAATTACAACAGGATACTCTGATATATCATAGCTTCACAACAGACTTTCAGCTTTAAGCATCTCCTCTCTCTCTTCCCTCAGGTTTTCAGCTCTTCACAGCAATAAAAAGGGTTAATCTCACCTCGGCCTTGCAGCTTTGCAGCTGGAATGTTGTATTTTTCTTATCGCAGTGGAGAGGGGGGAGAGCCGAGCCGCTCCGGCTGCCCACGGCAAGGCAGTGGGGGGGGTTCCATGGCTGGAACAGGTCCATGGCTTCAGGATGGCCGTGGCCCGGCCCGGGCTGGCCCAGGCAGGGCCTGGCCGGGCCCGCTGGCCCCCACACGGGGCCCGCAGCCACCTGTCCCAGCGCCGGAAACGAGAGAGAGCTTGGAGGGGGAGTTTGCCTATTCTTAAATGTGGATCACAGAGGTGATCACAACTTTAAGTGGCTTAGAGAATTGTCCATATTCAAACTGGCCAGCTGATAGGTTCTGTCAGTTCCCAGAGGAAACTGTAAGCACCCCTTAGCAAGGACGTCCCTTCCGGGACTACGCTTGCTAACCTATGACAAGAAGCAAGGAGGTCTTTACTGATTTGTCCTCCATCAATGGCACCCAAGGTGCTGCATGGAAGCCTGGCTCAAGAATCCATAGAGACAGTGGCCGACCATGACTGGGGCACATTGCTCTGGGCTTCTGCATGGCACCAAATGCACCTGCAAGAGCAGCTGAGAGGTTGTCACAGCTTCATCAGCATTCACTGAATGTCCCCAGGTGCTGGGAGGGGCTGGTGAGAGCTGGCCATGACCCCAGGGCAGGGTTTCCACAGCACTTCCAGCTGCTGGAGCACCCCCAAGAATAGGTGGCACCCTGACATGCAACACTCCTCCTCCAGCTCTGCCACAGGCTTCTGGAGGCAGAGCAGCTATTATGGCCATGATTTTTCAATTCCTCTTTTCTTAAAAACCCAGTTTGTTTCTGGCTTACAGGTATCAATAGGGGAAAGGTGCATGGATACAGGAAAACAACTTCAGACATGCACCTTGCAAAGATGATTTATATTTTTGCCTTTTTTCAGTGCTTGTACCAAGGTTTCACCAACCTACGGCCCGAAAGTCTTCCTGTAACACCTGGAAATTTTCTGCATAAACTGTGCCAAAGTTCAGGAAAACAAATTTGCCTGGCACAAGCAAGAGACTGGGAGCAGGAATTCTTGAAAAATGCTAATAATGTCTCAAACTATTTTTCCTTTAGCTGGGAAATCATTCTGCTTGAAATAGAACGGGCAGGAAGATGACAGAGAATTTTTATAGCAGTCCCTGAGCCACAGAATATGAGCAAATTTTGTTTTGTTTGGGATAGCTTAGAAAACACTTCTGGCCCTTTTGTGTAGGTGAGTTTTCCATTTGGTGGAAGGGAAAATAGCAGTATTACTAGCCTCTGTTTGCACTGTCAGCCTCTGTACCTCCATAGAGATGGAGACACAGAATTTGCATCCATTTTCCTTCACTTTGCATTAATGTGAATGAAACACATTCACAGTATGTAAATAGAGGACTTAGCACAGCAGCCCTGCTTGCATGAATAAGTCTTTTAAGCTCCTCTGCTCTTTCTGCCCCACAGCTGCATAGATAAATAAAAAAAAGTCCTTATTATATTTGTGGTGGCTAAAATTAAAGGTCTATGCTAAACAAAGTAAACAAAGCCTTCACACTTGTCCCCTATCACTTGCTTGCTGCTCCTTAAATCCCTTTGCTTAGGTTCTATTAACTTGGTGGGAGAACACTGTTCTGGGAGAGTGTTAGAGCTGGAGATACAGTTGTGTACTGACAATGGTGGGGTCTTTGCCAGATATGAAGCACAAAGGCAAACAACTGATGTGCTGCATCCCCCATGTTCATATAAATAGAGAGTGCTTTATCCACATTCTTTTTATAGTTACTGAGATGTTGTTAAAAGGGAGAGAGAATCCGTGACAAATTTTCAGACTTGAAAGCCCATCTGGTTTGAACATGGTCAGTTGGGATATAATTGTCTGGGGGGTAATCTGGAAGAGGATGAACCAATCACCCCTTGTCAATTATGCATCCATCCATTCATACAAGCATGCACACATCCAGCTGACAGCTGACTTTTTTTGGAAACAAAAAAAGAAAGGAGAGGGTGAGGAAAGACTACCCCAACACCGCATCCCACATGCTGCAAAGCACAATTTTGCCCCTCACATGTGCCTCCGTTCCCCTCGAGGTATCATCCCAGTCTTGTCCAGAGCCAACTGGACCACTGTATCGCGCACCGCACTTTTCCCAGAACCCTCCCAGCTCCTGCAGCCACATCAGAACTTTCCTTCTCTCCAGATATCCCCAGTTCTCTTCCCTCTGGTCCTGGCCATCACTCACCCTTCTCCTCCAAGCCTCTTTAGCTCTCCTGACCTCTCTCCCAGTCCTGCTCCCTAGGTGTTTGGGGAACAGGGCTGTTGTCCCCTCACTCCCTTGTTGTTCCCTAACATGCCTGCCACGGCTGGTGGAGTCACCTGGCCCATGCCTTGGTGGGTTCACAGATCCTGTACAAGCTGGTGAAATCGCAAGGTATGGCACCATGCATCTTCCAGGCAGCTCCACAAGACCACGGGTCTCACCTAAGTGGAGTTGAAGTTTTTAGGGGATGCAGAACCAGAGCTGGGATGCTAAAAGTCCCAAACCGCTAATGTATGAAAGTCCCAAATTGCTAACATCTACGGACATGAGAGACCTTTCCTATCACTTACCCTGACCTCCCCACCACAGCCTGGACTCCTTTGTGCTATGACAGTCCTCTCCTCAGGAAAGCATGTCGCTTTCCTTTAAGGAGTGGGAGAAATTGCAGGGTCTGTACCTCTGGCCCTGTGCCTTCAGTCACCTGTGAAATGTTTAGGAGTAAAAATTAGGGGCTGAAGGTCATGGCAAAAAAGGTGCTGGGAATGAGTGGATGAACATCTTCAGCATCTCTCAGAAAACCTGAGAAACACGCAGCTTCCCTGGGTTGCTTCAAATGTTACTTTTCAAAGAGAGAAACCTAATGACTAAAACAAGCTCTTGGTGTTTTCTGCAGAAGGTAGGTGCCACCTCTGGGTAGCAATCAGCATCCTCCTCTCCATACTCTTGGCGCCTTCCAGCTTACTGCCTGCTCCCAGAATATCCTCCCACGTGGCAAACCTTTGGGTTTGCAGACTCAGAGCAACTACCATTTACTGCTCACACCTGGCTCATATCACACTCCTCCTTGCGGAAATAGCCCTGTAGCCACAAGCTTTGCTGTGTCTTCAAGGTGCTCACCCCATCAGACCAGGGTGTGCAGCACAAAAGAAAATTCAGTCCATTTTTTATCATTCCAGTAATTCTTCAGGGAAAGAGAGCCATCTCAGTGTCTGGGCAGTCGAAGAGCCAGCACTAGGACTGGCTGAAAGGACTTCATCCCTTCCACACTTGCTGTCCCTGCAGCAGAAATATTCCTGCTGTGCTAATGGGGTTAAAAAGATGGGTACCCAGGCACTAAGAATTAAGAGAATTTGAGTTCATAACATGGTTGAGTTTTCTTTTGAAATGGCTGTGTAAGCTCACAAATGACTAGCATGTAGACATCAAAACTTCCACATTAGTAAACACAAAAATGGACTTGGCACTTTTTCTTAAACTAAAATGTTATGAATGTAGTGGAATTTATTTGTAGGCCAAGGCATTATGGTAACAGAACATGAACTTTTAGGGCAGACAGTTATCTGGCATAATAATTCTGTCTTTACTCATTAACAAACATCAGTAAATGCGTGCTGTAGACACCAATATTGGGAAGTGTCGGGTACAGTGGCTTCTTTGTGAATGAATGGTCTTTCTCTGAGAACTAGACCGCCGGTAATTAATTATCTCAATGTCTTTGATCTATTTACTTTGCACATATTTCATCTGTTTTGGTTTGTTACTTGCATTTCAATGACCTCTCACATTATGGAGCAATTCCTTCTGTTGGGAAAATTGCCTTTCCCTTTCCCATGGGAGCACAGCAGTGGACTAACTGCTTCTCAGAGATGACAGGTCCATTTTTTACTTCTGTGAGCATGACTGCACTGATTTAAGGAATCTGCCTATATACAGCTGAGGACCTCACTTTGCTCCTATGAAGCCTACGTGTGCATTTATAGCAAACTGCAAATTCCCTTTGGAGTGTGAAGCTATTTGCCTGTTCCCTCAATTTTAAAGTTTAAATGTAGACAGAAATGGCAAAGGAGCACTTTCATTAAAGATGTCTTCTACTCATAAAAAGCAAGATCATCCCTATTTCTAACTACTAGTTACTCACTTAATTGTATTTAACACAGTAATTACAGTGAGATGGGGTGTGTATTGATTTACCTTAGAATTTCCCAGGGGCAGTTTTATGAAGTATTACATGTTGTGAACTTGAGTTAAAAAAACAGGCTGCTTCTTCTTCTTCTCTTTTTTCCTTCTTCTTTTTCATTTTCTTTTTGCCATGGCAGACAAAAAAAACCCATGCCAATAGCACATCCATGAAATCCATGTGGGGGGTTTTTTCAGATTATTGGGATTGGAGTATGTTGGGTAGTTTCCAAGTCCTTCCTCCCACAGGCTTTTATTTCTGAGTATCTGGTGGTTTACTTTTAACAATTTATGCCATGCATTATACACTATAGTAAAAGCAGACCTGAGGAGGGTCTAGAAAATATTTTATATACTTTTGGTTTTCACTCTTGAAACATTCCACTCATCTCAACATTGAAAAAAGCACAGCAAACAACCTTTAACTGGAACTACTGAAATAAAATCAAAGTTAATTTTGCATCCAAAAGCTATGGCTGAGTTCAATTGTAGTTTGCTATAACCTTGCCCATTCCCATACAAACCAGCACTTCATTTTAGACAAAATTAGTTCTAGGTTGATATATACTGGAGAGATTGAGCTCAAGATGAGAAGCTAAGGTTATATTACCAGAAGACAGGTTATGTCACCTCATCACTGCAGGAGAGGAACAGAAGGGCTCTGCAAGGACACTGGAGTGCAATTCACACCCTGTGTCTGGAAGCCAGGGATTTAGTCTCCCACCTTTGAGCACTGCTGTGATTTGAATGTAGTCTGCTTCTGTGCTCCAGCATCACACTGTCACCAGCCCTCTCTGGTGTTTGCCTCCCTTCGTGGTTCTTCTTACAGGAAGGGCCAAGATTGATTGGTTTTGCCTTCCAGGGTGATATTAGGGCATAAACAACATTTGCTCTCTTTCAGGTTTTTTTATTGACTGAACAGCTGCCCTTGAGCTGCACCATGAAGCAAATGAATTTGTCTGAGTTAATAAAGTGTAAAATGTATTGGACAGAGAGCACAGCAAAAGGATGTTTTAACAAAAGATGTTTTGTGCTTACTTTGAGTCACCACGATGCCCAGGCAGAAGAGGGAAGAAGAGGTGGCATCCCACCAGTTCTCCCAGCTCTGGACCTGAAGTGCTTGCCGCCAGCTTTGGAGTTGTCCTATCTGCCACTGCCCCACCAGTCCCTCAGCAGTACCATGAGAGGCAGTAGCCACTACAGTTCTAATCCTCTTTTCCTCTACTTTTTGTGCCAGGGAGTGGCCAACAACAGCAACCAAGGGCTGGAATGCCAGTGCATTTTATATCTGACATGGAAGAGCAGTACTGGCATCATTTTAAGGCACTCTGCAAGAGGCAGTCATTGAACAACGCTGTGGGAAGCATTCTGCATCCATTCATCAGTGGCTGATGCTTAGGGAACACAAGTGTCTTGCCCAGAACCACAGAAAGATAAGTTGGGGATTAAAGAGGATGAGATTTTGTCTTCCAGATCCCAGCAATCAGACTAGCAGCAGGCAACCTTTCAAAGTCCAGTACCATGCTGGTGTTTTCAACATTAGAGATTATGTGCACTGGGAGAAACTCAGCAGGAACTAGGAGGGTCATGGCTGCCAGTCCCCTTTTGGCAGGACCTGAGCAAGACTTCAGAGCCCCTTATAAACACTTCTCCAAAGATGCCATGGTGCCCTGTGGATACTAAAAAGCAAGCAGAGAAATTTTCTAGCTTTCTACAGCCACTTGTGAAAGTCTCATTTCTCACGCAGAATAGCTGGGAAACAGTTTGAGATTTTGTAAACTATTTCACAGGTGCAGGGTGTTGTGAAGATTGTTTTTGGTACACTGGAAAAATATTTTGGAAATGGGTGTTATACGATTCAGCCAATCACTCTGGTAGGTGGTTGATCAATGGACCAATCATATAATTCCTCTATTACAAACCAAGTTATATAAACGAGTTTGTAATTAATTAAATAATCCCATTTTATCCTGGACTTGAATTCTGTGTCGTTCTTCTCACCATCCCCAGTACCACAGCGACAGTGCCCCATCCCTGTCTTGCAGTTACTCTGCTCTTTCACCATGAGCATGTGCTGCCATGATTCACTCCCAACATTAGACCACATAGTTTTTCCACGGAAAGAAAAATTCAAAACCTGCATTCCTAGTAGGAGAATACAGCTGTGCAAAGAGGAAATCTCATCCCTCTGACTCCTGAGTTCAGGACTCAGACAATATTTTACATCTCTTCCAGGAAAACAGAAATTTGTGTTTACTGCAAATGCTTCCCTTTTACACTCATTTTATGTCACCAGTTGCAAAAATCCCTTCTAAAGTTTAGTATAATTCTTCAGCTTGAGACAAGTCATTAACACCTATCAGTCTTCCTTTCTTTTTTTTTTAAGAAGAAAAAACTCAGGGCCCAGCAAGATAACTTGCTTACAAGGTTATCTCAGACTGCCCTCTTATGGCAAAATTTTAAACTGTAAGTTTTCTTAGGCTTTTCAAAGGTTTTCCAAGTTCAGTTACTGAAAATTCTAGCCTTAAAAATTACCGAACAATGAGAGGGTAGAAGCCATGGTTGCCTGATTCATTTCTGTCCCATACAGGTCCTGTCACCAAGTCATCCTGCCAGCCCCAAGCACTGCCAATTCCCTGGTCAGCAGCTTGGCCAGCACCTGGTACCCTTGTGTTTGCCCATCCTTCCTCCTCTGGCTGCCCAGCTATATCCAGCTGGTGCCCACGTTCAGGAACACATGTGTGCTTTACACACACATACACACTGCTCTTCACATACATTAGAGAAGGCCTGACTTCTTGGAAGTGTGACTTTCATGCAGGATGAAGGCTCTCAGTGGTCTCCAAATCCCTACAAATTGGAGGATTTTCTCAAACCCAGGGCCAACTGTGATGAGGTTTTGCTGAAGCCATAGGTGAGTTCTGCCGTGCTGCAGAAAGCTCAAAAAAACCTGGACAGCAGGATTACTGGCCACCAAAGTGATCCTAAAGGCCACCTCAGCTGGCTGTGGACAAACGTGTGGATGTTGCAGAGGTCTGCATGGGTGGAAATGAGCAAGCAGGCAGGGTAATCTGGAGCCTCCAGCCCAGCTCTCCGATGCTGCTCCGACCATTGGTTGGTCCTGGCTGCTCCCCCACCGGGAACTCATCTTGCCCCACACACGGTGGCCTCTTCCGTGGGTGAAGAAGACACACACAAAGGAGCTTCTCACCATTTTAGAGCAAGGGTGGGGAGGAATCGACCTAATTCGTGCATTCATGTCATCTATTCAATGTGCAAACGCCTTAAAAAAACCAGCAGTCACTTACTTCAGACCCGCAGTTTACACAAGTGGTAGAGAGAGGACTGGAGAGCGCGCTTTCAGTGCCCCCTAAGCCTCCGCCGTCCTCACTGCAGTCGCTGCCGGGACCCCTGGAGCCTTGCCGTGCTGGCATTGACCACGTCCAGCTGTGACTCTCGCCCGAAATTCCCAGCAGGGCTGGGGCGCTGCCGTGCCCGAGCTCTTCCACAGCCACCCACTAGAGAGCAGCAGGAGCGTGTCCATAGCCAGCGGCTTGTCACGGCCCGCAGGCACGGCGAATGCATCCCCCATTGGGGCATAAACACACCCAAGTCAGCAGAAAGTAGTCTGTACACATGACAGCAAGGAACTGATAGCTCAGGTGACATTTTGGTAGCAAGGTCTGGCCCAGGGAGGAAGCCAAAAAAACCAAGTCTGCTTCAAAGTATCATCAGCTTAAGCCACTACTACTTTCTTCTGGGACAGTGCCCTGGATCTTCCATAGCTGTGTGACAAGGAAAAATGCCAAGGATGTCATCTGCAGTGTACAGATCCTTGCCAACTGCATAAATTCCCAGGCAGAGAAAGGAAACTATAGCGGCAGCACTGCTTGTTCTAACAGTGGCCTAGAGAAAAACTGTCTTTCATTTCCAGCCATGCAGAGCCAGAGATTATTTAATCCACAGATCTATTTACATTCTCCCTCCAGCACCAGTGTGTCTGAGGTACAGCCCTCTCCTGACTGCAACAGCTTACAGGCTGGAGAAGGGACATACATCACCTGCATGACCATACAGTCCTCTGGAAGAAGTTATTTCCTCTTACAGATGATTTATAGATAGCGAGGTAGGTGGAGTACATGTACAGATACTTGACTCATCAACATTTTTTCAGTCCCATTTGGCTCCCAGCTCTCAGTATATGTTACCTTGCCTGAGTTACGAAGGCTCGATGTGACCTCTTTTATTTACATATTCAGTCTGGAAAATCAATACCCTGTGCTTTTGATTGCAAAACCAGGAGTCACACCTGGTTTATTCATTACAGTCATGCACGGACTGAGAAGGGAGCCCATTTATAAGCACAAAACAGCAACGTCAAAACTTTTCTATGGATTTGACATGAGAAACAGTTATATTGTATGAATGTCAGCAAAACACCCTCCCTCAAAATTAGAAGAGTATACAAGAAAGCACTGCGTTGCCAGAAGACCAAAATTCACTGCATGAAACCAGTGAGGAAGCAAAATAAATAAATGTCTGGATCCTTTCTAATGAGCAGGTGCCCCTGCTGTGAAAACTCTTTTCTTCCAGGAGACACTCACTTACCTGCTAATTCAGCTTGGGAAATGGGGCTGCACTCCCTGCAGTGACTTAGAATAAGTCATTTCTCTCCCTCAGCCATCTGCTTTCCTGTGTATTAAGTGGAGATGATCACCATTACTTTTACTGCCTTATCCATCTTGGATTATGGATTGCATGAGGCTGAGGACTTTTACAGGCTCCATTCCACTACAGGGAATGTACATTCCTATATAAGGAACGTAACATTTGAGCCTCTACCTTCCAGGCTGCCAGCTCGGTCCATGAAGCCCAGACTCCAGTCCCCCAAACAACAGTAGGTTTGGACATGACACAGTAAAGGACAGCTGTGTTGGTGCAAAGGACACTCTGCATAGTTCGGTGTGGTTCCCTTTCCAGCTGTTTCCTCCAGAGCCACTGCGAGTGGAGTTTGTTTCCTGGTTCTTGTCCTTAGGTACCCTGATATCCAGCAAACCCTGATGTGTGCACACAGGACTCAAACACAGTTTTGCCCCAGTCCGTGAGCCAGGCACTCTTTGCAGGCCATGACTGCCTCAGTGAACCTTTAAAAAGCTCCCTACTGCCCTTGGGATCTTGCAGGCTGAGGCATGGATTGTGTGTTTTAGTTTTTCCCAGCTGTTTTCCCCCACATGTGGCTGCAGACAGGCAGCATGTTGAGTATCTTCCCTCATCCTTGACAGAGCAGCTTGGAGCCTCTAACAGCCCTCTGTGGACGGCATGCAACATCCCACACCTCCTGCTTCTTCAGAGAGGGAGAGGAAGCTGTGCACGAGGTGTCCTGGGTAAAGAAAGATCTTAAAAGGGTCTTTAAATCATCAAAACTATTAAATATGTACATTATTCCTTTGCCTATGTAATTCCTTTATCTCCATTAACTCCCAATAATGAAGTGGGTATGGGACAAGCAAGAAAACCCCATGCAAAATCTTTTAATTGAGGACAGGCCAATTCTGTGCAGTGCAATTGCCACTCCTAGTGAGGTTGAGGAGCTGCCCTCGCTCCAGATTAACCTCTTGTCTGGACCAGCTAGGTCCAAACCTGTCTTTGCCCAGCCTCACCCAGCAATGCTTGGGTTTATTCAACTTTCTCACACATGCTGACATCCAAGACATCCGAATCATGAGATATTGTGAGAGCTCCAAATGAAAACACACCAGAAAGAGAGCATCCTTTCCCTAAGAGGTGAGAGTAAAACCTCAGCTTAAGCTGTCCCAGAGGAGCCTATACAGATCTGGTCCTGGGGCTTATGTACCAGGGAGTAGCAGAGTTAGCTGCAGACCCTTAGAGGTTAGTTTATGACCAAATGAAAGCAAAGTCTGGATTTCATGAAAAATGTTGGTCAGTGTTTAACAAAACTGCAAGGAAAAAAAATCACAAGGGTTTTTTAGTTTTAAAAATAGCTCTGTCAACTGAGGACATTGGTAAAGAATGGGCAATTTCTGCAGCCTCAGTGACTGCCTTGTCTTCCCTACAACAGTCTGATGTCTTTGCAAATGCCCACAGACTCCTGCTGGTTTTACCTTTTGTTTTAAATAACAATATGAAAGCTCTTCACTGTGGTTGCCATCCTTCTGACCACAAACTACCTACAGTGGTCACCACTGGAAAGCCCCGGTGCTTATCACCAGTGACCACACCATTTAAGGCCTGGACACTGCAATTTGCTGCACAGCAGCAGTCTGGCAAGTCCATGTGATGTCCCTCGTGTCATGCCCAAGACACCACAACATCTATAATTAGAGCAGGACATGCCTGTGGCATTGTGGTGAACATTATCAACAACTTCCTTTCTGCTGCTACTTGCAAGAGCTTGTTGCTGACATACCCAAGGAATTACGAGCCTAGCTGAGTTGCAAGAGCAGTGTTATTTTCTCCATCTTTCTTCCTACTTCCCTGTCTGTACTGATGTTTACTTCCCTTGCTTCTGATTTGCCCTAAGCGCCTCAGTGGAGGGACCATCTTTTCATCCTGCTGTTGCAGGAGACCCCAGTCCCTGTTGGACATAGTGGCAAGGTAAGAGTTCTGTGTTAGTGATGAGCATTCTCCCCGTGAGTCTAGAGAACAAGCACTCTCCATCCAACACAAAAAGATGTTTGAAATAGGGTTCATGAAGTGTATAGGAGGACCTAGTTTAGCGCTGTATTCCCAGGTCAGAGAGTATGCTCCAAGGAGAGGCCTTCCAAAAAGATTAATTGTGGTGAAAAGCCTGGGAAGTCAGAAAGATGGCTTTGAAATCTAGTTAGTTTTAAAAATCAAAGTTTCTAAGGTCATGTCTGCCAAATGCTCTTTGCAACCAGCAGTGATTTCACAATCTTGTCCTCCCATTTTATTGCATTATTTTTTCACCTCTATTTCATAAAAGACTCACTTGCGTGGTGGGGCACAAAAAATCCCCAAGAAGTCAGAGAAAGGATACAGACAGTAAGTCCACAAGGTTGTTGAGGGTTTGAAGTAAACAAACAGGAAAGACATTTCCTTTAATTGCTTCAGGTTCTAGTACACTAAGGAGGTAGTTTTGCCTATATTAGGTGAAATTTTTTTCAGAACTGGGATTTCTACTGTTGTTTCTTAAAGAGACAGCTTGAACTTCTCACTGCCCACAAAGAGCACAAGTAAGCCTGCACCAAGTCCTGGTTCCTGATTATCTTGGCACTAGAACCACAAAAATTACATCATCTCCTCCTCTACGTAAACTAGTGTCACATCTGTTTTGTAATTGAAGCTTTTATGAAACTTTGCCACAAGAGCACTGGGTGACTGTGCAGTAAACTTGGCTAAATGTCAGCATTGGATAACTAGAAGTTGCCACAATCCTAGGTTAGGCTCAAAAGTCAATGCTTTCTTTTTACATTTTCCCCTGTAAGCAGCAAACAGTGGAGGAAAGAGAAGCCTCCAAAAAGTTTACCAAAAGTGAAACACAAATGTAAATTATTCTACTGTCATTATTATTAAAATAGCATCAGGCATGTTTTTAAAAAAAAAAAAAAAGTTGTTACAGAAAGGAAGAAGTGTGCCTTCAAGTACAGAACAGTGGGAGCAAGCTTTAGAGCCAGGGGCTACCTTAGGGGCTGAGGGAGCACCCCTGCTCCTGGATCTGGCCACCCTTCTCCCCTCTTTTTCACAGCCAAGGCTTGGGTGAGCAAAGACGCTGACTTCGGAGCTCCTTCCATGGGGAAGTCCAGCCTCAGCCTTTCTGGCCCCTCCCTGTTATCTGGGGAGGGAACTTCTACCCTCTGGAGAAAACACCATTAATTTTCCACCATGTTTCCAGATGTTCATTATTTTTCTTTCTTCTTTGTGTAAGGGCTTTCTGATAAATACCTCAAGTTTTGGCAAGCCAGCTGTCACCCAAAAGAGCTTACTGGTACTTAACCCCGTGCAGATGAAGCAGCCCAAGAAGCGTGACAATTACAATAAATTAATATCACACACTTCCTCTCCTATCCCCTGTGTCTTTATCATCCATTTAAATGCAGTCTCTTCACTGTAGGAACTTCCTCTTGCTATGCATTTGTACCATGCCTAAAGGAGCAGGATGCTGCCCTCAGTCTGTCATCGTGGGGGAGACAAACATGTACATGTACATGGGCATGCACTGATCTTCCATTCAAACCTGTGAATGTTTCCCAATACACAAATACCACGGGAAAATAAATATACGAAGCATAAATCATCCTTCAAGACCAGGTTTGTAGTTCTTGCAGATCCTCAAGCTCCCACTGGAGTCAAGGGAAATATTGTATGCACAAAGTGCATGCTGCCTTCTTTGCTGCATGATGGGCTTGTGTGAGGCAGCTCTTGGCTCTCTGCCCCCAGTGTGTAGGCAGCAACAGAAGGGAAACAAAAAATGCGGCCTAAGCCCCTGGAAATACACAAGTACATCTAAAGAGCTGGGGTGGAATAAACAATTTTTGTTCCTGTGCCTCTGTAAGGTTTTATGGTCTTTGTTTCTCCCACAGAGGGGTTTCTAGGTAAGAGTTATCTCAGCCATGACATATTTGAATTACTTGGAAGTCTGGTGACGTTTCTATACAAAACCATTTAATTGTTGCAACTAGGAAGCTGAAACTTCCCAGGGCTTTCTTTTTTTTCTTTTTTCTTTCTTTTTTTTTTTTCTTCTACTGCACTGCTTTTGCCTGCCCCAAAGCCCTCGTTTAAACGTGCATGAGGAGCACTGTCTGGCAGAGAATAGACTGATTGCACTGCAGACATGTCACCAGGTTTCCACTGGGTTATTTGGGGAGACTGTAGCTGTGTCAATGGCAGATCTCTTGCTGTCTCATATGGGCAGGGTTTTTGTCTGACCCTACTGTGAGAAGAGACCAGGGGAACCAGTGGGCCCCCATTTACACCCTAATCCACCCCGATGGCAAATTCGTTATTTCCTGGCCTCTCCTTATCTCCATCATCCTCTTCATATGCTTATCTCACCATCTCTGAATTGTGGATAAGTAACAGCAACCCTTTAAATTGCTGTTCTACAGGCAGGAAAATGACAACAAATTTTGGGTTTACAAGTAGTTATCAAAAAGCAACTGCTTTTACAGCAAAACTGCCCTTATTTTATGTGCCACTTTCACATTCTGGTTTTGTTTGCTCTCTGTAATTTAGTCAGCAGGGGAGAGGCATATAAATTTCCTGTGCATGCTGCCAGAAGTTTTTGCCCTTGAAAGCTCAGATCAGCAGGTAGCAAGCTGGGGCTACTCGGGATCCACACGAGAGCGGCAAAATCAGCGCCGAGATCTGTAGGAAGCAATGAAATCGTATTAACTTGGTAGAGGTGTGATTTAGGAAATCTCACTTTGTCACATACCTTAGAAGATAACAACTGTAAGACCCACAATAATTAAACGTGATAGCAGCAATAGTTAGTGTTATCTTTAAATTTCACATTAAAAAAAAAAAAAAAAAAGAGAGAGAGAGAAAGCCCAAAACAATCTTTCATTGTTTCGCAGGACTGGTCTCTCGCAAGTTGAAATAAAGTACTGGAGCAATATACTGTTCTCTAGGGGTTAATGTTACATTAATCAGAACTGACAAGCATGAAAATCATTCTTTGTTGTCTTTAAATTGCTAATTTAAGATTGAAATCTAAAACGCTTGAGCACTGATCGTTAACACTAACGCTCAAACAAAACCCAAGTAAAATCTTCTCTCCTATGGGCACCTATACAATTGTTTTACATTTGGTTGAGAAAACAAATGCAAAGTCTGTAACTAAATCCTAATGTATCGTTTAAGTGTTTCCATTCACAGGCTTTCTTTGGCTAAACTTCAACGAATTGTACTACAGTTTAATTGAAAAGCAGCATTTGCACAGGCATTTACATCTGAAGGCAGAAATAGTGGCATTGTACCATGTGGTGCAGTGGCAGCAAGAATTCCCCCAAATCCAATTTTTTTACAGGTATTTTTTTTTTTCGAGTTGCAGAGGTATTGCGAAGAGGTGATTCTCAACTGAGATACTAAGCAAAGTCTGAGATATTCAGTAACAAGAAGCTTATTTAATAAGCTCATTAAAATTTAAAAAATGCATTAAAGGGTACAGTCCGTGCAATGGAGACGGACACGAGACAAAATCAAGGGGAATGACACACCATCAACTGTGCAGCTACAAAAGTAACCAAAAAGAAGTATGCAGCAGCAAAACAAATAGACAGGCATGTCCTTCTTCTGCTTCTTTAATGGAATTACAGGCTATGTTAGGGGCCATATCAAGTCCAGTTTCTTCTGCCAGTTTGAATATTTGCAGGTTCAGATCTATTTGCAGACACAGCTCCCACCGAAGTCCTTGGAGATACACATTTGCCGCTGAAATAAGCTGAAGCTGAATCTCCAGGTTGGTTGAAGCAAACTCTCTGGCCCAAAACCATTTAAATCCAAACCCATCAATGCATCTGTTTTGACCGGTTCCCCTGTGATGAGGAGGGCGGAATAAAGGCATCTGTGCTAGAGTCCTTCTCTGTGTGACTGTACGAGTGCTCCAATGGGAGGATGAGAGTAGGAGAAGGACTGGGAGGAAAAGCTGTGCTCTCAGTCTGTCTGAGGAGCCAGTGAGCTACAGTAGCTGTGATAGCCAGCATCCAGAGTGAAGAATGTCACATTTATCACATCTGAGCACTTCGCTTTTCTTTGAAATTACAGTAAAGCAGGGTTGAGCTATGCAGACATACTTCCCACATCCATTGACCTCGATGGGAGATCCATAGCAAATCTTAGGGCAGAACCTGCTACACAAAAGACGTGTTAAAGACAGAAGCACTGTCATGCAGAACAAGCTCTTAGAGTAGAAGAAAAGGACTCAGCATTTGGCCAAGGAGTGGGGTCATGCACTGAGGGTGCTTTGTATTCTGGGAAGGATGTGGGAGGATGACTCTCCAGGCTCATGTGGAGCAAAGGCAAAGGAATATAGGATTTAGGGAAAGCGAAAATGCAAGAGATTCTGAGCACTCTCTCATCTGGCAGCCAAATCCAGGATATGAAGGTTTCTGCAGAGAAAAGCACTTATCTTTCCTTCTGGTTGATAGGAGTGTAACATTGTCCTTGAATTAAGAATTAATTTTGTTTGTTAATCCTTTGTTTGTTAAACCCCAACATCACTAAGAAATCTCCTTCTGCTGTCTAGACTCAAAGTCAGTTCGAATCTAGGTGTAACCAAATCAGATATCCATCATGTAGTATGCTCCTGGAGCAGGACCCAGTGGAGCAGGTAAAGAAAATATTGATGAAGGTGCTTTCACCAAGATATTTTGGATTCATAGTCATAAGGGATAACTCCGGAGTCTGAAAATTAAAAATATTTTTCTCTGTACACTTGTTTTTACAAGAAGCAGTGATTTTATTTATATATTTTTGTTGCATTAAATTTTACCTCTTCACACTTCCAATGCATGTTTGGCTGTTTTCTATGAAAGATTGGCAGAAACAGGAGCTGTCTGATTACTTCTAGTAACAACATTTGTGCTAGTGTTGGAACTCAGAAGCTCACCAGCAGCACAAGGAGAACAAGCCAAATGGTTAATAATGAAAAGGAACCTCAGAGTCTCAGATCTTTCAATTAAAATCAACAGCACATGCCTAAACAACTGTTTGTTAAATTTTCACTTCTATTTCAAGCTATTTAAAAATGAGAAGTAATAAGCAAAAAACCCTACCCTAAAATGTCATTAAGTATTTAACATGGTCAATAGGCCTTCAGAGCCCTGGGTCCAAATCCTTCTATACTGCTTAACCATTTTACCCATGGAAATAGGTTTGACTGCATTTGTCTGGCAAAGACAATGTGAAGAAGTAAAGGGAAATCAAATGGGAGGAAGAAGGATGGAATAAGCATGGCATTAACCTTGACAATGACAGTTTTCACTCAAATCAGTATTAAAGTCAGCATTTTCTGTTTTCTTTATTCTTATGAAAGAAAATAGGGAAAGTCTTGGAAAAAATTCTGGTGATTCCTAATGTTATATGTACACTTTACAATTTTTGTTTTGCTTTTAAATCTGCAGATCATTTGAAAACCCAGGAATCATCACAAACTTTCACCCCATTTTTGAAAAATGCATATTTGCAAGATACATCTTCTGTGTTTGGACCCAGTTGAAGTTTGATGAAATAAGTAGGGGTGGGATTCAGTAGACCAGCAGACACCCAAACACAAGTATCCCTACACAGGCTACAAGTGCAGGATTCCATTGCCTAAGGATAAGTAAGGCATCTGTCACCCCTGAGGCATCTGGGTTGGGGAGAGGTGCCCAGGCCCATGGGCAGCTCCAGGAAGATTTGGTCCTTCTCAGACTCTCCCTCATGCCAGTCAGCCTCCAAGGATAATTTTGGTGCCCAGGGATGTCTCTAGAGCTTATATTTAAGCAACTAAGCGTGTCTGCATTCCTGTTACAGGCATTGGAGATCCAAGGCTTTATTCAGTTGCCTACGTGTCAGAATCTAAAGCAGCGTGAGAACCCTTAAGGTTCTGAGACACCTGCCCAGAGCCAGCAGATATGGCACAGGACAGATGGGAACTGATGCATTTCCAGAAGGAAACCTGGAGGCCAGGAAGGACATCCCACAGCCTCTCAAGTGGCACTTGATGTTCACAGAATTAAATGGGCTCTTGGTGAGTGGGTTCAAAGGAGATTGAATTCTAGAGATTCACTGAACCAGCCATCGGCTCTCTGCTTAGAGTCAGCCTAGGGAGAGCAGCAGTGTTCATTTAAGCACCCAGTACCATTTGATAAGTCACAGGTTAGCCCGTCTTGATAAGTCACAGGTCAGCCCAGCTGCTGCTCCAGAAGAGCATTACAGTCCTGCAGGTTATATGCCAGGTTGGCCAACCCTGTTTGAACATCTCACACCACAGAAGTACCTCAGGTATATCTTACACAAGTTCCTCCCTCCCCCCTGGCTCTGCTGGGAATTAAAACACTTAGTTCATAGGTAGACACCAATATGTACAAGTCTTCATCTTGAACTGAACTGCAACCCAAAAACTTCACAGGCATTGGAGAAAATCCTTTTATTTTCAGGGTTACACACAGAATTTCCCTTTGAGCCCTGAATCTGTTTATAGATAAATTTTGTTTGTAGTCTTTTGTTTGTATCAACAAACATGGCAACACAACAAACTCCCACTGCACATCTTGCATGAAGGTAAGCATGCAAACCTTCCCCAAACAGGTAATACTAGTGTATATTAGTGTATATAGTGTATTGAGCTTTTAGATATGCTTTCTGAGATTCACCTTCTTCTGCGTGATTTTAAAATGCTCCCACTGTTTTGGAAAAAAAGATCTATTTATCATCTAGGGCTGAACTAGAAAGCATCAAGCTGCTCATATTAACATATGCAAATTTGTGATTTATTATCACTCTCCTCATGTCATCTATTTTCTGTGCCTCAGATGTGCAATTAACTTCATGTAGTCAGGCCCATCTGCCAACGTCTACACAAGACATGACTGTACTGTTGTAAAAGCAAAAGAACAAATTTCCTGATCACCAGTATTGCCTTGCACTTCAGGGAAGCTGGCTGGCTCTAGAGGAGGAGAAATTTCATCCAGGAGCTGCTTGAACTCAAGAGAGTTCCTGGTGCAAGGAGTGTGGGTGCAGGCAGAGTGAAACCAGAGCAGTGACCTCACATCGGAGCAGTGCGGCTGCCAGGATGACATCATACCCTGCAAGCACCAGGGACACACAGGAGCACCACTCCTAACTGGGGAGCTGCAAACAAGTAAAAGTGTTCACATCAGCAAGAGCAAAAGATGACTCCACGTTTGTTTAAAGCTTGCTTTCCTTTATTTATCTTACGTACGACTTTCTCTCTTTCCCTTTTCATCAGTTTTGAGCATTCAAACCATAATACCAGACCCAAACCTCGTGGAGACAAAGACACCTGGTATCACATCAACTCTCTTTTCAGATAGACTCAGAAGGCTTGGTTAGCCTACCACTTTGTTGTTCTGGAATATCAAAAACTATTACTATTTTATAATTATGTTTATATTTGACAGAAATTTGAAATTTCGTACATTTGCAAAAGTTTAGATGCCTCACTTGGAATAATAGCTTATGATGTTTCCTTCTGCCAAATGCACTAAATAATTTTTTTTCCAGTTGTATTAATGCAGTAGTTGTATATAATTCTGGCAACCATTTAAAAATACATCGAAACTATTTGCCATATTGGAACACTTTAACATTAAGTCAGAGGTGGTGTTTCAGTTAGAGGTGGTTTTCCCCTCCAGAGTATGTTTTCACACATAATAGGAGGTTACATTGCTTATAGGGATTTATTACATTTTCTTGCTTCTTGACAATATATTCTGTATCTGTCATCCATTTTCATAAACGCTGAATGAATTTTGAATTAAACTACATTTGGGAAATAAATTTCTGTCTGTCTCAATAAATCACAACATTCTAGCTATAATGTCTGGATGGTGGAAAGGAGTTGGGTCTCATTATGTGTCCCCTAAGGCTCAGGAATTCTCTTATCAACCTTGAATGTTTTTAAGGTGGATGCTATTTAGAAGAATAAATACATGACTCAGAGAAAGGTTAAAGGAAGGTGAAAAATTTTAAGCAGGCTGTCACTAAAGGCACACATGAAGCAGGGCGCATATGGTAAGAGCAGCGCACAGCAATTCAGTGACTTACTTGTTATGCTGAAGCCAAATCCCAGCTCCAAATCAATATTTTGCAATGGATTACCCAATGTGGCAGGAACAGAGACTGAAGTCTGCCTTAACCCAATAAGGGTATGAAATGTGCTTAGTCAGTATCAGCTGAAATGTTGTCCATTAACACAGGGAAATCACACACAAACAAGAAAATAAAAAAAATATTAACTTTATTCTGCGTTAAATCAGATACTGCAGAGATAGCAGAGACATGGCAAATCTCTGTTATCACTTGAACAGGGTTTCAAAATATAGGTGCTATTTGATGAAAGAGAGAGGGGTGTTAGAGAGATGATAGACTACCAACATTTAAAATTGGCATAAATAAAAACGAATTTTTCAGGATCATAATCACTTTGTGAATAGCTAATTAAAGTGGCCATTTAGGATGTAAAGGGAGCTGGTGACAAGGCCTCAGGCTGTGTCTGAGTGAGCCAACAGCTTCGACTAGAGTTAAGTATGTGCATGGCTGAGAGCCACCATTTCCCATTTGCATTGCTGGCCTTAGCCTTCCTGTGAGCAGCCCAAGATCAAAGTCTCCTCTGGATGCTTAGGAAAAACAGGGTTTGGGATTATTTCTCAGTGCCCTGGATGGTAATAGAATGAGTCTCACCTGTACTTCATTCACCCAGACAACGTGGACAAGACCTCCAATGTGTGCGGAGGCATCCGAAGCTTGGACTCCCCCTCTAGAGGCTCCCGGGGCTGTGGAGCCCTGGTGAGAGCAGCCTGCAAAGGCAGGTGAAGAGGTCTCAGAAGGGATGGTGAGTCAGTCTGGTCTTGAGAGCAGATCCAACATCCACTTAGCCAACGCACAGACATGCACACAGAACTGGACTGAGATGGTGAGTGTGAGAATAGTGTAATAGGATTCTAGCAAGAAAACGCATGGAAGGATTAGTTTGCCAACTATGAATCAAGAAGAAACTGCTACTGTTAAAGACGGAGATAGGAACTTGACAAAACAGTTATGTGAAAATTGTTAAAGTTGTTTTAAAACATCTAATGGGGAAATGCAAACATGTGGAATCACTAAGCATGAACAATTTCCATAAATATTTTGATTAAGCAACAGTATTTCACTTTAAAGTTAGAAATCTGAAATACATCTGAAGCCTTGTGACTTCATCTGTATACATTTTTTATGACCTTCTGAAAGCACCGTGATAAAGCGACCCTGCAGACAAATGGAATTGTGCCTCTTGGCCACATCCTGCTAACACCATCTCAGCAGTCTCATTAGAAACAGAAAGAATGGGAATGCACTACTGGAGCAGAATTGAGGCAACCAGGGCCTATAGATTTCAGCTTTTAAACTGAAACACATTTTCTATGATGACACAACTAGAAACACAGAAACAGATGTGAGAGATTTTGATGCTGTCATGAAAATATCCTAAGGCATAATGGATCCAAAACAAGAGCGGGGGATCTGAAATGCTCACACTCTGCATCAAACCACTACTCGTTTATGGTGGCTAAGCAGCATCACACACATCACAACCACATTCTGCAATGGCCAGCAGCACCCCACACTGACTTTATGAGCAGGTTCACATAAACCACAAGCCAACCTTCTCCAGCAAAAAGTGATGCTGCCCAGTCAGGAGGGGGTTTTCACAAGATTATTCTTGTCCCAAACACAGCCTGCCCTACACAGGGCAGAGCAGAAGCCACGCACAAGTGTAAATTAATTCAGCTTTGGCGGAACTGGAAAGCAGCTAGAAACAGCTGGCTGCACTTCAGAAACTTTAGTTCTAGAAGTATCAGTGTAAAGACGCATCAAATTTACCAAACAGGACATCTGCAGGATGTTAGTTTACAAGTCTTTTGCCTATTTAAGTTTCTGTAATGAAACCTGAGAGTGAAAAAGTACTCAATAGATGGGTAACAGGGACCTGATAAGAGATTGGGGTTTTTTATCACGTGAGCTGCCTTGCAGAAGTTTCCACAAACAACATGCACGGAGATATGATATGAAGGAGTTTCATGGGCTGAGATCCCCGGTACGGTGTGTGACTGTCACATCCGGGCAGCGGCCAGGCCAGAGATGGCTCCTGGCGGCACCGGCGAGCCGGGGGAGCCACCGGGCGGGTCTCGCTCAGCTCACACAGCCCACAGAGCTCCCGCTGTGCTGGGATGAGGACGACGCCACCGATGACAAATCACGGGTGAAAATGTAGGAAAGAAATCTGGACACCCACTCCTGGGGGGTCCAAGACCCCGCTTCTTCCCGGCTGGGTACAGACCCACCCCAGGGCAAGCAGGTGCCCCGCGGGCACGGGCCGGGGCAGTGGCAGCTCCTCAGCTCCTCGGGAACCGGCTCCTGACACCCGCCCGCCGCTCCCCGCCAGCCTTTCCGCGTCCGGCCCCGCGGGACCGGCCCGCTCGGCCCGGCGGGCGGGGGAGGCCGGGGGAGGTGGGAGGAGACGTGGGAAGGACTTCGGTTGCCACTACAAATCTGGTGACAGAGCCGCCGCCGGCACATGGCGATGGGCAGGTGGGCGCGGGGCGGCGGCAGGGCCCAGAGCGGCCGCGGGGGCGCGGGTGGTGGGCGAGTGCGGGGATGTTCGCGGCGCTCCCCCGCCGCGCGTTTCCCCGCGACCCCCCCCGCCGCCCGCTGCGCTCCCCGCCCGGGTGGGGGTGTGGGGCGGGTGGGGGCGGCCCCGCGCGGCACTGACGTCGTGGAGGGGCCGCTCTGAGGCGGCGGCGGCTCGGGGCGCCCAAGATGGCGGCGGGTGAAGGGTGCGTGCGGGACCGGCGGGCGGGGGCGGGAGCGGCAGTGGCGCGGCGGCGCTGCCAGCCCGCCCGGGGCCGGCCTGCGGGGAGCAGGTGCCCTGCGGAGGGGAGCGCGGGGCGGGAGACAGCGGCGCCTTTTCCCCGGGGAGGGACGGTAGCGGCGGCGCGGTGCCTGCGGGCACCTGAGGAGGAGGCGCTCGTTGTCGCGGGGGCGAGCCGGGCAAGGCATGGGGTCGGGGGAGCGAGACCCTGGGACCGGCAGGGGTTCTGCCGCCTTCCTGCCGCGCTCGGTGTGTGGCGGGCAACCCCTGCTTGGGGCCCGCTCCCTTCCACGTCCCTGAGGGGCCGGGAGGACGTCGAGGTGAGGGAGAGCTTGGGGAGGAGCGGAGGGTGGCGGTGAGCGGGGCCCGCCGCTCTCGGCTCCTGGCTGTGGTGGCCAGAGGCGAAGTCGCGCCATGTCGCGGTGCGCCGGGAAGCGCCGGACCTTCTGCGGGAAAGGCACCGAGCCCCGGGCCAGCGTAGCCGGAGTGTCTGCTTGCAGGGGCTGTCAGAACAGGAGCTGTCAGGGCAGTCAGAGGTGCTCGTTTTTCTAAACAGAGAGAACTGTCAAGTGTAACTTCAGACCAGTAAGAAATGCAGTGTTTTTCGTGCTTGTGTGAAAGTACTTCGGTCTGTATTGTTTATCGTGAAGTCTCCACTGCAGGAAACGCGCGGTTCTTTGCAGTAGTAGACATCGAATGTAAAGCTGTACCGCTGTCTGTGGTGTCCTGGGGTAAACGACCACTTCTAGGCAGCACATTGGATATACATTCTTTAGCTGGTAAAAAAAAAAAAAAAAAAATAGAGAAAAAAAAGTTAAATGGCGATCTGCACGGCTCCAGGGGAGGGAGACTGGGGGATTTCTTGTCAAAGGCTCTTCTGTTAGAAATCGGAAATAATTCATAAAATTTCTTTTTGAAGTGCTGCTTTGATTTCAAGTCTAAACTGTTACTCCTGCAGGACTGTACTGCAGCTGGAAGTTACGCACATCAGTGTTTCGTTGAGTTGTTTTGTTAAAGAAAACTCGTTTGAAAAAGCATTAAAGCAGTACTTTCTGGTACTGCCTTCTAGTTAGTGTACTTGTTATCTAAAACTTTGAGTTGTTTAAGTACCCATGATTCCTGTGTTTTCAGATATTCAACAGGTACTCTGAACCTGATGAAAATCAGTTGGTAAACGGTCATCTGATTTAAAAGCCAGAATATAAATGGGGCACAAGAGCATACACACGTGTATATCTAATTGTAAAACTATGTAGTGCATTTCTAGTCTAATGCTTGAGACTTCTCATTTATGTGCCAGGCAATTAATTACACAGGTAGTGACTAAGGGAAAAATACATCCTTTTGTTTATATTTATAGTTACATTTTATAAATTAATCAGCTGTGAAAATGAACCTTAAAGTCTTAAAATCTTGAATTTTTGTTTGCATGGAACAGAAATGGAAGAAAATAATCAATTTTAGTGACTTCTAAGTTGATTTTGGCATCAACTACTTTTTCAGCTCATGAATTATCCAAAAATGTACATTTTGCCAGCCATTCTTGAGTGGAACAAAAGGAACGAGCATGTCAGTAAGGCTGAGATCTGGTACAACAAAAAAGTCCTTTTCTATATATCTTTGTTTTTAGCTTGTGAAACTTTGGTGCAAGAAAAAACTTCTGTGTATCTGTTTCCAGACAACTTAATGCTTTCAACAGTACTATTCTATATGCTAGTAGTTGTTATTTTGCTTAGTACTTCAGCTCAGGTCTGTGGTAAGAACACGGCCGCGCCCCGCCCCCGGGGGCCTGATCTCTGAAGTGCTGGTCAACTAATTCAAAGTTTCTTTGTGTGTGTGCACAGAACTGAACCTCAGGAGAGAAGAATGCAGAAACTAGTGCTGAATAACTTCCTTTAGGGAATTTTAACATTGGAGCATTAGCTTGTACTATTTTATTCTAGCTGCAGTGTTCTAGTAAGTGTGGGAATGAGTATGCAGTATTTTTCCTATTTCTTCCACCATTATCTGTCACTTCACTCCTGTTTTCACCCTGAGATTTTTTGCCAAGTTTTGGTTCTAAGGTACAGTATTTAAATGTGAGTTGATGCAGTCTCAGTACTTCAAACATTCATGATGTCAGTGTGCTGCTTGACATTCATCTGAAGTTTTCTTGGTTTCAGTTTTGTAGTCTAAGCTTTTTTGCAGTCTTTTCAGATATTTCTGTCTTTTTGACCAAACTGCATTTTGATTTCTTCACGTTTTTTGTCAAAGAAAGACTTCTCTCTCCCGTGCTAAGATGTTTCCTCCCCCTCCCCCTTCCACCCTGTCTCTTTTCTCCACACATCGACGTAGGTGGGAAAATGTCATGCTGGCTTGGTTGCTGGTGGGGGAGCTGGGGCTTTTAGGCTTTTCCCTTCAAGGTGCTGATCTTGCGCTTTCGTAGAATTGTGCTGCTTTTGCATGAAGAGCTTGAATGTGCAGTCCTGATTTACACAGTGGTCGTCCTGAGATCAGTGGATTACTTTTGTTCTCAGTCCAGTATCTGCTCACACTGAGGCATGTAAGCAGTTTTAGTCTTGAGAATGTTTTTAAAAGTGCAAAAAAAAATAATCTGACCATATAATATTAAAAGGAAGGAAAAATAAGCCACAGGTTTTACACGGTGACTTCAACAAATCCAGAAAGAGTTGACCTGTCAGATTCCTCTGACTGACAGCATTGCTGTGTGTGACAGCCCTGTGGGAAGGCAGGGTTTAGTGTTCTTTTCTGGTCTGCTGGAAAGGACCGTTACTAATATGTTATGCAGTAGAATCTATTTATGTTAGCCCAAAACCACAAAGATGAGTCTTGACACTTAAAATTCTCTTAAAATACCATATTGAATTATTGCAGCACACTTTACATCCATACTACTATCCTGAATTTTATCAGTGTTATAAAAGTTCCACTTCTTTGGGGAAAAGAGGTTATCAGACTAGAAGACACAAGATAATGCTGATGGTCTTATTTATGAAGACAATATGAAAAGCAAACTTACTCTGCACAGCTATTTGTAAAAGAATCTAATTGGCAGCCTACAGATAGATTGCCTTTTAGAAGGAATGAACGTTATGAGTGCAAGCAAGATGGAAAAGTTAAGCAAGCCATTACTTTTGTGACCACAGCACACAAGGGATCTCAACCTCCCCTAATACACTGTGGCTGGTACTTGATCTGGGAGTTGCTGAATTGCTCCCCAGAGTTCATGCTGCCTGAAATTCTTCAGTGCAGTGGGTATGGACTGGAGACAACTCTTAGCCAGAATGAATGAGAGATTAATATGGGCATGTAAAACTGTGTACACTTCTTTAGTTTCTCTACAACTGGTTCAAGCTTTTCTTCATTACAGAATAAATTCTATACAACACATGCAATGCTGGATGCAGATTATGTGCTTAGAGACTTATTATAGCTCTTATGTTGATATCTGTATTGTAACATTTTAAAAGGCACTAGCCATGGGCCAGTTAACCAAACAAAGCCATTTTTTGTTGAGTCTTTTAAGGACAGCTTTTCTCAAAGTACCAGATGAAGATTAGAGTTTCTGTTCTAGCTGGCTAGAACCAACCTGTTTCCCTTCCTTAGCGGTGTCATGTCATTGTACGTTAGGATTCCCTCTATCTAAAGCTTAGCTTACACTAAACCTCTGCTGTATATTGAGTAACCTGTTCTTGTGTGTTTCAGGACTGTAGAAATTGATAAATATTAGCATGTTTAAGGCTAATAGCTGGAATATAGTTTTTTTGGCTCTGTCCAGAGTTGTGTAAAGCACTCAGTACTTTTGTAGTATAGTTTATTTACCTGGAAAGAATCCAGGACCTTGCTATTGGACAGCCTAGGCCAGGTCCAGAGCATGCATTTGTAATGGCAAACTCATCTCACTTGGCATAGGCTGAATATTTGACAAAGCCTTGAACTCCTCAGGTGAATTAATTGTTTCATCTGGCAAGCACTGTGCATAATGGTACTGGTGCTGTGTGCTCTTTGGCCCTTCTGTTCAGTGATGTGGTAGGCACAAATGCCCCAGATCACATGTAATCACTTCCTGATGCATTATAGCACCATTATCATTTTTCTCTAGATGTTATAGCTAAACGACATAGTCAAAGAAAATGGTAAAAACAAGAAAGAGAAAAACACTGTCTCTTCAATTTTTTTGCAAATCAGACACTCTCTGGGTAAATGCACCTTATAGGAGGAAGCAAAACCAGCAGCTTTGAATAAATAAATGCAACCATACAAACTTAATAAAGGATATGAGCCAGTGCCAGCCAGATTTTTAAATGATCTTCTGAAGACCTGGATTAGAAAGTTCTTATAAAGTTTGTAGTAACTGATGTAGACACCTCCTGGTGTTTCTGTCTCAAGAAATCAAGTTCTGCTTTGCCAAGTTACTCTTTCAGAGGTGTTAGGATGACGTGTTAAAATGTAGATACTTAAGATACATTATTGTAGAAATGGTATAATGAGGTTTACTGAGCACAGAGGGGCAGTGAGTTAATTAAAGGAATGGGTTAATTAAGGGCTTGAGTTGTATAAAGCCTCGTTTGTCTGAACTGTTGGCACTGTGTAAACATAATAAATTTAAGTGAACTTTGCACTTCTGCACCTGTATGCTTAGGGATAGAATTAATAGGAGAATTTTGGCATCACAGAATAGTTTGAGTTGGAAGGGACCATAAAGATCCTGTCCCCCAATCCCCTGCTGTGTGCAGGGACACCTCCAATTAGACCGAGTTGCTTAAAGTCCAATCCCACCTGGCCCTGAACACTTCTAGGCTTGGGGGCTTCCTCAGCTGCTCTGAGCAACCTTTCTCACTTTAAATTGTGTTTGTGTCTGAACTCTGTAACAGTATCTTTTAACAAAATCAGTGCCCCTTAATAAAAAAGAACAAACTGGGTCTAAAGTGTAGCATTTAGTATGCTTCAGTCCTGGGCCGCAAAGCGCTGGGAATATAAACAGTGGTATGGAGGCAATTTAGTGTGAATGTCGTACTGCTGTTGAAGGTGTTGAGTGTGTGAGTGTGGCTCCACATGACTGATTGCTTTCATGTGTTCGGTGGGACTCAGTTGGATGATGATTGTGATCTTAACCTCAACATGAATTTGGTACACTGGCTCCTGTAAAAGAGATAGAGTTGGGTATTTATGAACTATAACTTTCTTTTTTTTAGTTGCAGATTGAAATATCATGGACAGAAAATAGTTTGGATGATGTGTTTTGCCAGCATATCTCTGCAATTTCAGTTCTAACAATGGATAAGTGTAAGCACGTAGGACGTCTGCGACTGGCTCAAGATCACTCCATTCTCAATCCTCAGAAATGGCATTGCATGGACTGCAATACTACAGAATCTGTGTGGGCGTGCCTCAGCTGCTCGCATGTGGCGTGTGGAAGATACATCGAGGAACATGCACTAAAGCACTTTCAGGAGAGCAGCCACCCAGTGGCATTGGAAGTAAATGAGCTGTATGTTTTCTGTTATCTCTGCGACGATTACGTTCTCAATGATAACGCAACCGGTGATCTAAAACTCTTGCGGAGTACATTAAGTGCAATCAAGAGTCAGAACTATGAGTGCACCACTCGAAGTGGGAGGACTTTGCGTTCTATGGGTACAAGTGATGATTCCTACCTTTCACATGGTGGTGCCCAAGCCATGCTTCGGAATGAAGATCGAATGTTCACAGCTCTCTGGCACCGACGGCGTGCAGTCCTTGGCAAAGTATTCAGATCGTGGCTTGAGTTGACACCTACTGGAAAAAGGATTTTGGAAGAAGAAAGACATCGAGAAGAAGCAGAGCTGAAAAAGGACAAAGCTAGGAAGAGAAGACAAGAACGAAAACGTGAGTTGAAAGCAGAGATGGAAAAGATGCCTCCAAGAAAGAGCAGTCGTTTACAAAATCAGATTAGAATGTCCTTAAAAACAGAACTCTGCCCTCAGAAAACACCACAGAACATGGAATCTGTGGCAGAGTTGAAAGAAACATATACCTCTGATGAACTGAGACTGAGAAAAATAAGTGACTCTCCAATTAAACGAAGGCCCACAGTGACTCCTGGAGTAACAGGACTGAGAAACCTGGGAAACACATGCTATATGAATTCTGTCCTGCAGGTATTAAGTCACTTACTTATTTTTCGAGAATGCTTTTTAAAGCTTGATCTCAACCAAACTCAGGAACTGCTGGCAACAGCAACCAATGGTAAAACAAGATCTTCGTCCAAACACCTGTCAATAGCTGCCTCAACATTACACGTGAATGAGACCCAAGAGAAAGTAAAGGGATCTTATGCTGTGAGGCGGCCTAGTTTATCCTCTGGATTAAGTGGAGGAGCATCAAAAAGTATGGAACTCATTCAGCCCAGGGAGCCCAGTTCAAAGCATATTTCTCTCTGTCATGAGTTGCATACTCTATTCCAGGTTATGTGGTCTGGCAAATGGGCACTGGTGTCTCCTTTTGCCATGCTTCATTCTGTGTGGAGACTAATTCCAGCCTTCAGAGGGTATGCCCAACAAGATGCTCAGGAATTTCTCTGTGAACTTTTGGATAAAGTACAGCAGGAACTGGAGACTACAGGGACCAGATACCCAGCTCTCATCCCTGCTTCTCAAAGAAAACTTATAAAGCAGGTTTTGAATGTGGTTAACAACATTTTTCATGGACAGCTATTAAGTCAGGTATGCTTTATGATTACTTTTTAAAAGGTGTTTAATGATTTGTGGTTCTGGATTTACACTAGTCAGTCAGGGATGGACATACTTCAAAGGTTTGTACACTTATAACTATTGAGGGGGGATGGTGAGGATATATTACACAGTTTCAGAAGAAATATTACACATTTTCAACAGAAGCCACCCTGTAGCCCCTACCGCTATGAAAAAACAGGCCGTGCAAACCCAATACCCAAAGACTCATAAAAGTCTTAAATTTGTCATTTTAAAATGCACCTTTCCACCTACTGAGAAATATTTGTGTTTGCTGTTAAGCATCAACTCATTTGGAGGAATAAAGAATTTACAATTTTAAGTATGTGGCTTATCACTATAGTGATACTAGACAAGAGGTGTTAAGGAATGTGTTAATCTCGTGTAAGTGGAAACTGATTAGGTAATGGATGTCAAACAGGATATTTTTTCACTAAATAGCTTGAATTTGAGATTGATTACCAGTGAGTAATTGCATGTCATGATTCTATGTACAGAAATACTAATACTTCTTTTCTGTTACAACACAAAGATACAGAAGGCTCTGTCAACACAGGAACCAAATTTGTGTGGGGAGGCAATGGTGGTTTTCCTTCTTTCTGCATGACTACTCTCTTTTTTTTATTTTCTACTTCTCAGCTCCCCATTAAGTATTTCAGTGTGTTCACTTACTGTTATGCATATCCCAACAGTGTGTGTGTACAAATGTCTGAGTAGTGACTGAACAAACAAATGCTTGTTTCTGTTGAATTAATCTAAAAACTAACCACATTGCAGGAGGAACAGAAGTTGGGAAATTCCTGGTTCCTGGAATGGATCTGTAGTATACATGAATATGTTACTGAGGGAGTGCAGAAGCATTTGATGAATACTGTGTGTAAAGAAAAGGTTTAACACAAAAATGCCTGTTCTGATTATTTGATTGATGGTTTAATGTTTTAATATGTAAAGCTAGAAATCCAAGTGGTGTTTGACTAAGGATCGTTTACTGCTACGATACCTGTAAACTTCATAGTAAGGTAACAGGGTTGTTAGCAGCATATAGCCTTCAGTCATCCTAGGTTTTGTGAAACTACTGGAAACTGTTAGATCTAGCAATAAAACCAGATCACCAGCTACCTTCCATCTGGCCCAGTGTACGAGCACTTCTGTTGGCATGCTTCCTTTCCTTCGGTAGTACATATTGTGTATCAGTGTTGCACAACTGGAAGTGTTTAGTATTTTATGTCATTAAAGTGCTTTTTTGTTTGAAAATCCCATTCCTCTCCAAAAATAACAATTTTGTTAGCAAATAAGGTAATTTTTTAGGAATACTGACAAGGTTTGCTTGTGTTCCAAACCTCCTTACAGGATTCATTGCTTTGGTAAGGATTTTCAAGGCTATAAAGACACAGCATCATTTCAGTAATAACTACTTCTTTCACATATTTTTAGCTTTCCGTGAAGAGGTTTGTGACTAGAAACCCTCCCACCTTCCTGAGACCAGGAGGGGAGTAGTGAGAATTCACTATTGAGTAAACTAAACAAACAAACCCCAAAGCAATACAAAACAAAACAAACACCCCTCACTTCCACACTATTGAGTAAAACGGAAAGGGAATTAAACAGTTTTGAGGTATCCTGTGACTTCTGTGGCTGTACAGCTCTAACTGCAGCTTCTCGATGTCTATGTGCAAAATACAGCCTTGATGATCTCAAGAATGCCTGAAGTGAGAGGAACAAGGAAAAGAGTATTGAGGCTGTTATCTGTAGTAATTTCTCCCCGGCTCATTAGGCAGTTCCCACAGACTGTCTAACACTTTACACTCCCAGTGTTCCCTTTGTCTTCTGCCACTCCTTTGTTTTAGTTTAGTCTTCACTTGTGGTTTTGAACATAGTAAATATTATAAGGAAAAAGTAAGCCCTGAAGATTTACATTTCTTCTTTGTAAAATATATTCAGGTCATCTTAATGATTTAGTCCCCGGTGTTTGCACATGGAAACATGAACTTTATAAACTCTGTTAGGCAATTATTTTCCTTTCCTCAGTAAGATTCCTATGTCATGATTTCACTAGGCATTTGTCAGAACTGCTTTAATGAAATTAACAAAAAAAGCAAGAGAACACCTATTCAGGGCTGAAAAAAACCCCCAAACTTCTTGCTGTGTCATCACATCTCTGACAGTGTTAGCTCTTAAAAACAAGGAGTGTATGTTTAGTCCTTCTAGGCTTAACTTTATCTACCTATTAAATAAAGTAATACTGTGATAAATATAGTAATAAAAATAAAGTAATATGTAATACTGTGACAGTATTACAATTTCTCTCTAGAAGATAGTTGGAGCCGTTCCCAGCTGCACTTTTACATCCTACTTCATTGAAGAAGGAGACTTGAGAAGCGTGTTTCTGTGTGCAGTTGCCTTCCATTTTAGAACCCCTAAAATGTTGCTATGTTTACTGGCCTTTTGTATAGAAAATATAAGTTCAAGTTACGAGATTCTGTGAGATAATCACGTACCGTGAAGTCAGTCTTCCTGACCTTCAAACTTCAGGAGTACCATGAACTACTCTTGATAAAGTATGCAGAGGATCCCTTACAGTGCTGATAAGCTGTGTGTTTGCTTAGGTATCGCATTACTTTCACATGTGCAGCTAAACATTTTCCCCCTTCTAGTTCTAATTTAACTTGAAGGGAAGTAATAATACTGAGTTTGCCATCAGTCTGTTGCCATTGAAGTGCTGCCTGCTTCAGCACTAACTGAATTTAGGATATAAAATAAAGAAAGCAGAAAACTGAGTGTTTGAGAATCTTATGCAGGCTACTTTTTGATAACTAGAAAAAGTTTTGGGTGATGTCAAAACAACTGCACGTTTTATATGAGGTAGTTGTTTTTGTTTTGCTATGTTCTCAGCTAATTTAAAGTAAGTTTTCTTCATCTACTGCTTGAAATATTTTACTATTTTATGGAGTACTAGACTAGGTAGTGGGTAACTCCAGAAACAGCATGAGCAAATTGCCTCTGGTTTTATTTTACGTTTATTCTAATACCTCTTTTAGGATTTCAGCTTTTTACTTTGCAGTACTGACTGTGAAACTTCAATACCTGGTACATCTAAGAGAAGTAAAGGTCTGCATTATAGTTGCAAAACCCTTCCCCTCTGTTGTCTGCTCACATGCTAGTCTTCCTGCAGCCATTGTCTGGAGAGAGTGGCTCATACCTCTCAAACCCATTGGGACTCTGAGTAGATGCCAATATGTCTATTAAAATACTAGTTGTTTTCAATCCCTCAGTGCTTGTACTCTTGTGGGAGGTCCTTACTCTCTCCTGTCCTCAGTCCTTCAATGGGAAAGGAGAAACTACTGTGCTGTGAACTCATGTGGCAGTGGTAAACTGACTGACACTGGCTCACAGATCTTTAAAGTACACTTCAAGAGCTCAAGTATGTTAGCTGTTGTCTCTCTCAAGAGTTTTTTGGCTTGTGTTTTTTTAAATGGTACCAACTAAATAGCACAGTACGTGCCAGTTTTTAAAGTATGTTTATTTCAAACTCTGTCTATATTAAGCAAGGAAGGGGACAGGTGTATTTCTAAAAATCCAGAAATTGAAATAGCAGATGTTATTTTGCACTCAGAAATCATGCAAGCAGAAATTCTCGTACAAGGATGAAATCCATCTTGAGCTCCCTTCTCCAGGCTGCACAGTCCCAGCTCTCTCAGCCTTTCCTCATAGGTCAGGTATGTCCAAGGCCTTTCATCATCTTCCTGGCCCTTTGGTGGACTCAGGCCAGCATATCCACATCTCCCTTTTTTCTGAGCACTGGGCCCAGCACTTCAGCTGTGTGGGGGCTGAGGAGAGGGGAGGGATCACCTGCCTGGACCTGCTGGTGATGCTCTGCCAACTGCAGCTGCAGAGGCTCTTGGCCTTTTTTGCCATAAGGGCATGTTACTGGCTCATGGACGGCTTGTCCCCCAGGTCATTCTCTTCCCACCCAGCCTGTACTGGTGCCTGGGTGATTCCTGCCCAGGAGCAGAACGATGTTTCCTTTTGTAGAGCTGCATGAGGTTCCCGTTGTCCCATTTCCCGGCCCTGTCCCACTCCCCCTTGTGTAGCAGTGCCCCCAGCCGGCCTACCAGCCACTCCTCCTGCTTTGTGTCATCTGCAAACTTCTCAGAGTTCAGAAAAATTGGCTCCAATATTTTTTTACAGCGGTGCCTAGTAAGAACTAGCTTTTGATACTCTAGGCATGCTTAAAACATCCTAAGCAGTTTGATTACTTCCTGATCATTTTTAAGGTGGAATCTGAGCATCTGCTCTGCTCCTGCTCAGCATGGCAGAATAACAGCATGCAGTGGTCAGAGAAATGACTATGCCAAATCCCAGAGAGTGAAGTAGGTTCTAACCAGTGTAGTATGTAAACTATTCTTGAAGTGTATTTCAGGACAGATTGTCTGAGAAAAGGGGAAGTGTGCAGTTTTTGAGTTGTTTGAAAGCCTTCAGTTTCGGGTAGTATTCTGTGGGTTAGAGTTTGGGCGAGAATGCTGAGGGTGATCCGTGTAGTCCTGGGTATTAAGTCTCCCACTGAATAGACTGTTAAAAAGATGAGAACTTCAGGTAGGTAATGGGAGGATTTGCACTTAAACCAGTTGATGTCATGTATACTGATTTCTTTATTTTGGTGTTAGTCTTTGTGCTTTTATGTTTAGCCTGAGTCACAAAATGATTGTCAAGTTGTTTTCCAAATAGGTGAAAGTAACATTTTAAATTAATCTATAAGAGGCCATTGAATCACAGACTACAGTTAGCTATGGTTATGCTTTATGTTATTCTGCTAAATAAAGATCATTTTGATGATGCTGTATGCTTATCACTGCAAGTTCAGTTGGGTTTTTTTATGCTGACTGTCATATGAATTCTGCTTAGGGTTCCAGAGAACCCCTTCAAATTCAGTTACTTTCCTGTGCAAAAATTGAGTTGCTAGTCATTATATATATGTCTCATCTAGTGAAAGCACAAAAATGGGACTGGCTGCTTTACTCTTCTTAAGACCAACAAAGAAAAAGTTGGGGCAGAGGTGGTTAAGAGTTTTCTTTCTTCCATGCAAGTGCAGGGAACATAGGCAAAACAGTTGATGATGAAGTTGGCTTTTTCTGCAGCAATATGTTAACTATTTTCTTTGGCTGCATTTACACTGAATGCCATCCAGGGCAGTGGCTGTCCATCAAGTTATTGTGGCCACAATGATGCTTGTCTGAGTAGTCTCCGTGCTTAGCTTGAATCAAGCAATTTGATCCAGCTCTTTTCAGTCTGGCCTTTGGCCCATGATTGAATACTAAGCTTTAACCAAACAATTGTATTTAGTACCCATGTTTCAAGGCATGAGAGGGTGATCAGGGCAGAACATAAGGTAGAGATTTCAGACTAGCTAAAATCTGTAATTTACTTTGCTCTAATGTAAACTTCTCATTTGCTTTGCTATAAATGACAGCACTAAAGCTTCCTATAGTAGTAATTCTGAATTATAATGGGAAGGTGGAATCAAACCCTGAGTTTGTGAAGTTTAGTCATAAAGATAGACATCACTAACCAGATTGCTAGAGTAGACTCAATTCCCTATCACTCTGGTACATACTTATGCTATACAAAGTTACACTGGACAAGTGCATAAAGTTTTTGCCCTTTGAGTTCACGTTTGGGGTTCTTTTTGTTTTGGGCTTTATAAAATCTCATCTCATTCAACCAACTTTTGAACAGTTTTTACAATTTCTGTCCCTCTTGTGAAAAAAGAAAATCTGCGTTGTGCTGTGTGAATGATAATGGGGTGTGAGATAAAGGAGTCCCAGAAAGAAGAGTGATGGCAATGTTGTGAAGCCAGTGCCAATGGACAGGGCAGTGCCAATGGACTGCACAGAAGGCTAGGAATCCTCCTGCTTTTTGGGTAATTCAGTTAGTAAGCGCAGGCCTGGCTGAGAAAAACACTTCTACCCTTGTTGCAGCCGTGCTTGGCTGTCCTTTCCCTCTGTGTCCAGGAGCAGTGAGGGCACAGGGGCTGATGGGATTGGCCGCACTTGCCCGGGTGTGTCGGGTTAATGGGCTGTGGGCAACTACATAAATCCCAGAGTTTAACTCTGCTGCAGTGAGGACTGGCTTGGATTTGAGGAAATAAGTGCAGCTGTATATCAGTACAGGGTTTTGTCCCCACAAATCGGCTTTGCTCACAGTTGCATGATGAGATGAGAAGCAACTTTTTTGCATCTGCTTATCTTCTTCAGTTTTTTGACTGGCAAAAATTGGAAGCTGGGTCTATTAGTTTCTTTTTCTCTGGGATAGTAGTTATTAGCTAGTTGGGAAAGAAGATCTTAACCTAGATTATTAATATAATACACTAAAACTTCAGAACATGTTAAAATTATCTGTGTTGAGGTCATGTGTGTTCTTCATTCTGAGCTCCTTAATCTTAAGTGTGCATTCCTGTGCAACAAATTCTTAAGTAACTCATCAATTAAATAAACTTTTGGCCCAACAAAATTACCCATTTGTACAGCAGAAATTCATTAGTCATTCTGGGTTTAAGCTAGAGTGTGGTTGAACTATGGCCAAACATACCTTTTTGTCTTCCATGTCTAGATTTCTGCTCTGAATTACTAATAATTTGTGGCTTAGAAACGTTGCCAGATGTTAGCACTTACAAAAGATGTTCCTGACAGGGTAAATTAAAACAGAAGAATCTCCTCTTCTCTGCCATGTAAGTTTGAAGTTTTGTTTTCTAAGAACAAGGCAGTGGCATTTTCATCTTAGAACTTAAAGCAGTTAACAGCTTTCTAACTGTACTGCTAAAAGTTTGTGCTGGGACACAAATCCACATCTGCCCTAGGTGGCTGATGCAGAGATCGAGTACAAGCTGTTGCAGCTAATGAGTGCACTTACAAGAACACCTAGGAGGAAGATACCATGAGGTGATGGATCGGTCCTTATATAAATGATCATGAAATACCAAAGCAGGCTGAATAATGACCTAACAGCAAACCCTCAGAGGAAAACAAAGGAGCTTCTGAACACAACTGAGTGTATTTTCACACTTGTGTAGGCTTACTAACCAAATTGAAGGGAACTACACTGAATTTATGTAGAACAGCAGCAGCATAAAGGAAATAACAATCTTTGGATGTCACATGAATTTTCATCCCTTTATTGCTGTGTCTTTGTGTTAGTTGTTTCAAACAACTTGTGCTGTTTTCCTAAATAGGAAGCGTGCAACACCTAATGTGTTGTCTTTCCAGCTTAGAAGAGCTACTGCTTTTAACTTATTTTCCTAAGTATTGAATGTTATAATAAATTAATTGTCCCCTGCTGTAGTATCTGCATTTTCCAGGTTGACTCACTTCACTTCTTTACATTTTATTTATGTTGTCTTACTGCTTGTCCTTTCCCTAGTGTGACGATGGATCCACTTACTGAAAGAAGAAATAAATTATTTTTACCTGTTAATTTTTCTTTGAAGAAGTGTGCTTCCTAATCCAGGCTTCCCTGGAAGACTTACAAAGTAAGAAGGATATGACTTTAAAATCCCCAGCTGTTCCTTTTTTTTTTTATTTTCGTTTTTCTTTTTTGTGTGTATGTGTTTTTGATTTATTTGTATTTATTTTTAAATTACCCTATATTATAATTTCTCATGTAAATTTTCCTTTTGGAGAAAAGACTCCTGAGACTTCACCAGCTGCTTTCTTTTGGACAGTCCCAGACAGAACATTTTGACACTGTTTTTGTTTCTCAGTAAAACATAAGAACACTTACTTGTTTGTGATAACAGTTTTGGACATGCTGCTTCAGAGAAAAGAAATTAGGTGTATCATTTCTGTTGTTAAATGACTTTGTCTTGTCTTTGGTTATCCTTGGTTATCTCTAGGAAAAAGAATCTTTTTTTAGAGCTATGTTATGGTACACTTTTAGCAAAGTAAATTTTTGAGTGTAAGAAGCCGGTTAAATATCTTTTTTACAGGTTACATGTCTTACCTGTGACAATAAATCAAATACCATAGAACCTTTCTGGGACCTGTCCCTGGAGTTTCCCGAGAGGTATCACTGCAATGGCAAGGAGATGTCGTCTCAGTATCCATGTCTGCTGACAGAAATGCTGGCCAAGTTTACAGAAACTGAAGCTTTGGAAGGAAAGATATATGCGTGTGATCAGTGCAACAGTGAGTAAAGGCAGTATGTACTCATGCATACATTCTCTGTGTAAAATATAAACTGACAGTACAAGAATAGAAGTCTTAAAAGTGTGTTGCAAACAAAGACCTTGTTATGTCCTGGTGTGGTCACTTGACAGCTGTTACTTGCCCCCTAGAAGATTAAATTGTTCAAAAGATGTTTTGAAGTGTGGTGCTTCTTTTAGATACAGCCTCATGACACACTAATGGGGTTTCTAATACTCCCAGCTGAAGAAGCCATCACCTTTTTAAATTAAGGTGACTAACGTAAGTGACCACAAGTATTTTTTACTTGCATCATAGAATAATCCTTGCAAAATGGCTCTCAGAGTGTATCCTTTTTAAGGGGGCACATACCACAGATATTTAGGTCCACACAAATTCTGTGGATAAATCTTAGACTGAAATACAAGGCTGTTACCAAGATTTGTATTGTGTAACTGTGTGTTTGACCTCAGCAAAACGAAGGAAGTTTTCTTCTAAACCAGTTATACTCACAGAAGCTCAGAAGCAGCTTATGGTGTGTCGACTACCTCAGGTTCTCAGATTACACCTTAAACGGTTTAGGTAAGTAGTACCACAAAAAAAAGTGTTGCAAACAGACAGATTCAGTCTTGCTCTACCACTGCTTAGGATCAATGTTTTTCAGCATCAGTTTCATTTCCCTTTACTGGTGTGGTGAGAAATAGTTACTGGAAACTTATTTTTCTTGTTCAATTGAAACATCAGTAAGATATGTTGTAAGTAGGGAATTAACTTTTTGAATTTCAGATACTTGCTACTTTAGTACCAAAATTACTTCATTCTTGTTTTCGGTCAAAACTTACTAACCTTGCTCTGAATTTTATTGATAAAAATTAATCTTGGGATATCTTGAGGTAGAGTAGGATGCTCATAATCACTAATACACAAACCTGGACTGTATTCGGTGGAAGTCTCAGATAACCTTCCAAATACATAAATGCATTTAGCCTCAGAAGTGGACATGGCATCTCTGTGAACTCTTAGCCCACCTATCAGTACTGTCTGTCCCTTGTACAAAGGAAACTGAAAATGAGATAGAATAAATGAGAAATACCAAAGAGGTATAACAGGTGGGAAATACTTCCCACTCACCATTGCACAGATCCTAAGATGGATGTTTCAGAAGATGAAAACAGTAGGTACCATAGACACATTTAAAAGGCCTTGAAATAAAGAAGTGAAAGAAGAAGCCTAGAAAAAAATGCCTAGCATTTATTTTGTGCATAGGATAATAGTGAAAATACTATGTTGTGTTAAAACATAATTCAGAATGCTGTGCTCTTTCTTTAAAAAAAACCTTAAGTTTTCATTTGATTTACCTTTCCAGGTGGTCAGGACGCAATCACCGTGAGAAGATTGGTGTACATGTTAGTTTTGATCAAATGCTAAACATGGAGCCTTATTGCTGCAGGGAATCCCTCAAGTCTCTCCTGCCTGACTGCTTCATCTACGACCTGTCTGCTGTGGTAATGCATCATGGGAAAGGATTTGGCTCAGGGCACTACACTGCCTACTGCTACAATTCCGAAGGAGGTAGGAACCTGCTGGGAAATGAGCAGTGAGGGAGAAAAGGGGGGGTCGTAATTCTAAACTCATACAATGACTGTCTTTTCTCAAAAGCAAAAGGGAATCACTTGTAGCTGAACTGCCTGGAATGAGAAGTGCAGCTCTGTAGACCAATAGTTCAGTTTTTGTATTGCCTTGTTAAATGTGTTCAAGCTATAAACTCTCTTGTAAATCTGAGGAAGCTAAGCTGGGCTTTTAAAACATTGAGGCAAATAAACCAGCCCAACTGGAACAGTTTACTATTTGTACACAACTCATTAAATGGGACCAAACACTAATTAATTATTAAATATGATGCAGTTACTTAAAATCGGTGTCCTGATAACTTTCTTTTCTGGTATATTTCCCTTTTGTAGGATTTTGGGTACACTGCAATGATTCGAAACTCAACATGTGCACTATGGAAGAAATATGCAAGGCTCAAGCCTACATTTTGTTTTACAGCCAACGACTTACTCAGGCAAATGGACATGGTAGAGTCCCCTGTCCCAGCACAGCTGAAAGTCAGCAGCATACAGAATTAGCTGGCTGTTCCATGGACAACAGTAGCAGCTAATCCAAAGCCAGTTAACTGTGTGTATGGTAAAGATTTAAATTGTCATAACTATGTATTTTTAAAAGGAAGTACAGTATTGTACCTTTTCAATGTTTATATAGTTTTGTATTAGTTGAAGTACTCTTTACAATGGTTAGTAAAAGTTTTTATTGACAATAAGTAACTAAGTACCTAGAATTTCAATACAGCTATTTTTTTAAGGAAGAGATTGCTATGTGCATTTAACTTTTACCTCAGGCTATTTTTTTAAGCTGGTTTTGTATTTTGATAATATTTTTGAATTGGTCTAGAAAACTTACTTCAAAGGGCAACTGATATTTTTCTGGTTAATTTTCTGTATATGCTTGTGTACATTTTATAGTATAGTTCTAATGATACCGTGATTCTTACTGTCTTGCAGGAATTGCTACTAGGTCTTAGAATATTGACATTCACCAGCAAGGAATGTTAAAACATATCAGATAGAAAATGAATTTTTCCAAGGCAACTTTCTGTGAAATTATTTTGCAAGCTTGAATGGCTATACTAAAGATACATGGATAGAATTTCTTAAAATCTGGACTTGAGGAAATAGAGCATGAAGTTATTTTCATGTAAGTATGGTAAGGGGAGTGTTTAATAACACAAGAATGTATCTTTACCAAGACTTGCATGTTTTAGCCTTAACAAACCTGACAACTTAAAACTCAAGTGCCAAATTCAAAGTAATTTAACAACCAAGGGCTTTTTTATTCCAAAAATTTAAAAGCTTTCTTAAACAAGCAAAAAACTCAGTAACACCCCAACAACAAAACCACACTCACTCCTCCCACTATCATTGCTACAAGAACATTAGCATCCGTTCTCTTGAATTGGACCAGCTTACTTTAAGCTGTGGCAAGCATTGTCTGTCTCAGTCATCCATTAACAAACAGCTGATGAAAAGCAGCTGCAATATTTGCATGAAAGCATTCTCAGTCTGGTTTCATCACCCGCAACTGCTGTACCTTGTACTACATGGTCCTACCACTAGCATTAACAGAACTGTGCAGTGAGGAGAATTTAACAAGCTGGAATCATCAATCCTCCACATACAGTAGTTAATGCCAATTAAATTTTAATTGTGAAGTTATTTTGCGTAAGTCCTATGCAAATTGTTACCTCATCTTCTGCAAAGTTTTACCTCAATAAAATGCCTTGATGTGGACAGAAGAGCATGTGTGGACTGGAATTAATTCCTACACTATCATTACATTTTTAAAAATAATTTTTAGATTTTTTCTAACATTAACTATACAACTGCTTTGGCCATCTGTCAGTGATTTAACAGCTGGTTTTATAAATGACTTTTGTTATCATTTCTGTTTCTGAAAGATGCCATATAGCATATAGCACATAGCTTGCATATAGCAAGCACATAGCAGCCTCAGATCTCAAACTTCTTGGTCTTGTGCTCATCCTAATTAAGTATGCAAAACAGTTCAGGTGTTGGTTTGGGGTTTTTATTTTTGGTTGCTTGGTTTTTTTGTGTTTGTGGGTTTGGTTTTTTTTTTTTTGCCAAAAGCCACCTGCTCAAGTGAGTGATCTGACAAATGTACTTGTTATGGCTATTGAGTCTTTCAAATACTTTCCTCTGCTCTTCTTGCTGGTGAGGAAATGAATGTAATTTAAACCCTTTTCTCTGCTTACAGATAGCTCAGAAAATTTGCCTTTCAGGCTTCTGATACTTTTTTTACTTCCAAGCAAATCTCTTAGGAGATCATAGGGGTCTCCAGAGACTCAAGCATTAATGGAAGGGTCTGTCTTTGGATGTGTAGAGAACAACTTGGGTGTAAGAGTTCATTAGTCTCGATCACTGCTATTAAGCACATACTCAAGTCCCTTAGAAGGAATCTTACCCTGCCATCTTTACTAGAAGATTGCCTAGGCTGTACTTACAGCTATTCCCCTGCATTGCAGCAAAGATTGCTGAGTCTCAAGACTTTCTCTGAAAGACATCGTTATCTCAGCAAAAGCAAATCCAGTTTTCTTCCCATTGCTGCTCTTGGGTAGAACAAGAGAAGGGAAGGACAAAGAGAGAGTTCTAGTCCTCCGAATTGAGGGAGGGGGGAGGGTAGAGATGATTAGTGCAGTCCACCACACAGATGAGCTAATTCAGGTGCTCTTCTCCACAGCTTCTGCTTCAGTTCTTAACTAGTTCATGTAGTAGCTCTGCACCCTTTAACCAGATTAAGGCATAAGGCTGTTGGCCTCCTTTGCCATAAGGGCACATTACTGGCGCATGGACAGCTTGTCCCTCAGGTCCTTCTCTGGGCAGCTGCTTCCCACCCAGCCTGTACTGGTGCCTGGGGTGATTCCTGCCCAGGAGCAGGAGTGGTGATTCCCTTTGCAGAGCTGCATGAGGTTCCTCTTGTCTCATTTCCTGGGCCTGTCCTGCTCCCCTTGTGTGGTAGTGCCCCCCAGCTGGCCTACCAGCCACTCCTCCTGCTTTGTGTCATCTGCAAACTTGCTGAGAGATCACAGGGATGCAGCATACAGGCTAAAGTAGCATCGCCTTAAACTGAAAAATTGTAACTGTTTCCAGTCCCAGGTGGTAATTGATTAATGCATCCTGAGACCCCATGCCTTCACTTTTCTCTAGTAGTAATAAAGGCTTCCATAGAGCCCTCTGCCATTTAAGGGATTCAGAGATTTAGCCTTACTGAAAGAAAAAAAAAAAATGTAGTTTCAAAAACTAGGGACACAGACACTTCAAAAACAGCTAGGCAAAAAATTTACTGTTCATCTGAACTGCTGACTAGCCTACACAGCTTTTGGGTTTTTTCCTAAAGCCCTTCCTATAGAAGGGAGGTGTTAAGTATCAGTAGAAATGCAAAGCAAAGCTCAAATGAGTATGACTTTGAATTAAAAGAGTTGGGCACCTGTCACAGCAAAAACACAAATCAAAGATGATAAAAGAGTCACAGCAGAGCTGTTTGTTTTTTCTTTTACTTTAAAAACATTGAAATGTTCAAACCTATAAAAACAGAAAAGTCTCTTGAATCCTGGTAAAAAAAAATTACTATGCATATGTCTTAAAAAATGATAACCTGCTTCAAAGCATGCCATGCTCTTCTCAAGTTACATGGTCTTTAAACACACCTTCGTGAAAGTGTTTGGCAAAAGCATTATTCTGTCAATGACTGGGGGAAATATACTGCCCACCTCCCATTCTGGACAGTTGACTTATGTTCCACAGAAGGCCGAGTACCAACAGTGCATAATCCTGGAAAATTAATAGCAGTGAAAAGACTTACTTTTTTTTGGAAGAAAGTAGGATTTGGTAAAATTCCTCCATCTCTACAAACACCAGCTGTAAAAAGCAAATTAACCAATTCCAGTTACGTTTACACATGCCATCATTAAGTTTCCATACCATCCTACTACGGTTTTGTACTGGTCTGAAATACAAGTAGTATTTTGATACACTGAAGTGAACGTGATGCAATCACGCCGAAAGATGCAGCAGTTGTTTTCTTGCTAGAACAGGAACTTCACTTGCCTCCCCACATGCCGTATTTCAGCCTCCTCTCTGAAATGTTATGGTTACACTCACCCTTAAAATACCATCTCCCTTGCAAGCCAGGTGGCTACACAGCAGCTTCCACAAAGATAACAAACTGGTTTGTTATTTCACAAGCTAGACTCTGGAGTAGGAGAGTACATTCATGGGGATAGTCCTTAGAAACACTACTTAGCACCAAGTTTATTTCCATTTTTTAATGAAATCTGCCACTAAAAAGGAAAACCCTGGTCTCTCTTGTACGGTGGCAAGTCTTAGCCAAAATGTGAAGTGCTATAAACTCCAAGACAATCTACCACCAATGCAAAAGCAGAAAAGAGTTTAAAAAGGAAACCTGTGACTCTGAACACTACTGCCTCTTCAGTAAAAGCAGCAGAATCTGGCTTTTAGGTGAAAAGCCCCTGTATTTTAAGTTTTTATTTTCCAGAAAGTACCCAAGCTACAGCAGCTTTCAGAAACGTAAGATGACCAAACCCATCCCTCCATGCAAAACTTGTACTTCTTGGCCGGCCACGTTTGTTGCACCCGCCAGCCCCGTCTTAGCCACATCTAAGAGGAGAAGCATGTTAGTTGAGTCTAGAATTAGGAAAATCTTAGTCCATACCTTCATCAAAAGGACACGTCACTCAACGTCAAGCTGTAGACGCTCTAATGATGTGTCTCACAAGGTCTGTGTGAAAGAAAAACCCTGCCACATAGCTTCTGGTACCTAATAATCGCCACAAAAATTATCACCATTCTGGTGCACGTACAAGAAACAAGATGACCCCAGCTTCTGGGTATTTGAAAACAGACTTCAACATCTGGCTCAAAAGTCTTTGGTAAACTTTTAATTTTGTCAAGTGACAAGAGAGCATGGTTCACTTACCAGACAGCATGGCCAGGACTTTTAACACAACAACAGGAACAGGCAGCCTGAAGAGCATGAAAGCAGTAGGAAATTAATTTATTTTAAGGAGATTAGAAATAGGGCTTGCCTTTTATATTGCTGGGTAGGAGGGTGAGAGGCTGCAGGAGGGCCAGCAGCACAGGACTTTTGTATCCAGATACACTCAGTTAAATTTATAGGCAATAATCATCACGCTCTGCAAGTGTTTTTCTGAGTCATTTCTACTACAATTTGTTACACATGATTATCAGCCTCCACATGTGAACTAACAAACAGGCAGCAAGTTAAAAAGTTAAGAGGCCATAGTTCAAACTAGCTGTGCTAGTCTGGGTCTGTTATATTCCAGTAAAGAAAAAAAGACACAGAGAAGAAAACACGTAATTCATCTGTAAAACCAAATGCTTTTAAAGTAACCATCAGTGAAGTTAAGAAAGCCTTAAGCTATAGAAACAATCCCAAGTCCTACTGAGCTTTCTAGAGAGAAAAGTCTGGAAATTGCAGATAAAGCAGGCAAAAACTGAAACACATTTGTCTTGTTTCTAGCAGACTTTGTACAAAAATAGGTGAGCTGGAAGCCAGCCAGGCTCCAGGAACCTGCTTGGATCACGTCAAGAAGTGCAGAAGAGTATGGTCTTGTTAGCATAAATAAAAATAGCAGCAGCAACGTACCCAGCAACCCCATTCACCAGAGATTCTTTCAAGTGCCAGCTTTTACTTCGCAATGCACAAGCACCTACACTAGCTACTGTTTCTTGGGAAGCTGAGACACACATAACCACACATAACAGCTGCATAAATTAAAATTCATTGCTGGGATGCCAAAATTCCCGAATAGCAACAGCAGAAATACACATTTCAGTATTCCATTCCATCCATTTCTGCAAGTTTAAACAGCATTGAGTTTAAACAATACTTGTAATAGAGGAAAAAACCCCACCCATGCCTATTATTTTTAAACTGCAGGCAGTACATGACACTGCTCCCCTCTAAATTGCAGCTCACATGCTCAGGTTTTAAAGGACAAAAATACAGCTTTTACCCAAAGACAGAGGAGAAAGGAACTGATACTTTTAATAAGAATTCTATAGAAAGACAGGCTGTGACTATAAAGGAGTAGGTGAAGTGTCTCTGTTTCCTAAGCACTTACATTTAAGGCACTGTTATCAACCTATTAACAGAGATGTCACTTTTATCACCAGTAACTACTGAAAATTTTAATATGCAACTAATAAGGTAAAGGTACAGCACTGGAAGACATTGCATATAGGCCTGAAGAGCCACATGATTTAGTTTACCTTTACAAATGAGATTCAACAGTCAGATTTCACTGCAGCAGGGAGACAAATAATGACTTTTTATGTCAAGAAAACATCAAATACTCCAGATTATTGTGCCTGCACTAAGTAACTTTTAACATCCTAAAATAAATTGTTTTCCTTGTTCCCCACATCTTGTGCAATCAAATGTGAACGTTAGAGACAGGAAATCACATGAAATTTGACTGTGCCAAAGAGGTCATGCCAATGGTAAAGATTATGTAGGACATATGCTAAAATTGAGTTGACTTCAGCCCAAAGCTGCACATTGATGCCACCAGTAGCAGAGACTACCAACTGCATTTGGCATGTTCTAATACAGCTGAAGTCTAAACTGAAGACTGGCACTCTCAAAACCTTTACCACACACCTTCACTGTAGGTGTCACATTTTGTCCTGTAAAGCATTGATGACTTCTTGCCCTGTATCCCAGCACTGACAAGACTACTTAAACAAGCATGAAAGGCCAAGTTTCACATGAAGGGTAAGACAAGGTCCAGTTTCAAGACAAGAAATGGCAAATCAAGTTTGTAAAATATTTAATAGAGCAGTTTCGCAGTGGACTCCTGACCAGAATCATAACCAGACTTCTAAAAAGTATATATATTTTCAGATTTGAAAATTTGTCTTTATTTTTTACAAAATGGATTCCAGGAAGTTTAAAAGGCAATATCAGAGGACTGGGGCGCAGAAATCAGGTGTAGTCATTCAAAGCATTCAAGTAGGAATATGGTCATATAAATATTTGAAAAGCATCTTTTATCATAAATGTTCAGAACAAAATGTATAACTCATTCCAAACTAAAAATTGAGCTTTATAGCACATATTTCCCTGAACAGAAAAAATAAGTAACTTTTGAAATATTTCTAAAGGCCTGAAAGCTTTTTCCATGGTTAGTTACAATTAGAAGACTTGCCTTAGATTAAATTCCTTCCTTTCCAAATATGGAAAGTATTAACATCAGTCCACTGTTAAAACAGACAATGTGTTGCAAATTAATCCTGGTATAGTATGTTCCAAGAAAGCCTAGAGTATAAAGGTGCTGAGGTGGCTCTGAGTTAGTAGTCGTCTCCCCTGCTGACGACCTCCTTGCAGGTGGGGCGCAGCAGGATGGTGTGCTCGAACTGCGCTGTGTACGAGCCCTTGATGTCGCACAGGGGCGGGTACGGATCCACGATGCCCAGGTCGCACAGGTTCTTCAGCGCCATCAGGTATTTGCTCTCCCCCAGGCGATCCAGCCACCGGCGGCAGAAGGCAAGAGTACCAAAGTTTTCATTGATAACATTTAGTAAGTGTTTCGCTCTTGGAAGCCTTGAAGAAAAAAACCAAACAAGAACGAGTTTGAGAAGAAAGAGGTATCATCAGCAAGCATTCACTACAGAAATAAAACACACCAGTTAAGAGTAAGGTTAGATTGCAAGGTCTTTTCAGACTGCCTAGACTTGGGATGTCTTTCTATATCAATCAGATCTCTCTTCAGAAAATAAAGTGCATTCTCCTCCTGCAAACAGATAGCCTTCAAAACAGACTGTGAACCTATCTGCAAGCTAAACTAAACATAGGAACAGGAATCGTTCTCTTAAAAAATAAAAGGACATTGCATTTTATAAAGAAAAACAGAATTCTTCCTGCTCCAGAGCGATCAGTAATTGAACTAATTTTGGCAGAAGCTTGGTGGTTTAAAATGCTGAGTTTTCACTTCTGAAGTCAAATACTCGGTCAGCTTTTTATTCATGCATCTTACAATATATAGGCATAAAAAATATATATTCATAGATCTACTAAGAACTAAGCTTATTTGCAGTCAAGAAGTTCTTCTGCGATCCTTAGAATGGGAAGAATTAGCCTATCTCACATTCCTAGTATATGCTATGGAAAAGCATGTCTGCCTGCTCTGTTTACAGCCAGAGTAGCCTTTGCTTCAGAAAATATGCTGCACTCCTAGAAATGCCAAAATGCAAACCCAGTGAAACTAAAAATGAGTGATTTCTTCATTTTACAGCAATGCACTAAAACAAAGACTCGAAACTCTCAAAATATCCATAAAATAAAACAGATGGCACAAATACCTTGAATACATTCTGGGAACAGCAGTTAAGACAAAGATTGTGGCACACAACCAAAGTACAGACATTGACTAAAGAAAACCCACTATATACTTACTATACAGATGAAGACACAAATATAATCTATATATTACTAATCATAAAAAAATAATGGTAGGGAGATTATTAAAAAAACAATATAAAATTCTGAAAACATATTTTCTCCATTTTCAGTTTCTTTGAAATAATTCTGTATTGTTACAGATTTACAATCAGAGTGTATTTTTTAACAAGAATATTGCTAGTACTGCTCTTTGAATCCTGACAGCCTTATTAATTGGTGAAGAACATACACTGTAGCAAATCTAAGGGGGTGGTAGCTCTACAAAATACACCAACAAAATCCAACCTTATTGGCACATGCCCAACATCAAAGTTCTTCATATAATGAGAACACTCCATATCATCATGAACAACGCCTTTTCCTGTGCTACCAAAGGTTTCGATAGCATACACTTCACCTTCCTAAGGAGAGAAAAAAGGAACATGTTGCAATATGAAAATGTGACACTATGTCATTGTGGTACAACATCTCAGTATTGAATAACTTCTGAATACAAGTAATTAAGATTCAATTGCCAAATCAATGTAGAAAAAAATTCAGCATGGAGATTTCACATGTTAGAGTTACAGATATCTCCAAATCATCAACTATTTACATTACTACCGTTTTATTTCAAGCCAGAAGTATCAGCGTGTTTGTAGTCACAATTTCTCAAAGTCATTGCTGTTAAAACATTGTCAAGGCATACATCTAACACAGCTAAGAAACTACATTTGCTAACTGGAAGTGCTTCTCCTGTGCTATTCAGACAAAAGTCCTAGGAAATGTATAGTTTAGACACAGCAAATAGATGTTGATTACAGACACTTACTGCACTGATGAACTTTCTGCCCAATTTCTGCAAGAATTTTCTGGCAACAGGTGTTAGTATATACCCTTAACCTGCTCATTTCCATTCCACAAGATGAATTTCTTCAAGAAATGAAGGTGATACATATCTGCAAGGGCATTATCAAAATTCTAGCCAAGAACATACTGAAATGCCATTATACAAACTCATTTCTGCTGAGTGCATTCACATATCCTTAACAGCAGGACTGTGACAGGGACTTAACAAGCCAGGGCATCAAACGCTGATGGACACCATGAGTTGCACTGTTCATTTTATTAAGCTACTTTAAAAGTCACAAGCCCAAAATAAGAAGCCATATGAAGAGCAGTAACACAGGCTTCATATCCAAGATAAACTCTTGAAGAAGTCCCTGAATATTCAACTGACTCATTAAAAAACCCACAAACCCTCAAAAACCCCCACACAATGCTGCCACAAGATTCACTTAACACACACTTTTTCTGAATAAGGATCATCAGAGGCTCTATTACTCACAAAAAACTCACTAGATTGCAGTTTGATACTATAATTAGCGCAGTACAGTAGGACCTTGGCTATGCTTCACATTCTTCACTGGCAAAACTCACTGTGTTTAATGATGTAGGGTTGTGTCCTAAGTAACCTATAGAAACTGAAGAAATTAAAAAATGTCTTCTCCCCAAAACCAAGCCATTAACTAAGTCAAACTAAGAACCAGCCAAGTTTTCTATCTTCCTTTTCCAATACTCTTAATCCCTTTACACAGTCCTATAGGTAAGATGATAGTTAAAACTTTGTCTTTTTGTGTGCATCATAGGTCAACAACTATGATACAAGTTTTGGGTGATGAAAGTGAGCCTACCTCAGAAAACCATCCTGTCCCAACCACACCTGTGCCTATTCAGCTCTTACAAGTCTTATTTACCCTCTCAGACTTACAGGTGGATCATTAGTGATGAGGCTTAGAATGAAATTAAAAGCATCTTATCTCATCACCCATCTTATAAATAAGCCTTCTTATCTCATTAGAACACAAGCTTCTGTGAAATTGGTGGCTAAATCTCAGGTTCCATGTTTGAATACTGCCTCCCCAGTTGGTAGTTCGTCACATCATGTACAGCCATTGCCCTTCCCCTGCTCCAGAACGCTATCCAAACATCTTTCAACTGCCCTCTCATGTTAACTCCAAATACACGTAATTATTTTGTATCTGCAGAAAAAACTGCACTGGAAGCTTTTCAAGATACTATATCTAACAGTACTCACAAAAAGTTAGCCAAAACTACACTACAGATATATTTATCAAGAATTACCTGAGCAAGAGAAGATTTCATTACAGAATAAACAAACAAGGAGTATGAATGACCTACAAGTCCAAACACCTTTCACAAAAACTGATTTCCTGAATTCCAGTTCACCCCTAAATATGAATTTCTGTCCTTTTCCATGCTCCTAAATACAACATTCCAACGCTCCATTTAAATAGTGTATGCACACTGAGAAATAATTAAGCAAGAGTTTCAGTACGCATCATTAAAGCCATTCAGATTTCAACAGTTGTGGGTTTCTTTTGGGATTTTTGTTTGGTCGTTTGTTGTTTTAATAGCAGGGTTCCAAGGCTTCAATTTCAGAAAGTGTTAGATACCTGAACACTCCAGGTGTAAAATGAAGAAGCCACTGAGATAAAACTACTCCTTTACAGGAGCACTACACAGTACAGCAGTTATTCTCCTGCAATTATTCACCAGGATCACAAAAACTACAAATTGAAAGTGCACAGGAAATACTATTCCTGCAGTCACCCTCAAGAGAAAGATTAAGGAACTCAACTTACCTCCATTCTTGTGGCTTCTCCTCCTTTCACAATGGGTACTGTCTTTCCAGCATGTATCCTATACGGCCCAATGGAGTGTCCATTCAAATTGCGAATTGGCTTCACTTTGGAAGAAAACATTCATATTACAGGCAGTTTCCTAACAAATGGTAAATCCTTTAAGGCAATTTGGTTTGTTAGCCCATATTAAAAGTACAGTAGAGACTCATCATATTGCAGAGGAACTGAACACAGAACTATCCATGCATCTTGTACAAACACCAGCCAAGACACAAGTCAGTTTTGTACGCTTTAGCAAAGCTTCATTATTAAAGAGCAGCAACTCCAACAGTAACAAAAACTTAGTAATAAAGCCAACAGCAAGTATAAAATTATCTGTACAGTTCAAAACTGCTGTTTAGCATTCATCTTATCTGTTAAACATACAATACTTGGAAGGATAAGCCAAGAACATTTCTCCAGAGGAAAGGCAAGCCAGCCATAAGCATGCATTTATGCAAGACTTATACCATACTTCTAGCAGAAAAGTCTTTTCAGTATCATATGTCAAAATCAATATTTGAACAAATCTATATACATCTACACACTTCTAAAACAACTACCCATATATAAAGAAAAGAACTTGCCTTGGTATGTTTTGCCATCAATTTCAACTTCGTAAGACTCCATAACTTCCTGTATGGCCTCTCCCACATCACAGAGACGAACATCTATCCCAGCACACTGAAAATAAAGTGCAAATATAAATGGAAAATAATCACAACACTTACTAAAAAAGACTTTGTAAATTACTTACATAATGATCATACCTTTATTCCAGTATTTGTGGCATCCTTTACAGCTTGTAATAATCTGTCATATTTTGGATTGAATGTGACTGTAAAAGCACAGTCAATAATACGACCTGAAATCAGCAGAAGTTAGTTAGCTTCACACTCTTTGCACTGAAGAATGTTCTCAACGTTTTAATTGATAAATGAAAACTAACCACTAATATGTGTTCCAAAATCTATTTTGCAAATATCATTGTATTGCAGGACTGTTGGATCGCCAGCATTGGGAGTGTAGTGGGCAGCACAATTATTCAGAGAACACCCCGTAGGAAATGCAAGACCTGCATTTAAACCATTTTCCTTTATCAGCTTACGTGAGCAGTCTTCTAGTTTTTCACTAAAGGCAGAGGGGAGAGAGAAGAAAACAAAAAAAAAAAGAATAGAACAGTTGTCATTAGTATTTCTTATGATGACTTCAAATAAATCAATGCAAGAACAAAAACTCAGAAAAATATTAAAGCAAATGTTTTCATGGCAAATCGAACTATTTGTATGCTAAGTAGACAGACAAGCCTAGGCTGAAAAACATAAGCACAACACAACCTTCAGTTCTTTGTGTTGTTTCCTCTATCCTTTCTTGGGCAAAAATGAGTACTTCTCTAGTGTTTTTAATCTAAGTTTAAAATATTTATCCTTTACAAGCTACATTTAACCCATTCTTCTGGAGCAGCATAGGTTATACAAGCAAAGGTTAGGCAAATTAAATGCATTCTTTACAATAACTGTGATTTAAAAGGAGGTGAGAAAAAGGAGATAAAGCCTCTTATTTATTAAAAAAAGTTTGATTATAAAAGGACCTTTCTTAAAAACTTTGAGTGATAACTGTGATAAAACCTTGTGAGACTAGCATTTGTTTTGGGGTTTTGTCTAATCTCAAGATGTTAGCTACTGCAAATCCACAAATAGACGTGTCCACCAGTGCATTCTCCTTTAGCGTCAGTGAATGAGGTAAACTGCAGCTCTCTGCAGTGCACCATACTGTGATTTTAAGAAAGCCAGAGAAACACGAAAAGAGAGAGCGTATTTTAATCAGCAAGACCCCATAGCCTGAGGTACTTTAAGAAAAATAGTCATGTTTAGAGAAAATGACTGCTTAGAACAGTCAAACTGCATAATTTGCTATGACAGATTTGTTTCACCCAGACTAGTGAGCTGCCTTTCTTTTACTTTCCCTCATGGTATATTATGTCTGTTATCCTTGCACAGTTACCTTGGGGATCAGTTCTCATTAGCTTTCTTACTATCCTACTCTTGTCAGCACAGTCCTCAGTCACACCAGGCTGAAAGCACCTGATTTTGGAAGCTAAACTGTTCTGGATCAGTGCAGTACTTGGACAGTAGACATTCACTCTAGATAAACTGAAGGACAGAAAAAGTAATAGTTGGAAGAGTCACAAAAATCAGTCCAGGCTAATTATTTCTTTAAACTTAACCAAATTCACATTCATCTTAATCCATTTGCTCAGTTATTTCTTACTAGCTGAGAATAATAAAAAACCCCACTGTGTTTCCACCAGAAACATCAGCCAGTCCATGAAGACTTAACATAGTCCAAAACCTTCCTGCCCTGGACTGAATACACAGCCATGCTGCTTTTATGCCTCTTTGCCCAGTCCCAGCCACAGATTGCACCTGCACTGTCCACATGGCATTTCATGACAATTCTGGCAAGCGGCAGCAGTGCTACTGCTATTGCTGCTTCTCCCAGCACCACTGCAGAGCAGCAAAGGCACTGAAATCTAAATGAAGCATAAAATCAAAGTAAGTGAACATAATGGAATGCTTAGTTTAAAATTCAGTATAATCCTAGGCCCTGTAAAGCTGCATAAGCTAAAAATACAAGAGGAAACTTAAAGGAAATAATTGGCAACACTGGTTGTGTACTTCAAACACAAATCTCCCCAACACTCATTACACAGTGAATTAAGCACACGAAACTGAGACTAAATCTCTCCCACTCCGGAAAATGAAGAAAAATCTACAGCAGAGGTTTTCAAGAAGATGTGTGTCCTCACCAGATTTCTATCATTGTCATTCCAGGTTTTATCCAGCTCATAACGTATTTCCTCACTTGTCTGTGTGCCTCTGCAGCCTCCCGAAAATCATTCCAGATTTCCTCGCTGGCTTGGTCTAGTGCTTTCTTTTCTTCACTAGTTATTCTCCAAGCAGCAGTTCGCCTTGAAAATAAAGGAAATGTTTCAAGCAAGTTACTATAACCACAGCAGTGATTACAACTTCTGTCTAAAGCCTGCGAAGTGTTTATTAACCAGTCAGGCATACACTCCCCTGTGTGTAACAGAAAAGATCTTGACAATTTTCAGAAAAAAGGAAGCCTGTTAAAAAAAAAAAAAAAAATCTATCAGCACCACAGACTAGCAGCTGTGAAAGGCAGTAATATCCTACCAAAGGCCCAGATAAGCAAGGTGCTTGAAGGCTGCCTAAGTTTTCAAAGAGACAGAACAGGCATATAAAATTCCTATTAATGCCTGCAATTCCACCATAAATTCAGCAGGGAAAAAAACTGCAACAGGCTCTACTCATGCAAAACGTTTGTTTTTTTCACAATCTTACACTCATTCAGACAGCGTTGTTACTGTATAGAGATGAACCTTAGCACTGCAGCATGGCTGCTTGGCCCAGAAACTGTTGCTGACACAGGCAATAAGCATCTTCAAAATTTAAGAGCTTGCAGTTCCAGTATTATTTTCATTCACACTCAGAATATTTAGGTAATAACACCCAACACAGTGCATGGTAACTATGACACATGCCAGAATGTTACTTTCTAAATGGGCTGGATGGTGAATTAACATTTGTTACAGGAGAACACCACTCATTCTGGCTCTTTGGTATGTTAACAGAACAAATACACTAATATTTTTTAATACAGGACTAAGTATAAGATTAGCTTTGAATATATTTTGCAGTATGAAAAAATCCAATGCAACTAAGGTTCCATGAAAGCAAACAAACAAACGTAATTTGAGTACTCCAACAACTGTCAGAACTTAACTAGAAGACTACTCTGACTACAAAGTAGAGATAACCCTTCAAATGGTGAAGCTGCAGCCATGTAACACTGCAAAAAACCCCAGTGATGACTCAAAGAACTCCATACATGCTATGCAAGACAAAAACTACTAAGGACAATACGCAGCTACATGTGTTGGCAGGTGAGTCTTAAAAAGAAAATGGGTGGTGGACAAGATGGACCAAAGATGCTGAAATATGCCGAAGTTTTCAAATTTAGAAATTAATGTACATGAGTTGATTCTAAGCAAACAACTGAGTACACAGAGTGTAAAGGATTAGTTTTTGAAATCCAAAGGTGTAGGTTTTTACCCGTTTCATAGACATGTAACTTAGCTCCATTTTGATAGTCTTCTTTCCAGCCAAAAAACAGGTACAAGTGAACCAAGAGAGTATGCCCTGCAATTTTGCTGCATTGTGAACTAAGAATATACACTTATATCTAAATTATAAGTATATATATATACTAAGAATTTAAGAGGAGTTGAAAAGGTAAAGGAAGGTAACAGGCCAGTCCATAAACCTTTCTCAGGATGATGCGAGGATCCAAAATATCTTGAGACCCCTGTGCTTGTTTCCATTGACCTTTCTGCTCCTTTTCAGATAAAAGTAACAACAGTGCAAAGGAGAAATACCATATTTACCTTTCTGAGCAGTTTTCTTGTTCCAATAGCAAGCACCACACATATTTCTCTTACAATTTGGCTAAATCTGGCAAATTCTACCAAAAAAAGAAAGCAACGGGCTGCAACACCTGGGCCCCTGCACTACCACTAGAAAACTGGACTTCCGCCAGCACAGTAGTCATTGAAGACGGAAAAGGTGCACTGCAGAAGAACACTGGGGACAGAGACTCAAGGATCCTTTCAGACTGTTCTGGATTCCAGCAGTGAACAACCCTTGGTAGCAAGAACTGCTGACAGAGTCTGGGCAGCTGCTCTGCCACCTGCCACAGACCTGAGTGCAAACTCCAGCAAACTGGCAGGAAGCCATCCTCACTCTGTCTTACTGTATTTCAGCAGATAGTCACTTCATTCAAGTGACAGGGGACAGAACAGCCTCTGCATGTAAAAACACTGTATCAGACCCAAAGCATTTTACTGACAAAGCTGCGCTACTGCCACCTGGGAGCTCAGGAAGGGAGGCAACAAGAATTTATGCTTGGGCCTAAGCACATCAGAACATGTGAAAGGTCAATTGATCAGATGAGGGCCTCACACCAAACATCAAGTCCTCCAAGAGGTACATGAGCTAACAAGCTTTTGACAGCTTCTTAATGTGCTGCCCGCCACATGTCAGATGATGTTCAAATCTTGCTCCAAGCCATTTAGTCCAGCTTTTCACTCCAGTTCACAGCCCATAGTTTTCACTACTACAGATCTTTACAGGATCACACACTGTAAACTAGATTTTAATGATCAAAGAATTCCAGAAAATAATTTCCCCAGATTATCTTCACACAGATAATCCAGACATGCTGGAGGGAAGGGATGCCACCCAGAGGGACCATTACAGGCTTGAGAGGTAGGCCCATGTGAACCTCATGAAGTTCAACAAGGCCAAGTGCAAGGTTCTGCACCCTGGCTCAGGACAACCCCATCACAAATAAGGGCTGGGTGAAGAATGGATTGAGAGCAGCTCTGAGAAGGATTTGGGTGCATTAGTGGACAAGAAGCTCCACAGGACCTAGCAATGTGCATTCACAACCCAGAAAGCCAAATCATACACCGGGCTGCATCAAAAGCAGTGTGGCCAGCAGGTCAAGGAAAGTGATTCTGCCCCTCTACTCCATTCTTGTGAGACTCCACCTGAAGTACTACATTCAGCTCTGGAGCCCAGCGTAAGACAGACGTGGACCTGTTGAAGTGAGTCCAGAGGAGGGGCCATGAAGATGATCGTGGCTGTAACACCACTCCTATGAACACAGGCTGAGGAGAGTTGGAGCTGGTCAGCCTGGAGAAGAGAACCCTTATAGCACCTTCCAGAATTTGAAAGGCAGAGCTGGACAGGGACTTATTTCCAAGGTCATGTAGTGACAGGATGAGGGGTAATAGCTATTACCATTATGGTAATGATGGTAGATTTAGATTGGAAACTGGGAGAAATCCTTTACTGTGAGGGTGTTGAGGCATTGGAACAGGTTGTCTGGAGAAGTTATGGAAGGTGCCTCGATCCATAGTAGGTGGGTTGGAACTAGATGATCTTCAAGGTACCTTCCAGAGCAAACTTGGACTCTCTAACAGCACAGGGGCAGAAACAAGTAGGCAGGGTCAAGAATTCCTTAACTCTACTTTAACGGAATTGGTGTATCCTAAAATATTACTTATTTCTTTTCTGCCCTCCTGGTTGCATCATTTCAAATTCAGGTGTCTTCAAGAAAAAACACAAGCCTAAAAAACCCCCAAAAACTGGAGATATAAAAATGTTAAACCTGTTAGTCTTGTTGTCTATGTAAGTCTTAATTATCTGCTGGGTTTTTTGCTGAAATTTGAATGACAACCACTTCTAGTTGAACTTCTCACACAAAATACACAATTGTAGGCTGATGAGAGGTAACTTTAGAAAGCACATGACATCAAGAGTTAAGAATAGAAGTGCAACTCTTAAAAAAAATCAAAGACAAAAACCCTACTGACCTCAGCATGAATAAGAGTTGTGGTACAAAAATGCCCCACCGATATATAAAACGAAACTATTACTCAGAATATGAAATATCCTGGAATTAATGACAGCTACTAATTAAGTAGTTGCTTATATTAGGAAATACTAAAGTATCGTAAGATTTAAATATTTAAATTAGGAACAAAACTAAGCACATATTTGCTTAAGCACGTTATATGAGGAAAACTATTTCGGGTTCCTTAGAAGCGTATATTCTTCCTCCATAGCAGAACACTCATGGTACAGAAAAGACACCCTGATTAAATCCTGTTATGAAAGCAGGTTTGTTTTTATTGCTTTTATCCTTTTTCTTTCCAATAAATAATAGTTAAACCTGAGCAAATAATTTACTCTTCAATAGCTATATATGCATCAGAGGTGTAAAAACAGTGTGTTATTTGTTAATAAACTATGTACATGCTTAAGATGTTTATAATCTAATTTTCTGGTTTACTTAAATCATATTCTTATGAAAGTAGCACATATGCAAATACAGAAAAATACTTAACTCTTGAACATTAAAGAATCACTCCTGGATCAGCCTGTCGGAACTATCCTGTGAAAGCTCTTCATTAGCATGCTAATCTTGTGCATGCAAACAAAGCAATAATTTATAAATAAACAGGAGTACACCTTGTGTTCAAATTGAAGTCATAAAAAGAAGAAAAAGCTTCCTCAAAAGCAAATTTTCATCTCAAAAATGAAACCATATTATCTGACCACAATTTATAGGGTGTACTAGACTCTTACTTACGTTACTTATGTAACTAGTACTTACTATTACTCTACGAGAAACAGGTATTGACTTTAAATAACCAATAAAATCCATTTCATAGTAATTTCATTCTGAAGAAAACGTCATTGAAAACTAGACAATGCTTTCAGACACATAAATACTTACCCTACTCTCTTCCCTTTGGTTTAAACTACTTTTTCAGACCTTTGATTTAGTATTTCCTGGGAAGTTTCAAAGTTTTCAGTAATACTTGGTCTTTTCATTCAGGTTTTCATGCAATTCAAACTAATTCTATGCCATGCATCCCCTGTCTCTCCCAGGTAAAATACAACCTTCCACAACACTTCACATAGGAAAAAAAAAAAAACCAGGAAAACTCATTCAAGTTGGTATGCCCTAGTTCCTAACAAAGCATAAAGAAATAGCTGTCTCCTGTAAAAACGTAAGGATGCAGATTTCTGTTCTAGTGAATCACTAGAAGCCGTAGCTTGTTTAGTGCAGCTGCACATTATTCCCACATCACTATGAGTTACAAAATACAGGTGAGGTTACAATAACTATCTATTCATTCCAAGAGAGAGAAGCGAAGTAGAGTATACCACGTAGGCTTTTAAATTCAATGGAGAGATTGACATGTCCCTACCAAAAAATAAGTAACAAAAACTTGGCATCTCAGTGGTCACAAAACTGCTGCATAACGGCGTCTCATCTCCCGGAATTTTACACCTTCACACTTCTAATTCAAACGTTTTTCTCACAAGCGGCCTACTGACAGCCTGTTGGTATCCTGGGTCTCAAGGGCCCCCTGCCTCATGGCAATTCTGCTCATACTGACTACACCTCAATTAAAAGGGTAGGGAAGGACAAACACTTCTGGCCTGAAGACTTGTATTCATTGAGTTCCTGGATAATCCAGTTGAAGAAAAAAAAAAAAAGGGCAAAATTCAAAGTACATCACTCATTTTGTCCAATTACTTGTACATTAACATTTTTTTCAGCACATCAAAATGAACACATTTATTTCTTAAGCTTAAAACACTCACCCATCTTGTGTTGGTGGATATTCACATTCTTCTCCCTTCGGGAATACATTGCTGGGAAATAGATCACATATTGGAATAGAAGGTGGATCTGTCTGGACCTTAGCTGTTGAGTATAATTTAAGAAAGTGTTATACATGGGACTCTGGAAATACTAACCATCTTATTTCAACCATAAAAGTTAAACAGCAAAAGTTATTTATGATCCCCTTAACTAGAATCTGGGTTTCTACCAAGACAACATCCTATCACAGTGCCCTCATATGACTCTATCTGGCCAATGCTCAAGGCCAATGCATGCCCTCAATGGCATTCAGGGATACCAGAAAGAAGACAACTTGGCCAGACTTAGCCTACAAACACAAACTGCAGCCCAAAATTTGTTTCCGCTGCCAAGAAGAGCACTTGTACACACTTAATACCAAATATTCACATAGTCTGTATTTTTATGCTTGATACCTACGTCCTTTCTTCTTTTTCTTCTTCTTTTTCTTTTTCCCAGTAGCTCCATCTCCTTCACCCTCTCCATCTATAGGAAAGAAAGTGCTCAGGTGAACATAAAATAATCTTAAAGAACCAAAGAAGTTTGAACAAAACACAAAAACATCTGGATTATCTGGAAACACTTCTCTCACAGCATAATTTAATGGATTAAAAGACAACATCCAGAAGCTGCCACCAAACCATCAGCATTTCCAGTCCCTACACCAAACACAAACGTCAGAAAATAGTTTTTTAAGTTGACAACAAACATATCACTGAACAGAGGAAAAAACAGAGCTCAGGTAAAGCTTCAGTTTTCAGGAAGTCCTACATATTCCTCTGTTTTCAATGCAAGCAACTAGATGCCTGGAATTGTTGAAGGACACAGGAGAGAACTGTATTAGACACAACAGCTAACAAAAAGCTAGAAACTACTGCTTTCAATCCATCTTCTGATGCTTCAGCTAAAAGAACTTACTGCATCTGAAAAGATAAAGACCCCAAAGAAGTAAAGGTGACAGCACTCCTGGCCAGGGTAAGTTTAATCTTGAGATAACAGGGAAGGTCACAAACAACACTCAGCAAAACCACTGCACATGGGAGATACAAAGGTGGTCAAACACTGGAACAGGTTTCCCAGAGAGGTGGAAGATGCCCCATCCCTAGGAATAGTCAGGCTCAGGCTGAATAGGGCTTTGAGCAACCTGATCTAGACGGAGATGTCCCAGCTCACTGCAGGGGCTGGACCAGATGACCTTTAAAGGTCCCTTCCAACCCAAAACATTCTACGAATACGTACCAGTGGGAGGTTTCCAGGGAGCACAACATGTAAGCACCAAGAATCAGCCACACCATTTACAGTCACATTTCGGAGGTAACAATAACCCTGCAGACTTTGCATTTGGCTACATCTAATGCCTACTTACTTCACACTCAATATCTCAGGTGCTGTCAGCTACCTAAACCTTCTGATCCTAAACACAAATTCTTTTCAAAGTTGACAAGTACTAGTCGTCTACATTTAGAACATTTTCAACTACAGCAAAAAGTAAAATTGAAAGAACTTCTAGAATCAAGTGAAAGCATTCAATTTTGAGTATATTTATACAGAGGCTTGCATGTAGAAACAAAAACAAAGTACAACACTGATCAGCTGTTCCAGTCAGTAGATTTCAAGCCTCCCATGATGGTGACTAGCATCTGCGTTTTTATGCCATGATGAGTGCTGTAATCCTGCAGCTGGGGCAAATTTCAGAAATATCACTCCTGCCCCTCCCCAGCTCATTTTGGCATTAAGTATCTTAATTTAAGTTTCTGTAAAAAACTGCAAATATAAATACTTTGTATCTGTAACATAGTCTCCACTTAGCAGATTCTTCATCAATCTATATTTCATAGGCAACCAAAAATCCTTAGCAGTGCATATAAGTTTCTTTAAAATGTGATAACTTCGCCACATTTTCTCCTGACCTTGAGCAGTGCTCAAACCATTCATAAAGAAATTACTTAGATATACTCCAGTTCATTCACCAAAGTGATTTTTGGATTTTTTTTTAAAGGCTAGGCCTAAACTGAAGGGAAAAAAGCCCAGCATTTCTTACATATTGGTGTTGTTGCTACCTGCATATTGTGGCTTTTTCATACATCACTGCACGTGAAACTGCCAACTGTGAGCCAAACTAACCCTGTCTAGGCTTTCATGTCCTTGAAGACTGCTGCAGACTAACTGAGCTGCCAGAAACATAACTACTGCATCTGACCAATATCCTGTTTGTCTTCAGGTTATTTAGCTGCTAATGAAGAAAACTGTCACCATAAAAGCAATTCCAGATCTTCACAAAACAGAAGTCCAACCTTATATCATTTTGGTATAGCCATGTAATAACTTAGCATGCAAAAATGCTAAGTATCATGCGAAAATGTTACATATCAGCATATTTTAACATGGCAAGGGAAATCCAAAGAGCACTTCCTAATCTCTCCCTAGAGTTCAAAAGTTATAGAATCTCCTTTTTGAGGCCACTCAGTTATGGGCTTATCAAGGGAAATAAAAAAAAGAAAAAAGGGAGTAGGTACTTTACTGATTTTAATCTAATGCAGCACGTCTTAAAGAAACAATTCTGAAACTACACAATTAAGATGGCAAATACTGAGAACCAGTACAGGCAAGAAAACAGCTGTCTTCAAAAAACTTAAATTAGTTTTAATTTTTCTGCAAAAGTATCAGTTTTACTAAAAACACATCCAAGTCTAATAAGTGGAAAAAAAAGATTATTAATTCAGTCATAACATCACTTCATTATGCTAATACTGTAATACTAATTGCTAATACTGCAAAAAAGGATAGGAGAGCACAGCATTTGATCTGCAACTACAAACGTTACTTCTCCTGAGACAGACCTCTTAACTATTCTAATGATTTCAAAGATTTCATTGTATACAGTTTTCACTATCCTCCTCAATAGTTCTTCCTCAAGTTGCAATGATGGCAAAGCACATACTGCATCAATTCCAACTCCATAACCTTAAAGATACCACAAAACAAACCATCAGAATACATTTCTATGGAAAGTACCTGCATTAATCTCAATGCTGCAGATTGATAATGGTCAAAGACAAATTTGTTATTTAATATGCCTCAGCACACTGATTTAATTTTTTAAAACTTCCATACCCAATTCATTAAAATTAAATTCCAGAAGGACAAATTCCAGCAAGTGAACTAAGAAGATTTCTAGGCAGACTGCTCTAAGTGCTGAGCCAACTTTATATGCTAATTCAGAAAAAGGAAACTAAATTACTAATTTAAGAAATGTGCTTTCTTAAACATCTATTTCTGTTGAAATAGAACCAAAAGGTTGGTTTTCCTAACCAAAGGAAATATAGCACCTTTATCAGATATTCCTATAGAAAAGATGGACCTAGTCTGGATTTCAATACAGACACTTTCAAAGTTCTTGCTTGGAAAATCAGCTGCATAGCACAAGCAACACACAAAGTGTGTGTCCTGCTTATATATTTATCGCCCCCCAACTCAATTTTAGTGAAAAATTGTAATTACAGATGAGCAGGTTTCAAGTCACTGGTAGAGACTCTAAAACCTATTAATTAAAATGCACCCTTAAAATTTGCTCAGTTTTGTTTTAAGCCAAGAATAAGACACATAACTCAGAACACAAATGTCTGCTAACCACAGTAATGCAAGTGAGAATGATTTACAGCTTACCTTATCTCAAACTAAACATTCCCCTCCAGTAGCTAGATCCTTGAAAACACAAACCTTTAACAAGGCTTGTATTCCTGTTATTTTTTATATTTATGCCTGTGTGACAGCAAAATTGTTGACGAAAAGTAGAAAGTATAGATAGTTGCATCTCACCTCTCCAAAAAGAAACCAAATGAAAATCAAACCAAGAAAGACACCTGTAAACAGTCTGTTAAAACAGAGGCTTGGAAGAAGTTGAAACTGTAAATGTTAGGAGAGAACATAAGTTATACTTGCCTTCATCATCATCATCTTTTTCCTTCTCCTCTAGTGCTTGCTTGTCCAATTGTTTTGCTACATCATCAAGAGCACCTTCCATTTCTTTATCAGTTTCTTGTCCTGTTTGTAAAGTTAAAGTATGACTTACAGTAAAACATTAGCTCCACATTAGTAACCAACAGCCCCCAAAACTTTATAGAAACATTATGTTGTACTCATCCTACAGACACCTGAGCACCTAATGGTTTTTTCTGTCTCAAAGCAGCCCCAACGTGTAAGGTGGTAGAACACTTACGGTGACAGGTGCTGTTACTGAAACCTGCATGTAAAGGTAGATTACCCTGACACTTCTGATTACTTTTTTCTGCCAGGGTAACTAATTCTTCTTGCCATAGCAGCAGCCTGCTCTTTTGAGATAATACGGGCGTGAAGTAGATAATTATAAACGCACAGCACGATCATCACTACGTGACGGCCTGCTAAAACAAACCCAAACCATCGCGCCTTTACGCTATTTGCCCAGACTTGCTCCAGCTCTCTCCGAGAACTTGGGAGGGGTGCAGAGCCTCCACCACGCGCCATGACTTTTACAGCAGCAGTCTTACACCTTTCTCCCCTCAGGGCATAGGAGAGGGTGAAGGAAGCGGTGGCTTCTCTTGCGCGTACCAGAGCGGGGACGACATCTCCAGCACCCACCGACCGGCAGCAGAATCCTCCGGGCACCGCCAGCCCCCTCCGAGCCGCGGGGATTCCCTTAGCCCGCACCACTGCCACGGGCCGGGACAGCGGCCTCGGCGGCGCCCCGCACTCGCACGCCGGGACCCCTGAGCCACCCACGCCCGCCCGCCGCCGCGCCCGCTCCCCGGTGTGCCGGCCCGCGGCCCCTCACGCCGCCCAGCCCGTCAGCGCAGGGTCAAGGCGCGGCCCGGCCCCTACCCGCGGGGCCCGCTCTGCCCTTCTTCTTCTTCTTGCGCTTCTTCTTGGCGCCATCCTCGGCGCCGAGTCCGGCCGCGCCGTCCCTGTCCTCGGGCTCGGGGGGCAGCTCGCCGTTCAGGTGCTGCTCCCGCTCCTCCGCCCGCCCCACGCCCGCCATGTCGCCGCGGCCGCGCCGCCTCGCACGCACGGAGGTGCCAGGGACCGCGGCGGGGCCGGCGCCACACTCCGTGGTACGCGCAGGGCACGCCGGGACGGCGGAGGACTCCGCCAGGGGGGCGGGAGGGGCGGCCCGTCAGCCGCGCACGCGCGGGCCCGTGAGGGGGGAGCGGGGGCGGTGTCGGGGCCTTTCCCGGCTGCGCGGCGCGATAAAAGACGGAAAAAAGACATCTCACAAAAGCAGTCCTTTCCCTCGGTAGGAGCAGTTGGTGTGAAATGTTTTACAGCATGTAAGATTGTTAGGGTTTTACCATTTGAGGGCACTGAAGAAATTTAACTCACACGAGAGATAACTCGTGCAGAAGGAAAAAAATGCAAGGGGAAAAAAAATCACTTGATCCAAGTAACGAAAAAAATCACTTGATCCAAGTAACATAGAGCAAAGAAAGGAAGTTTCTAATACGTGGTAAAGGACACTGCCTTGTCCCATTTCTACCACTATGTAGAAAACCAAGACAAAATGCCAATATTACCAGCATCCACTAATGGATTATTAAATCAGCCCAGTCCTTAAAATTCATTTACTGAGTTTATACTTTTCACAGTTTTTCTACTAGTATAACCATGCTGGCTGAAAAATAATTTTCCTCCTTGGTATACTTGAACATGCACTTATTGTATAATATAGTGCCATTATAATTTATAACATATAAAGGTTAAAAACGGGCCTTGTATTGCAAAGATATGTTTTAAAACACTCCTGCAGGCCGGTCTTCGTTTGGGAAAACTGGTAATGCCTTCTTCCTCCCTGAGGTACAAATGCTGTCCCCTTGGCCCCACTGACGGCTGGTTCTGTCTAGGCCTTCCCTGGCTCACACCCATGGGCATCTCCTCACTCCTGGCCTGATAGGATTCCCAGCAAGAACAGGACTCAAAAGGACTAAGGTACTGCTCTAGTATTGGTCAAACAAAATCCATCCTGCTCCAGGCAGGTGTCGCAGCAGCATGTTCACCACTTTTGCTTGAACATAGAAACATTCCGCTGAGGATTCCATAGGCCTGGGATGGATGCAGGGATGCTGATTCCCCCAGGCTCAAAGCGTGTTCTGGGCAGTGAGACATGGCTCACCAGTTAGGAACTGCTGTATTACCACTTGCTCCCCCTTTAAATCAAATTATTATATGCTACTGTCAATCCAACTGGACCACCTCCAGGACAGCCCTATTACTATGGCTAAAGCAGGATAAACCTTGCATGATACAGCAGGTGTGCCATTTAACTCTCACTGCCATTTTCCTGCTGTTCTGTTCTCAGTCCTGCCCCCACTCCAGTCAGAATTGGTTGTCTGAGGCTGGTGAAGAGAGCCATGGAGGAATACCTCTTTATCAAACTGAGAATGGATGACACAAAAGCACGTGCACTAATGCACTCTAGATTTATTGCTTTCTATTCTAGTTTTCTAATTAGGTAGAAGCAGAATCTACAGAGCTGGTTTGGTTTGGGTTTTTTTGTGGTTTGTGGCAGGAAAGGGGGAGCATCAATGGTCAAATTCCCTGAATTCTCCATTTTGAGTCATCTTACATCTTCCTGTTGTACGTTTACTGTAGTTGGGCACTGTAATGGTCCCAAGATATCTGATGGCAGCGATTCTGTGGTTTGTTTCAATCCATTAGTCTCTCATACATCAGACTGTCCTTACCCCTCACTCTAACCCCTGTAGTGCCTTTGACAGCTTGAAAAAGAAAGTGCTTGTGCTCCTGTTCCATTCGATCTGGTGTGTGCCAAAACAGACAGGTTGCCAGACCAGAGATTTTGTTGACTCTAGAGGCAAAGTGATGGATAAAGGAGTCCATAGAGTCTAAAGAAGCCCAGGGAAGACAGAAGGAGAGATATTGCCCAGAGATATATAAAATAAAAATATATCTCATGCAGAAGCTGCAAACATGAGATGTGGAAGTGCATCAGAGGAAAAAAATTACAAGCAGAAGAAATGTTTCTGTGATCAGCTGAGCTAACAAACGCAGTTTTCTTAGGGCATTGTTTCTTTCCTCCCAGAATGACTCTGGCACCATTCATAGTCACTGTGATACCCCAGCAGAGAGGGAGAGATGGCTTGTGCCACATGGTTCAACAGTTTGGCCTGTCTCTTTTTAGGTGGGGACAGTTCTTTGAGCCACTATTGTCTACTCAGCTGATGATTTTTAGAAAGTGTGTCCAAGTGTCATCATGTTTGGGTGTGTTATTCCACCAATTTTGCCTGAAAATGAACCTTTGCATAAACCTCCTTTCTTTAAAAGAGTAGCTGAAAATAAATTGTCGAGTGGTGTCACGCTTAACTTAACATAGAATATAATAAAACCCAGCAGAGGGAAAGCACACTGAGTGAGCTAGAAGAGACAGGATTAACAGTGTCTCTACAGTTTGAGATGGTGTTATTGGACCCAGGCTGTGTTCATCAGGTTCACAGGGAAGAGGGCACATTGGACAAAGAAAAGTTAAGCATTTTCCAGGTTATGCTACTTCCAGACCCAGAATCAGCACCATATATAAGAGAATATGCATGACTAAGAGGGGAATAGCGTGATAACCAATGTGCAAAAATAGGAATGCTCTATAAAAGAAATTGCAAAGTGTGAGTAAGAAGCTGGCCTGACTGCATTGACAAAGTGAACATTAATGTGAACAGGCCAGCAACTGGTTCCACGTTCCCCATCTGGCTGCACTTAAGAGGATCCAGGCTCGTGGATGCAGAGAGAGTGAGAGACATCTTGTAGAATGCCCTTACCAGCTAAGAGTTTTTGTCCTTCTTCTATTATTGCCAGTCATCTGTTCCTAGCATTTAATACACTTTATACTAATGGATGCTATTTTTCCCAATTGCATGCTGTACTAGACAGCATGATGAGGTGAGAGTATCAGACAGGCCATAGGCCAGGAGAGACTTGTGGATACCATTTTTAGGTGGAAGTATATAGCTGGAGTTTTTTGTTTTCTCACAGTGGGTATTTGTTTTTCTTAACCAACCCCTGGACAAAGGCAGGCAGTGGCTGGGGAATTAAGGGAAGGGCTGAATGTAGTCCAAAACATTCAGCAGAATTTGAAACACTTTCCTGAAACACAACACAGAGAGTCACCTCCTCTAATTTTTCTTCTAAGGAGACTGCTCCAATTGCACTATTTTCCTAGCAAAAGAATTTATGATCTTCAGAAGAAGACTTTTTTTAGGGTATGTTATGTTTTCTTTCGTGCTTTCTTTTCAAATCGTATGTGAGTGTCAAGAAATGGCATGGAATGGAGTAGGGGAGCTGTCTCTGACAGCTGTGGTTTAATCCTGGAAAGAGGGTGAGGAAGGACAACTAGGGAGTAAGCGGCCTATATCAGCCCCCAGAGGAGTTGAACCGCGGGATGTTACATTTGTTTCTATTTCTGGGACTGATGCCATTATTTATGTGTTTATGACACTTTAATACTCTTTTTCCTAGCTTAGGGCCAAAACTCATAGTCCTTACTCAGCTCTAAAAATTCACTGAAGTCAATGAGAAAATTTTTATGACTAGAAGTTTAATATTAGGCCTAAATGCTGGAAGTAGACAAGGAAAATGTTTCCTGCATGACAGCAAATACGTCTTATGGACTCTAGAAGGAAGGATACTCCCTGTCACCCATTGCTGAGGACAAAGGACTCTTGTACTTCCTCAGCCATCTTTAAAATTTTCTTATAACCTAGATGAAGTAGCGAGGTTGATGTGGCAAAACCAGACAAAGAATTTGCATTTAACTCTGTTCACTGTGGACTTCCACATTCCTTAGTGACTGCTTTTTTTTTTCTTTTTGTCAAACACCAGTTAGATTACAGCCTGTCAGCCGCAATGCAAACATACTGCCTTGCCTCAGCTAGCGTCTCAACATCTGTGTCCCTTGGAGGACAGGCTTCAAGGGATGTATGAGTGCTTCTGAAAAGAAGCAAATTTCATCTCTCTGAGTGGTGAAAGTCACTGTGAGAAGCACAGACTGCTGTGTGTGTACTCAGACTGGGACAAAGCAAATGCTTCTCAGTTTGCATCAATAGATGCATGCTGTGAAATATAAAAGTAAGTCAGCTTATGGCCTTCTTTAGAGCTTACTATTAAAATAGCTTTTAAACTACAAGAGTCGCATGAACAAAACAAGCCAGTGCCTCAGGAAGACTCCTTATATTTCAGTGACAATTATATTTCAGTGACAAGGAGCTATTGCATTAGGCAGGTATGCAGAAACATACATTAGGACATGCTGCAGTGAGCAGTTCCCTGACAGCACATCTCTGTGCCTGTGCATAGTCTTGGTAAGGAATGAAAGGCTAAGAGCCAAGGGTCCCTAGGCTGCTGTTTTAAAATTTTTTTTTTGTATTTATGATAGAGTCATAAACATTCTCTTTTTTTTTTTTAATAAAAGCATCTTTCTTGATGTACTCCCTGAGCCATTACTGCAGGTGGAAGCAGTCTTCTTTTTCAGATAACAAACTGAGACATTGTATATCCTCAGAAATAATTGTAGGTCATATCTCTTGAAAACCCTAGTTTAGAATGGTATGAACCTAAATTATCAAAAAGTGGTATTTTGAACTAGAGATTTCTAATCAATTTTATATAATTTAATACACTGATGTGTGAATGTATTCGCATTCACGCAGTGCTGGTTCTTTTCTTATCTGAAGAAAATTTTCAAGACCTCACACAGAAAGTAATTTCTCAGCTTCACTCTTAGTGTAAAAAGCATTAACAGTTTCCTTTTTACAGCCTGCTGATGTAGCTACTTTCCTCTGGGTTGCTCCACCTTTTCTTCATTCTGGTTAGTAATGGAAGTAATGTTTACAGCTGCAGTGCTGGAGGCAGCAGCTGTATATTTCTTTCACCAGGTGTTTTATATCCAGGATAGTCTTCTATTTCACCTCCACACCTCCTCCAGTCTTAAACTGGAAACAGTCATGCATATTGCTGTAGATGAAAACTAGAATGAAAGAGAAAGGCAAGAAGATACCAGAAGAACTGCTCTTGTATTTCAGTATAGATCTTCCCCTGCCTTTACTGCCAGGTAATGGTGTGACAACATTAGTGGTAGGAGCAAGGAAGTTTCTGTCAACTACTTTTTCAAGGAAGGCACAAAAATTATCCCCAAGGTAGATGTGGCCAGGACAGAGCAGGAGAGATGGGGGAAGCACAGGACCAGAACTGGCACTCTGCCCAAGCAGTGTGAGCAGAGAGAGAAAAGTGGTAAGGTGACAGTGTCCTCTATCTAACCCTACCTCCTTGAGCTGGAATACCTAATGTTCATTTCTGCTGTCAGCATTTCATGAGTTTAATATATTTAACTTAAGAACCTTGAACAGTTAGTTATATAATGCCACATAATAGCCTTGTTCTGCTGTTTTGGCTTGGACTGAACAACAGCACATTGCTGGGTGCAGAGCTCTGTGGATTTCATGAAGTTCATGTCTGCTGACTAATGCACTGGGAGCCAGCGTTCACAGCATTCCTCCAGGGTGTGGCTCCCCAGGATAACTGGGTTTTAAATTTGTATTTCATCACATTTTCTTTGAACTGATATTTTTGTTCCAAGGACAAACCTTGTTTTGCCTAACTTGCTTTGGGATTTCAGAAATTTACTCCAGATTGTTTCAGTTTATGAACTTATTTGTGTGCATTCAGAGAGTGAAAGAAGCTACCATTGAAACTGGAAAGGGTAACCATGTGGTTACAGATAAGCTTGTTTGTGTTTAGAGGCTTGAAGACTAAGACTTTTCTTGGTAACTTTCTTTGTATTTTAGATTTTAAAACACAAAAAAATTGTTAAGAAATTTTCCACACTGGCAGGCCTCTAATTGTAATAAAGATGGCTCTCTCAAAACCATGGAAAATCACATTTTCCAAACTGAAAAAAAACCAAAGCGCAACACAAAATAGGATAGATAGAATCACTAGCTACTGGAGAAGACTTTTTTAGACACTCAAAGTTTTATTGCATCGAAAAGTTCTTGGCATGTAACATCTAAGAAAGGAAAATTTTGGATTTATTTGATTACCATTCTCTGGCACGAGAGAAAATAATTTTACATAGGAGAGAAGAAATCAATAAGCATGTTAAATTACATTGTACTGCACTTCAGCATACACTGTCAGTGCAAGGATCCTGGTTTGGCACTGGCTGCACCAAACGTCCTCACGCTGCTCTGCATGGGTGTTTCTGAGCTTGATCTAGGAGTGTCTTCCTTGGGAGGAAATGTGGCTCAGTCTCAGCTGTGTAAGGGCACACTGCCTGCCTGTTCACATACATTTATAGCAGCAAAGATAACCGGTCTGTTTTCTGGGGTTTTTAACTGGTACTGCTCTCACTCAATGATACAGCTTTTTTTTTTCTCCGTAGCCCAATTGAAAGCAGGAGTGCCATCTGTACAGAGGAGCATACAGAAAGGCATGAAGATGGTTTCTTAAAGAGTAAGATACAACAAGAAAAGAAAAATATCCAGTTTTATGATGTGTCCCTGTGTAAAACCACTATGGAGGACTCAAATCCAAGGATCTTCCCAACATCTTTGATCCCACAGGTAGATGAGAGCTCACCACTGAATAAGTCCTTGGCTGCCAACATATTGCAGGAACTTGGAGAGAAGTTGCAGCTCCTTGCTAGGTATGAGATTGGTTTCCCTCAGGAAATTGTGCCATGCTAACCTGTAGCTGGAGAGAACTCAGTGAGGGGATTGATTACCATAATTGGCCCCGGAAGTCACTAGTGTACAGAAGTGTGGGAACCAGGTGAAACCAAGTCTCAGAGGAGGTTGAAAGTGGTGCTCTTGAACCCAAATGTACAGAGTGTGAAATCACTGCCATCAGAATAGAACAATTCAAGAAAAGCTTTGCTTTACCAGCCTGCACTACAAAAGAAAAAAGAAAACCTGAGACAGCACCAAACACGTCTCTCGGAAGTAAAGGTAAGGTAATGCTGTGTAAATGTGCTGTGTTGTAATATTTGGCATCAAAAAGGTAAAAAGCACTTTCTGTTAAGTCTACCACCCTCAGTTGGCTGATTAGGCCAACATGCTCCAGTTTATAGCTTGTTATACTGCAGTTCTCTGCATAGCAGTGTTTTAGGACATGATGAAATAACTTTGCAGCTGAAGCAAGAGGTACAAACACTTAGAAGAACAAAGCCAGTGAAACTGGGCAATGTTTCAAACCATTTATCAAAGCATTTTTAGTCTCCTCTTTCAAGGTGAGTGATAGAGTCATAACATATTGCGCCAGCAAAAATATTTACATCCAGAGCATTTCATTCAGCAATTGTAAGTAATCCTCCATGCAGAACCACAGCTTGGTGTCAAGCCCATTCTAGCTCTCTAGGTGTTACTGCAGTCTTCCTCTTTAAAAAATAAAAGCCAACAAAAAACCAAAAGCCTTTGGGTTTATGTCTTTGAAAGCAGACTCACCCTCCAATGTATGATCCTAAGCACTGCAATCTGCTTTCTTCCTGTCTAGCTCCTGCTGTGCAAATTGATGTCGGTCAGGCACCCATCACAATCAGCTTCTCACTCTCATCCAACATCTGTGAAAAAAGAAGAAAGAGTTATATGGCTCTTAGCAGAGGTGGTTAGAATTATGGAATACCTGAACAGCTATTCTGAATGTCTGATTTAACTGAAGTATGGATTAGCATAAGGGAGAAATTGTCAAACAATAACTCTCCTTGGTTTTTGGATGTAATCTTTTTTTAAATATCCAGTCTTTCTCTGATTATCTCTGATCATCTGCCAACAAGGTTTTCTACAGAGCCACTGCAGATCCACTACTCTTTGCTAGTAGAATACAGGGTGACTAACTGCTTTCAGATATTATATTAAGCCTTTTCCTACTGGAAACCATCTGATCACATATATTTGACATGATTTCACTTTTGCTCTGAATGGGAGAACTAATGTACTAACTGAAAAGTTCTTCACAAGGCATTATATCAGTTTTGCCTAAAACATGGACAGATTTGATCATCTGAAGGGAAGAACTGCTTACTCTGCACTGATCTTTTGATTTCTTTAAGGACATTGCCATGTTAAAAAAAAAAAGCATTTGTTCATTTTCTTCCTAATGCTGGCCATGAAGTTGGTCAGGTGCCACTGGGGCTGCAGAACTGTAATTCCTTGGCTGGTGAAGGTTAAAAGTGCTGCAGAGACATCCAGCATCCTAGCATGGAGGAAGAGCTCCATAACCAAATAAATGGGCACTGAACGAAATGATACCATCTCTTCTGTTGTTTTCTGAAAATGTGGCATCCACTTCCTTCTGGCTGTAACAAGTAATTTCTGAAATGCTTTACTGTAGGGTTGCATGCTCGTGGTGTCCCTGAGCTATTAAGTTTGCAAGAGTATTGATTCCACCTTTAGCTCTTGTGCTCACAGGGAGCCTCTTATTTTTCTGTGTCAGTGAGCTCAATATTGTGCGCACTTCCTTTCAGCACTCTGCCAGTGCATCTGCCAGTGCACTGTATAGTCTGGCAGCTGTTGGAGTTTTCTTAATCACAGATGAACACATAAAGGGTCAAGACAATCAGCTTCCACTAACCTGTCCATACCCTTTCCTATCCCTTGGGAACTCCTATTTGCTTGGTCTGTCATCACAGGTTTATTTTCTTAATTTGGTAAAGGGAATGCCCAGCAGCAGGTCATGGATTTCTGTGTCTACAATTCTAACCCATTAAGTTCTTGTTTCTGAATAATTTACCAGGTAAAATATACCTGCCATAGTGCAGCTGCAACCACAGTTGTCTTACAGGAATGCACACTGAAAGAACTTCGTGGCCTCTGCTGATCAAAGTGATGCATGGCTTAATTTTTCAACTACTTCTTCAGATTGTTGCTGAGAATAATTAAAGAATCTGCATTACCTGCATCCTTTTTCAGCAGCAATCCTGGGCTGTACACAAATCAAGCAGTGACTGCTACTGATGTGGGAAGCTAAGATAGTTCATATGAATGTCTAATTTGGAATTTATCTGAATAGTCCCTTTTTCTGAACACCCATTTTTTCTCTAGACATAGTTTTCTGTATTTAAGTTGAAGGTGCATACAAAACACCTTCCCTCTTCCTCCTGTTGTATCCTTCAAGGCAAAGAATCTGTTTTTATCTGTTTAAGAAGGCAATTCTCAGAACTTCATCACTTTGTATTTGTATGAATTAACTTCACTTTCTATTGACAGGTGCCATAGAACAGGATTGACATTAACATCAGTCTGTACTTACTCATCTAATTCTAATCTTTCATTCTGTTTCTTGAGATTGGATTTTCCAAATTTCTGACTCCAATTCTGAAGATACTCACCAGAAGGTGCCTTATCTTTGGTCTAGAACAAGTTCAAAACCAAATGTAACCAAGCGAAGTTTTTACTTCCATAAGCAAAACTAGAATAAAGGGCAATGTTTTCATGATGTAGAATACAGATTATGGGATATCACTTAACAAAACCAATACACTAATCTGGAGAGTGTTACTGCTTTGAAAACTCCTAGAGTTCTGATTAACATTTCACTATTCATGAAAGAGAAATATAAACTATTATTTTAGCTACTGTAACGGAAGGTAAGAATTGTAACAACAGAGACATTTTCAGGAGTTAGTGGTGACACAGTATTTTCTGATTATGATTAATCTACAGATAAACTTTCCAATAGTTGTTATACACTGTTTTAATATCTTTTTAATATCTTTTGCAATATCTTTTTAATATCTTTTGCACTGTTTAATATCTTTTGCAAGGTCCATGAAAACCATTTTGCATTTTGATAATTTGCTGTGATCTTCAGCCTGCTGCCTTGCCAGGGCCTGAAAGCAGTTTGCCATAAGATGTTTTGACCAGAATCAGGCTTTAGACCTCTTCATGCTGCTTATAGTTAAGCCTTCTATTTTTACATAGTACAAGATAGCCTTAACACAGTGGAGGGTCCCCATACAGAACTGGCCAAGTGTTTAAAATGTATGGTAGCTTCCAAATATATCAGTTATTCTCTAGTTACCAATTGTAGTGCTTAAATAGTATCAAGGAATGGAGAAGGTGTCAGGATAGTTAAGATTTACACTGCCTGATCAATTCTCCAAGGAAGAAACATTGAAATTATAATGCAGGCTAAGTTTAAATGAAAAAAAATCTTTGCTGATAAGTAAGTATAAGTATCAATTACTTACAATTTATTAAAGTTAACTTGTATAATTTTGTATCTGCAGCACAGTTTCTGAATTTCAAGTGTTACATCTTGCTGTTTAACTGACTGTTCCTGTACACTGGTAAAATTATAAACATATTCAGATTTAATAAAATCAGAGTGGTATCTTATGTGGAAAGTCATCATTCATAATAATAGGTTTCGTAGTAATTGGCTGTATAAAATCAAGTAGTTTTCTGTGTGTAAAGTGTATATGCTACTGATGCCTTTTCCTGGTGTTAAAATCAAGAGTCATACACGGTTAGAAGGGGAAAAGGGATTTTACCTTGGTATTTATTTTAAGGATCCTTAGGTGCACACATCCAGGTCATATGCATCGAGATGCACCCCGCCAAGTGTGTGTGTCCCCCCAACATCGGGTATAACCTTATAGGTTTTACTAATTAGCATATCTATCCAAGATTCCCCAATGAGAGGCTCAAGTGAGCCCCCCTCCCCAAGGAGCCTTCCCCTGGATGGTTCTATCTTGGTTTACAGAGTATGTTCTGGAGAGGACCTTGGGGTCTGGGGCACACTGATCCCTAACTACAAAGCTTCTAAAATGTTTAGTCTCTTAGCTTGACAAACAAGTCCAAGAATGTAGGCAAAAAGCACCAGGAATACAGAAGTTGTAAAAAGGTATAACAGGGGTATAAAAGAAAAGGCAAAAATCTTCATGGCATCACTACAATGTATTGTATCATGTAGTACACTGGCATGTTATTCCTCATGGAATGGGTTCTTCCCACTGTTTTACTCCTTGGGGAACTGAGTAGCCCAAAGTGCAAAAGAATTGATGCTGCAGCAAAAAATGGAATTTGCATTTTTTGGCCAGCCTCTGTATGTCACCTTCCAATTGCTATGTAATGTGTTTGCAAAGCCAAGAAAAAGAAGAGCAACAAAAAAGCTTATTGTTTAGGGCTTACACAGGAAATAGCATCTTTTCTGATTATTTAAATGAGCACTGTTGTCTTCCCACCTATGAGACATATCATGTCTTAGAATTACCTGTTTTAGAGAACTCTCTGAAATGTATCTGTCATTTACTCTCATGGATTCTAGATCCCGGCCTGCAGTTGTTAAGAACAGCACAGAGCTCACCCAAACACTGAGAATAGCTGTGACTGTCTGTGGTGCAACTGCTGTGGGGTCTTCCATATTACCATGTTCCCCAAAGCTTTGCAATCAGCTCATTTAATCATCTAGTTGAAGACAACATTTATGGCACAAATAGATCATAAGGTCTCCCTATGTTCCCTTTCATAGGACCTGAGCATGTTTGCAAGGATTTGCAGACCCTGTTGGCCCATCAGGTTGGAAGTAAAATGCTGCTTCTGATACTGCTCTATGCTGATGCTGTCACCAGATTCCTGTGTTAGTGCCATGAGAGTTGGCTTAGTATTCTTAAATATTTATGCTTAGCCTGGTCAGCAAAAAGTTTATAATGAGCAATATTTTATGGCAAAATTGGAGCAGCAAGAAAGATTGGCTTGAAGAAATAATATCACTTTGATTTTTATCAGCTGATGTTTTACCTAATTAGCTTACCTCAAAACTGACCAGCTTCTGTGCTCTTTTTTTCCTTTAATGGTTTTTTTCCCCTAATACTACTGTAATGACCTGCACATTTTTATAACTGCTTCAGGACTAACAGATAAAAGTACTGGAGGCATGTGCTCACATATACATGTAGAACAGTGCACATGGAGTGTCTGATTGAAAAGGATGTCAGTCAAAGATAGGACTAAATACATGCTTCCTAGGTTTGGGTTAATTTAGCCAGCCTCAAACTCCCTCTGCTTCCTTCTCAAGGTCAGTCATGGTACTGAAATAGATATAAATTTGGCTGTTAGATAAAGAAATTTAAAAACATTTAAATTATTGTTCTTTCTCAGAAGGATGAAATAAGCAATAGTGATGAAGAGCAGCCCAACAGGTACACAGAATACAAGAATTTGAAGGTGAAGTAAAAAAATCAGACAGACTTTCAAAGTTGACTCCTCCTCACAGTCAAAGGATCTCTTTGTACGTGTGTAGAAGGTCAGTGTGGTCGTTTCTGGTGCCAGCTTAACCACAGGCAACTTACATGATCTTGGACATCTTACTAGACCTCTTCCTGTCTGAGACTAATGTGTTTAATAGTGTTTATCATCAACGTTTACAAAGCTCCTCAGGATTCTCATGTGAAACACAATTTAAAAGATTGCAAAATCATAGAGAGGTCTTAAGGAAAGGCTATTGATGAAACAAAACAGAAATCTGCAACTTAAGGCTGCTATGGCTGATACTGGACTGGGAAATCAGCAGGTTGTGCTTAGTTAAGTGGGTGGATTTTGTACTGAGAGCTCTGCTCATCTTCCATTCCTCCCAACCTGCTTGTTCAAGGAAGGACATGACTGGGTTAGTGGCTTCACTTATCCATTTGCACCTGGATCCAATACCCAGGATACAGAGGTGATAGAGAGTGTTAGTCCCTGTGTTCTCTGCAGAGGCATGTAACAGAAGTCATAAAACTAGAGAGTAATAACTCCTTGACTCTCATTTTAGCTGTCCTCTGAGCACCTTGCTGTTTGCCAAAGCTCTGCCAACTCCCATGGGGGTTTTCTATACCAACATATTTAGCCCTTATCCAGGTCCCACTGTAGCTGGAACTTGCACCCCTTTTGGTCATGGCAGCATCTGCCTTCCTAGCCGGCAGGGAGATGCACTATGAGCACTTCCTTGATGCTGCACATTAGTGCAGAGAGCTTGAAGCTATACAAGGACTTGAACAATGTGAACAATAATGGACACGAGAGAGGTGATATGTTGTGCAACCTGACTTTTTTTCTGCAGCCTAGAGTCATATCTTAGTTGGGTATCTAACAATGGCCTGGGTTTATTTTGGTTGATTGTTTTTCATCTACTCTCTTCACTCAAAAATGTAAAACTGGGCAGTCTTTGATAGCCAAAATTTTGCTCAGACAGATGAATAGTCCATGGAGAGTTTGGCATTGAAGGATATTGACTTGGAAAGAGGAAAAACACCACTTCTATCTTGTGCGCAAGTCACCTGGAGGTGAAGAAACATGGAGGTGAAGGAACTTGTCCCCTCTACAAGTTCCTTCTAGGAGTTAAATGCCACCATTTTCTCAAGCAGCCCCAAAGCACTATGTTATCTAAATTGCTAAGCTAGATGGAAATTGCTTTGGAAATTGAACTTCCCATTTTTTGTGAGGACAGGATGCACTTTGGCTTACTAGAAAATTTAAACATACAAAGGAGACCAGCAAGCAATTGGGAGCCATCCTTCTGGGTGCCTGGAATACGTGACATGAGCTGCAGATGGATATTTCACAGAGACAAATTGCAGGCACATTCTTGTCTCCTTCACCCCCCTGCCACTTAGTGCCTCACAGTGCAGCGAGGCACAATGCATCACATAGGTCATTAAAAAGAGCTGATGAAATACCATTTGTCCTACGTATTGTTCAATCATCATTATGATTTTTCATATTAAAAGTAATTGGCATAAATTTATGGAGAAAGTGGGGCTACTGACCTGACCCAGAACAGTTTACATACAACAAGGAACTGAGATATTTGTGGCTGACCACCACCAAAGACTTGTGGTTGTTTGGCTCCTCTAATTAAATGCATATGTCTTCTGTAAGTCTCTCTCAGCTCCTTTTTCTACAGTCTGTTTTTAATAAGGATAGAAATTAAGACTATAATTTTCTTCTTGAGATCTTAGTAAATGCCTGTTTTAAGAAAAGTAATTTAAAAAGTGTTGCTCATAGTTTTACATTTTCATCTTGGTTCTGTTTCTTTTACTGGGTTTCATTTATTCTCCCTGGTTTGTGTTACACCATCTCGTTAAAACAATTGCAAGGATTTGTTTGGATGCTTATCCTTTTATACAGCCTTCTTCATTTTGAGGGTGGGTCTTGTATCTAAAGGGGCCTATTGTTAAACTGCAGGATGAACACCGATATTTTCTATATCCTCTGTGTCAGTTTCAAATGCAGTTGTAAAAAGCAGATCCCTTCTTGTGGGAAAGCAAGTACACAGGTGATTTCCTCTGAAGATTCAGGCACACCAGACCATGTAAATTGAACAGCAGCATTTTTCTTCTGGATGTTATCAGCATCCATGTTATTCTTAATAAATATTAAATATAGAGACATAAAAATGTTCCCAAAACTGCCAACTGAGGGCTCATACATGAATGACATCTACATGTCATTTGACCTTATTTTTTCTTCCTTTAAATTTTACAGTAGATTTTGAAGTGTTTTAGAATTCCCAGGAATGTACTAGTAATCAGAAATGGCATTAATATCACACCATTTGACACCAGTTCCTTTTTAATTTGAGTTACCAAACCAAGAATTTAACCCAACTCTAGTCTGTATCACAGGGATAAAAATTTATACCTGCCTCACAGGCCTGTACCATGAGAAGAGTCAGATGAAGGAGCAGATATGCAAAGTGGCTCTTTAATTAAGGACTCATAGATCAAAGAGAGCTTCTCGGATTGCTTAGGCTTTACTGAGATACACCAGGAAAAACAGGTTTCGTATTTCTGTTTACAGCAACAGCGTAACAGTGATGTTTAATCAGAAAGGAGGTCTGGTGACTAATAAAAATGAATGGTCAGAGAATGGAAATGGCCTTGGGATGGCAGGCATGCCTAGTGAGGTATAGCACAGGTAATATTTATTGCTTTACTTTTCTTGCTGTTGTTCTTAACTTTTGTTGGTTTTTTTTTTTTTTTAATTTCACATCTGCTCTCTCTGAAGTGTCTTAATTGCAAGAAACATGATGCTTGTATTTCTTTAGCATATCATAGAATTGTTTGGGATGGAAAGGACCTTAAAAATCATCGAGTTCCAACCCCCCTGCCATGGGCAGGGACACCTTCCACTATTCAGGGCCCCATCCAGCCCGGTCTTGAACACTTCCAGGAATAGGACATCCACAACTTCTCTTGTCAACCTGCTCTTTACAAAGAACATCTCTCCCAACAGCACCTACCTGAGTGGGTATCTTTACCTCTGTTTTACTCAAGTAGCATCTTGGCAAGAAGAAGGAAAAGCAAATTGCCTGAAACTGTTTTAATTCAGGATTTCAACATAGGCCCGTCCTCCCAGCTGAAAGCATCTTGTGTCTTTTCTGTGCTTGGAAATATGAATGAGCCATTCCTCATTTTGCTTTTGGACATATTCACTAGCGGGCAGTTGTTTGCCTTACTTCAGGCCTCATCCAATTTCCACTGAAGTCCGTGAAAAGGCTCTCACTGCTTTTTTAGTTACCAGAGCTGGTCCTAACATGCTGCAAAAATTCCAGAAACAAAGGTAGAACGTTTGTGACCCCAGTCAGTAAGTGTGCCTTCAGGCATGGATTTTGTAAACAAATCCATTATTTCCAGGGGTTGGATCAGTGATTTTTTGAATTCCTGCTACCTACTATAGAGCTGCTGGCACCATGCCTAGTATTTTATACCAGGCCTACATAAGGCCCTGACAGAATAACAGGTACCCAAACCCATACTCAGTTCTTTACTTGGCTCACACTACCTGGCTGGCAGCTGATATAAAGGAATAACTTCAAACAAATGGCAATAAAATTCTGAACAGCTGCCATGAGTGTTTCATACAGGCAAATATTCTTATTTGGATTTGGGATTTTTTTCTGTAAACTGACTTTTCTTTATTCTGTAAAATCTGCGGGCATATTCAAATCTTCACGATACTCGAAAATATCATGCTGCATCTACAGTTTTTGTAAGTCTGCAAAATTGAAGGCATATAATTATTGAAAGAGTTTGTGTTATCAAATACAAATTACAGGATGTTACAGATCATAGAATGTAACACATCAAATTAACTTGATGTTTTCAGGAGCCTTATGAAAATGTTAATGAGTCTAATAAAGGTGTGAGGTTTTGAACATAATATTTGAATGAGTAGGAATGCCAGAAACTGGAAAAGGCTGGTGCAAACTGACTTTCGGATTAAATAGCAACAGTTCCAAGACCCCTGCTTGGTGTCACCAGGGCATTCTTCATGGTCCATGGGCACAGATAATGCTAAAAGCTTTAGTGACCAGTTTTAAGAAAGAACTTTGTATGCACTAAAATGTTACTTCTTTACTGGGGTCTAAACATTGACCAAATCCTGCCTACTGTAGTTAAAGAGAAAGCAAGGACCAGAGCTTCCCATGTCTGTCCATGTCTGACTCCACAGCCTCTGCCTCAGAAGTATACTCAGAAGTATACCTGGCTTGAGAGGTAGGAGAGGTCAGGTCTTCCTCCTATACAGCATCACCTTCCAAAACATGCACGGTCTCAGTACGATTACTTTAGGCAGAAGTCATCAGACAAAGGTCTGGAAGCTGTCTCTGTCCACAGTTCTTAAGCTAGGAGCTAACTTTGCAGGATTTAAATGAGAGTGGCAGCACTAAAACTTGTTGGTAGGCTTAACCCTTGAGTAACTGATATTTCCTCACCTATGACCAACTGTCTTGGATCACCCTTTGAGACTTCAGTCTGCTTCTTCCATCCAAACATAAGTATGAAACCTTGTTGGAGTTAGTAAGTCTTTCTTTGCCCTTTCAAGTTAATAAATTCATCACAGTGAGGATTGCAGGGTGCTTTGCAGTTAGCTTCTTCTACAAGTAGCAACATGAAGGTGTGTGCTTGTCTTTGGCACTGCTGCAGGGTGTGGCTCTACCACAGTTTGAAGGGTTGGGGTGTTGTAACAGCTACAGGATTGCATTTTGTGAAGGCCATTTAAAAATATTATTTGCTCTGAGGACTCTGGAGTTGATGAGATTGCCCAAGTTTATTTCCTTTTAAATGTGCTAACTGCATTGCCACTGAGTGATGAAGTTAAGAGCTTCTAGAGATTAAATATGAACTCCTGTGGATTTTTGCCAATGTCCACCTACTATAGGTCTGGCCCAAATGGACAGTTATTTTTATGTAGGTAGGGTCCTATTCCTGCCTTTTTTCTAATTTCCTTAATTATTTCCTATTCACAATTTTTGGTGGTTAAGTGTCTACCACCCTACATCCAGTGTATATAGGTGCAGCCAGAACACAACTGAATACTCTTTTTTCCTCTGAAAATAAATTAAATATTACCTGTAGTTAAATATTACCTGTAGTTTATCTAGAATTCTCTGATCTGCCAGAGAAAATACTAAGTGTACTGACTGCCCATTCTGAGGTAGCTATAATTTATTGTGACGTAGGAACTGGGTACTGAATGAAGCCCCAAAAAATTCTAATCTATGTCTTTCATGCTGTGGTCTTTCATGCTGTGAGCTGTCTGTCCATCTGGGTTAACTATCCAGCCAAAACTCTACATCTTTATGACAAATGTTGTCTTATAGTTAGGTTGAAACGTGCTTTGGTGAAGTAGGTTTTTTGAGTGATTTGCCAGTCAGGAAAAATATATTTTTGAAACAGTTGAAAAAGCAGAAGAAATCTATGAACCAAGTAAAACTAAATAGGATTCTGTTTGTTTAGATTTTATTTCCATCTTCCTTTTATATATGTAACCATTGAGCCTAGAAAATGTAAAAGCATGCATTGCACATAGGAAACATGTATATATCTTATTAATTTGAAGAGAAATCTTGATTTATTGCTGAACCTCTGAGAAATTCAATTTGTCAGTTATTAAATGACATCTTGTAAGACGTCCACAATGTGTAGCTCACAGGCTTAGATATTAGAACACAATCCATGAAGCTACTACTCCAAACACCACTATATTCAGCAAAAAACCTCCCAGCTTCTCATTTGCACAGCTTTCTGCTTACATGGGCAAGGAAACATTCTAAATGAGGGAAGATAAACCAGTAAATGAACATATTCAAAATCGAACCCATATTTTATTCGTTTGGAAAGAAAAATTCGAACTATATTTCCTAAGCTAAACTTTATTTTTTTTGAAAATGGATATAGAAGGTGATATTTGTTTACATCATAATATCATCTGTAGTTAGTGGCATTTCAAATACTTGTAACTGTTATTTCATGATAGATTAGCTGGCAGCACCAAAAATGGTCTAAACTTTGTGATAAATCAAAATTTGTCTTTGTTCTCTGAGCTTTGTTTCTTATCAATGATTCTTCCTCTGAATTTTAAACAGTGCTTCTTTCTTATAGTCAGAAAGAATCTCTCAAGTAATATTTTTCTCTTCCAAAATCAAATGATCTTTTTTTAATAGTAATTAAAATAGCTTTAGTTTTTTTCCAGTTGTCAGCAATCCAAATAGTTAAAGACAGTACACAGCAAAACCTCAAAAACCAGGAAGTATTTAATTACCTTACAATGAAATCTGTGAGTAATCATAACAGGATTGATAAATACTCTCTTAAAGTTAAGCATAGCTGGTGATTGTCTTTCTTCAAGAGGTGGATTCTAAGATTAGTACCCTTCTTTTTGGGGCCCTGTTAGTGTCTGCTTTCACATCTGTCTACGAAGGTTCTGCACCCCAAGAAATCTCTGCCACTAGACATGGTCATCATTATGAGGAGCTGGGCAGTGGGAACATAATCCATATCCTGCTCCTGGCTACACCTTTAGAAACCAGTTAATCCTTTCAGTTCCCTCTGCCCTAGGTAAGCATAGCATAATCAGAGATCATTAAAACCAGATATATTGCCACTACCTGTCACTTAGTAGTTCTCTTGCATCCATATTTTCTACTAGCAGAAAATTCTTTCCTTCAGAATTGCTATTATTTGGACAAACTATTGGAAAAACTTGAAATTTAGAGGAGATTAGAGGTCATTATGAGAAAATTCTTCTGATTCTTGTCTATGTAGCCCTTAAATATGTTTAGTCACAGAATTTTGTATTAATTTTGTCTGAAAGGACTTAGATAAGATGTAATTCACAGATGCAAATCTGAAAAAGGTTAGTATTTTCAGGATTTAAATTACTAGTCACACTGTGCCATGGTAGAATGTCTAACATTTTTAGAGAATACAGAATGTTGACATGCAAACCAAGATTTTGTTAAAAAGAAGTAAAAAATAGTTATAATTTCTGTGATTGTGGGATTAACTTTCACTATTAGCTTTCCATTTTGTACCACACAGTAGATGAATTACATTTACAAGTGCAAAAACACTATCAGTTCCCAAATCAAGGCCTACTTTGTCGCTGATTTGGCAGTGGTGGTGTATTTTGGGAATTGACTGCATACACCTTCAGAAAATGTGTGACCTTCCTCTGCAGCCCTTAAGGAAGGGCATAATTCAGTCTGCAGATGCTCTCTCAATTACCTCAGGTATGCGGAGATCACAAGGGAAGAGGAAAGAGAACAGCCAAGCTCCCAAGTAAGAAACTCCTCTCCTTATAGATCACATGCTCCTCCTCACAGCATGCAGCAGGAACCATACTCTTACCCTTTCAGGTGAATGAGGGGGACAAGGAGAAGAGATAAAAGAACTACTTTTCCCCCTGGTCACTAACTGGTTCTTTTCTGATTGCTTACTTATGCCACACAGTAAGAATTTACACTCTTTTTTCATGAGATGTTTTTATCAGTACCTCAGACCATTCATATGACAGTCTAAAAGCAACAACAACAATGAACCTGCAGTTGTGAAGGTTTGGAAAAATGCCTATATTAGATTTTTAAAAATAGCTAAAATACTATTTAGCAAATAAGTTTGGGGTTTTTTTTGTATTATCAGCCACATTTGTGATAGTAGTCTCCAAAAAACTCTGTTTGGGAGCAATGTTTCTCTAAACCAGCATTTATGAAGACACAAGCCCTATGTGTAAGACACAAGCCTTATGTGTCTTGTGCTTGATTGATGCTCTGCCCTTTCAAGTGCCACCACCTGACAAGTGTAATATATAGAAAAGCTGAGCTTCAGACTTGCTTTCCCAAAGTTTGTTTAGAGTCATAGTCATACTACTTTGTGTGCCTTCTTAAAAATGTGTAAGGGCAACCAGAAAAACAGAGGGAATGTCGTTTACAGCATCTTTCCTGAGTCCTTCACTTTTCAAGTACAAGATGGTCTGTATTTGATTTTAAATAATCTGCTACTCTCAGATGAATGTCTTTTCGTTCAATCCATTAAAGCAAAGAGGTTTGTAAGATCCTTGGCAATCCTCTGAAACCTGACTTCACCCAGCCATGGCACATCTTGCTAATGCAAGTTGCTCATCTGTTTCATTTTGCCATTAAACCTTCTGTTACTTACTGTTATTTTTTCATATGCAGTGTTTCTGAATAGTTATCAGTAATCAAATCACAGAAGCTGCCTGTGGCTGGGCTCTATGTAAGTAAAAGAAGGAATGTATATCATTAATTCACAGTAAGGAATCTAAGCTAAGGTTGGACAATGATAGCTCCAATGCAGGAAATGGTAATAGTTTACTAGCAGTTCATTTCTGCATATAGTTAAGTAGTTCACCTGTGCCTCCAAGCTATTACACCATTGCATGGGATGCACTGTATATAGGTAGAGAACAGTAGTAGCTTTTCAAACTTAAATAACCCACAACTGACCTTCATATTGTGTTTTCAATTTCTCATAACAGGACAACAAAGTGACATGACTTCTCACTGCAGCTTTGGTGGCTCAAGGTTCCCTGGTGTCTTTGAGGCAAGTTTGCTTTTCTTGATACCTTTCCTATGGGTGAATAGCAATAGTGGTTTATTTACAAACTCCACAATGTCTAAAAATGAGCAAAATTAAAGGGGAAAATTTAATTTTGTACAAGTAGTCTGTAGCTCAAATAATAAAGTAAAAATATAATAAATCTTAGATGTTTTATTATTGCTTCAGTTATGTTGAAATTGTAATCTTGTTTTACATACCTGTGGAGCTGAAACCCAGTATTTCACACATTCCCCTGTGGTCTGTGAGATCACTTATGGTCTATTTTCCCCGATACAGTTATTTTAGATTGATTTCCTTTTTTCTTTTACTCCCCCCAGCATAATATACCCCCAGCAAATGTCATATCCAGGCCTGGGCTCTTCATAGCTCTCTCAGTTTTAATGCTTTTCTCTTGGTTATTTAGGGATTTATCCAACATTCCCAAACAGCAACAGTCCTTTCATTAGTATTAGAAGACTATAGGGGAAGTGCATGGGCTTTAGAGAATTTTTCTTTTCCTGGCCCAAACCTTTCACAAGATTTGCTGTGACTATGAGGAAGTTGTGTTCAAAAGATACCATCATTAGAGCAGAGTGGCAGGTGCTTGTTGATGACATGATGTCTTCATTAGAGGTGTAAAGATAAAGCTCTGGATTTTGGCATTCCTGCTGCCTGTTTTACAGGCCCAAACCACAGAATCCCCCCAACTTACAAAGGACTTCTCAAACAAATTAGTCTTCACCACTCTTGTAAAAGCCAAATAATGCCAACACACAGAGCACATTCACATAAATGTAAAATGAGTATACTACAATCAACTGCCTGAGATAAGAGGTGTCTATGAGACCTTCAAATAATTAGGGAGTAACCTTTGAAGTCTGCTCTTGGCTGCTACCAAAGCCTGCCTGGTTAGCTCATCTAGTTAAAGCACATCCTTCTTTCTCCTGTTGGCTGGATTTCAGAGGCTGTGTTTTGGCAGAAGCCAGGAGATCTGCAGCACTCCTGGTTGCATCAGGCCTTAAGAAACACCTGAAATGCTGGGATGACTGCATGCCTTAGATAATAGGGGATGACTGGGCCTAGGTCTCTCATTTACAGAGAGAGTTTTATGTTATTCTTCAATCTGTACTTGATTTATTTGATAATCTAACTTGGTAACACTTTCCCTGATATTTTGTCTTTCTCATGGCAGGGACAAGCTGTGGGTGACATCCCAGGCTGCTTTACCTGCTGTGCTTCACAGAATTATGGGAGAGGAAGGAAAGATGTGCAGCTGAAGTAATCATCAAATTCCCTATCTGCCACACCTGGAGTGTGATCACCTCACTGACAATCAAATGCCCATTAAGGAGCAGATCACAGTAGTCTGTCTCATCTTCAAAAACAGACAAGGACACTAGTGAAGACAAAACAAAGCAGCTGTATGAAGGAAAAATAAGAACAGAAGTATGCCTTGTGCTCAGGTGGGTTTTACAAGATGGTAGATAGTTTTCCAACGCATGTTTAAAGAAGTTTTTGTAAGATAATTTTATGTTTATCTGGTTGCTAAACCAGATAAACATAAAATTGTTGTCTCACCAGAAATGTCTTACCGGCACCAATTCCAAATATGTGTTCTACAGGAAATTAAGAAATTAATATTAAAAAAAAATACTTCCAGAGGAGAACAAAAGTTTTGTTCTAGAATTTCCTAAAAAAAAAAAAAAATCCTATTTCTGAAAACTAACTATTACTTGAATCCCTATCTTTGAAGATAGAGTAAATTGCCATTCCTAGCTTAGATGAATTCCTCACATCATTCTTTTTTCTGAAACAGCTGAGGGAGTAACCCTGAACAATCCCGTAATGTAAAGCAGGGCCCTAAAACCTGAGAACTCTGTGGCAGAGTACCAGGAAACTCTGTGGTAGGTGTGTGGCTTCTGTGGCATTGTGGGACCCAAAGATTAGTTACCACAAGAAGCTTTTGCTTCAGTTGAGCAGAAACCTGTCATTTGGTAGCAGTGTGACAAAGTATCTTCTTGTTGTTGTTGTACCATTTTGGCTTCCAGGAATCAGGACTTTCTAATAAAAAGGACTGAAAAAAACATTCCACACAGAAGCATGCTGCTAGAAAATTTCAAACCAGATAATTTTCCCTACAGTATAAACTTAGTGAGTAGTGATTTAATAAAAGACACCGTCCGCCCTTCACATGACCGAGTACTAAGGAAATACGCAGCACAAAGTATATTTGTATAAGTCTGTATGTAGAAGGACTGGAAATATGAGTAAGTTAAAGTTTGCAAAGGCAAAAAAGCAAAAGATAAGTAATATGATGAACACTTTAAAACAAGGAATGGCTTTTTTGTGCCAGTGTTCCCTGAACATTGTTTGTTACCTGAAAATTCCTCAGTAGAGTTAACAGTGTAAGCGGTAGTAGAGACTGAACAGGCATTTTTATCATCTTGGCATAGAGGGAACAACACTAAACATCAGTGACTTCCGTATTCAAAATATTCCACTTGTCATTAGATATGAGTGGAGCTACACTGAAATTTAAATGTTAAGAGGATTTGAGTCTGCATACATGCAGCTTCAATACCACTTAAGGTATTCAAATTACTTCTTTCACTATGTCTTATTTTTCCAGTCCTTGAGAAACTGGTCACATCAACAATAATTTCTGGTTTGTATTAAAAAAGTTAGCATAGAAGAAGTGATATTCTGGCCTTCATGAATTCTTTGAGAGAATTCCCATACATTTCAGCACTAACAGGATTTCTAGTCCAATTAATCAAGGGCTAAATCTGAATTAACTATCTACCTTTAAGAGGAAGAAAGCCAGGATGTTTTCAGACCTAAATTTTCATATTTTTCCTTTCCCCTGAAAGCCTGACCCAAAAACCTATTTGTTGCAGCTCAACGTGGCCTATTTGGGAAATAAGTAGAAAAAAAGGATTGTGTATTGCCTCCTCAACACACAGTGTTGGTCCTGTTGGCCCCTGTCCACCAATGGTAGAAGCACAAGATTTTGAAAGCCAGGATTCCATAGGGTTATGACAAATCCATAAGAAAGTTGCACAGGGGCTAGCTACCTCCTCTGTGCTCGCTACTATGAAGTCTGGCTTTATAAATAATTCTAGGAAGAGTTAAATAGACTCATAAAGAAGTTGAGATGCTTAGAAGCCCCTGTCACCAAACTTACAGTGTAAATAACCATTGCTATCTGATCTGAAAGAGAAATCTGAGTTCTTAATAAGGGTTTATTTAGAAGGAATGTTACTAGCTTAATTGGTCAAGCAAAATTTACCACCTACTTAATTATATAATTGTATGTCCCTTATTGCTTCTGGGTTGTCTGGATTCCCTTCACCCCCTCAAATATGGTATCAATTCTGCTGAAGCATTTACAGATGACAAGGGTTCCTTATCAGAAAAGAGACCTAATGTAGCTCCTGACAGGTTTTGGGGATGTTAAAACCATTACAGTCAATTGTTTAACTTTCAGTGCTACTTCTGTAATCTGGTTACAAATGAGTGACTTCGTTTTAAGAGTATCTGAGCCATCAGGAGAGCAGAATGCTAATCTTTCCTCTTCTGGAGTACTGACTGTTGTCCCAGCAGCCTCAACTCTTCTTTATCTACTAGCAGTTCAGGAATTTCAATGCATCAGGTCATTCTCATTCCACCTGCGAGGGGCAAGAAGCGCATGCCAGTTGCCACAGCATTAGAAAAGGAATACAATTTATATGTTCTAGCCTTCTATGTGCAGTTAACCCCATTTCTGCTTCATCTCTGGCAAAAAGTCTTGAAGCACATCACTAAACAGCATGTTTTAGACTTTAAAAAAAGGAAGAAACCTTCCATTTTCCAACACTGAGAAGTACTCTTCGCTAATCAGGAAAAAGTGTAAGATGGAACATGCATTGGTGTTAGGTGTAAGTACCTGCATAGTTTTCATATGTGATCTGGAAACACTAGAATTTTTTTGGTAAGAGATTAATTTATAGATTATTTATTCCACTGAAGTTTTGCATGCAAGGCATACATTGCATGTTTTGAAACATTACTGTTGTAGCACTGCAAAGAGATGATTCTCCAGATCTTGTTCACCCCTGTTGACAAACTGTTTACATCTGTTGCAAGCTGCTATTAGGTGACAGAAATGCAATCATGTTTTGCATTGCACAGAATTGCATTAAATTGGATTTTAATAATGCCTACACCTTTCCATAAGCACCAGCACAAACACTTTTGCTTGGTTATTTTAGTTACTTTCTCCCGGTAGGAGAGAGCACCCACTAATTGTTGTTTGGTTATTCTTTGCTTGATTTTTACTAACAGTGAGGAACGTGTACTGCTTCCTGTCTTTGTTCTGTACATTTTAGTACCAGCCATGGCAATAGAACAGAGATACTTTTAAGCATCCCATCATCTTTGCTACAGCAAAATTAAGGCTGTTTTTGTCAGTTAGGAATGAGCTATTCCTGCAGAAAGAAAAATTTCTCTGCGTGATACCTATCTGTGATCAACCTTTCTGTCCACTGGGTGACACCAGCAGCCTATCCGACATCTCTTAGCTGTGCATAGCGCCACGGAACATATATCTGGAGAAGATTTAACCACACAGCTTCTTTTTTTCCTGGTAACACTAGGAACATTGTCTTTCCCCTCTGGTGGAAAAGTGAGATAAATTAATAGGAAAACCAAAATGCAGAAAAAACCTAAAACATCTTCCAAACCTACTCCATGTAGTTTGCAAGGCTGAAGGAGACAAAGTGAGAAAATACTCCATAAAATACACCGTGAACTGAGGGCCTGCTGTACAAACAGATTAAGATGACATGTTTTAATATGAATGACCCACAGTTGATGAAAATTATTGTGAACAGCTCTGAGTATCTCAGGTAACCAATTACTGAGGTGCAGTTTAATTCTGTCCCATGTTACCTTCTTTGCATTCCCCTATGGAAATAATTTATTCGTTTTGAAAGGAAAATCATGATAACATGCAATTTTTCTGGCTGATAAACTGATTAATCCTTACAACAGCTTATAAACTACTTTTTAAAATAATTTAAAGACATTCTCATATATAGGCAACATTTTAGTTTGGGTTTGCTATTGATTTTTTCATTTTTATTTTACTTTACCTGTAATTCACTGCTGCAAAGATTACCCAGCAGTACATACTCGATTATAGTCCTCATCTGATACAGACAGAAACAAAAGATGCATGAGGAGTAAACCCTAAAACCTAATTAGCCTGTCAGCATTGTCTCAATTACTTGTTTCAAACTGAATGGTAAAGGCAAAGGGGCTGGTTCTTTTGCTTGAAGAAGGAACTAACCATTGTTTAAGGAAGAACAGAGTTTGTTTTTAGAAGGAATGTGTTAATAGTCCTTCCTATCAACACTCCTAATGTCTCTCAGATGGTAAATAATCAGTCCATGAGCCTATTTCACCTGGTTACAACTCCTATGGCCTTTCAACTGATAAGAGTGAACATCCCATTACAGATGGAGCCCTCTTTGCTGTTTCCAGGAGGGTATCCAACCCATCTTCAAGCAATTCCCAATCAGAATCACCCAGCTGTTGCCATGCTCAGCTGGAACAGCTGTAACCTGCCAAGAGCAGTAGCAGTTCAGGACAGTTTCACAGGACTGGCTTGTTACACTTGACTAAAGCCGTACTGCAGGATGCTGACATTCTCTGTGGATAAGGGCACTAAGGAAACCTGCCTGAAGTAGCAGCTCCAGCCCTCCTTGTGTTATTGTTTACAGTAGTGACTTACATAGACCAGAAGAAAGATGAGAAACTGTCAGATGCAACTCTGCCAGAAGTCACAAATTGGAAAGGGTCACAGTCCTTTCCAGAGCAGCTCAAAATCAAAATAATAAATATTCAGAAGTTCTGGATTGTAAAATAGGCTATGGTACTTTTCTGTTGGACAACAGCACAGCCTCCGCTGAAGATCTGGGACTGGCCCAATTGCAGTTTAAAAGTAATAATCATAAAGAATGAAGTCACTACATTTAGGACGGACTACAATTCCCTTTTTCTGTATTTCTGAAAAATTTGTCGTGTGCCAGAGATGACAAAATTTCAGGTCACACTTGATTGTCTGGAACGTTCAAAGCTTGTTACAGACAGCTCCAGAAACATTGTGCAATACTCACTAATTAATAATCAGTTGGTGAATGAAATTAGTGAAGTGTAGTCTCTTAGTCATTAAGTAATTTGCATGGGGAGTTTAAAGCAGAGTAATTTACATGGGGAAAAAGAATTATTTATAAGGATGCAAAATTGATACAACAGCTTTTGAAGTAAGAGATCTAAGACTCATTCATTGACAAATCCCTGAAAACATTTGATCATTCTTTGCAATGGTCATAATGCAAGTACAATGTTAGTCAGAGGGTAAATAAAACATTCTTGAGATTCTGGTACGCAGCACGTGACTGTCTTCACCACATCTCAATAAGGGATGTAAATATAGAATGGCTCTTCATATAAGGAAGGACTAAATAAGGTAGCTTACAAAAGAGGCTGAGACAAGAGAGAGCTTTATAAAGCAAAAATGGTATGGCAAAGGAATAAGAAATAATTATTGATTGTTTCTGAACACACAGATTGATGAGACACACCAAGGAAGAGATAAACAGCAGATTTCAAATGAAAGGATGTTCTTTTTCTTACATCACATCATTAAATTGTGGAACTCTTTGCCACAGGATGTTGCAGAGGCCAAAAGTGTAAGTGTGTTCAAAATGGAATTAGATACATTCCTGAAGGCTGCCTCTGTTGGCAACTCTGAAAAGTGATGGCCCAGACGCAGCTTTTGGTTGAGGAAATCCCTCAGTTGTTAATCCCATGTTAATTGAAATCCCCTGAATTCTTAATTGCTTATGGATGATATGGAACACAAAAAGAAGGATTTTCTTTTAAATGTTGTTCCATTCCTCCCCCAGTAACCAGGGGACAGAATACTGGACAAGTTAAATGAGCCTTTGGTATAATCCTGCACATCTGTTTTTATACCAGTATGTGCAAGGTTATTGCTTTAATTGGGGTAGAATTTTAGGATTAGGGAGGAAAATGCACAGAGTTCATGAGAAGAAGGTTCTTTGCCTCTGAAGTCATCCTTGGCAACATACGTCAAACAATTTTGTATATATTTTAATTTGTAAAGCTTCAATGAAGCAAAACTAATGTTCCCAGGAGGGGAAGGTCTCTCTTAAACTGTGTAAAAGATTAAAAACCTACTTAATTTTACATATTTTCTTCTAGAGGCAGATAACTAATTTCCTCTGGTCCTTGGAATTTCCTCAGATGATCAGGAAAAAAAACCCCTTCAAAATGAAACACAATTGTCCCTGTGTCTAATGAATCAAAAGGCTACCCTTAGTACGCTTAGGACAGAGTCCATCCTTAATTTCCTACTAAAATTATTGTTTAGCTAAATAAATACAAGTGAGTTTAAGAGAAGGAACTCATGGCCTCAAAAAAAAAAAAGAAAAAAAAAGAATTAAGTTCAAGCTTTAATGAACATGTTAAGCAAGAAGGAAATGTTGTATGATAGTAAGCATTTGCTTTTAGATAGCTTTCTGTATAGTCTCTTAGATGCCTCAAGGAAATGGTTTTACAGAAGCATTACAATAACGTAGTTGCTCCCAGGGGCAGTTGTTTCTCCTGATCATGGCATGTATTTCCTGCCATATGGACAATCCTACTCTCTCCCCCTGCCCCCCATGTAAAGATTTTCAGCCAGGACTTAATTCCTGTGCTTTCAAAATGTTGGGGAGCTGTGTGTTTGAGGGGCAGGAGGCAGAAGGGAACCAACATTTTATTTGCAAGAAGCATCTTTTCAAAAGCATTGTTTGTGCTGATTTAAAATAAACCACCAAACACTCCAGCACTTTTCTTTCCCATAGGATTTTCATTCCTCTTTTTTCCAAAGTAGATGCCTTTTCTGTGTAGTTTACAAATTGATAATTATGCATTATTTGTGAAGAAATTATGAGGATAACATATGAACCTACAATAACAAGGCATGGTGTGCTTACATGCATACACACATGCAAAAACACAGTGCTGTTCCAGCTTAAGAATGAACTTAAGCCAAGACACCTTCTTTCCCCCATCAGTGCCAATACTGCATGGAACGATGGTTAAATATCATGAGAACTGGCTGAGGGGCACTGGCATCAAATTATTACATTTCAAGATGTGTAATCACCTCTGGATGTGACTGACTTGCCTCTAGCAGCACAATTCTCAGCAAGTGCACTTTCCAGTTTCTGGAGGGTGTCAAGCTGACACTGGGATGTGATGGAGAGGGGAAAGAAAACTTGAGGTCAGACTCAAATCCATGGATCAGGAAAAATGTTCCTGTGCTTGAAGAAGGCAACAAGGGCTGTGAAAGTTACTGACATTTACTTAGTGTTTATTTAGCATAGGCACAGATGGATTTGGTCCATTAGTCCAGACTCTCCATTTATCTCAAACAATGACAGAGGCCTCTCCAGCAAGCAGCAGAGTGCCTGGTTTGTGCCACTGGCAACCTGCTAAGTGTGAAAACCAGCCACAAGCCCACCAAATGTGTGAGGAAGCTAGAAGAAAAATGAAAAGGAAACAAAGCAGGAAGAGGAGAAACTTGCCCTCGGTAACACCTGCTGCATTTGCCATTAGTGGTGAAATCCATACACTCCTATAAACAGACATCAGTGGGGAAATCAGTCATCCAAGCATAGCTGCAAGGCCTGGGATGAAGAGCAGGAGAATCCATGGGTTTTCTCCCCCAAGATGTCAATATGGACAACACTCCCAGAAAAGGTCAGGTGAAATCAGTTGGACCTTAACCAATCCCAGACTTCCCCATCCCCAGCCAGTGGTCTAGCATGCAGGTTTGAGATGGGAAACATAACAAAGATTTCAATAAATCCACTAGTAACTTTTCATTGCTGTTCCTACATGAGTCCAGGTTGAAAATATGGAGACAGCATAGTGATAAGGCACAGTACACATTTGTAACTGGTTGTACCAGCCAAGCTAATTTATCAGCATGAGGAACTTTACAGGTGAGGTTTTCATGACACTTTTCCATTGAAAAATAGAGTACTGTTCCTGAAAAAGGTGAGGGAAATTACACCAATTCATTTCATTTCAGCTGATCTCAAGGTCCACAACTTTTTAAAGGAAGACTGGGTTCCATAATTTCATTTGTCTTCCAGCCTTGCCAGCTCCTTAAGTGCACTTATTGGGACACAGGCTAAATGCTTTGAGCTGATTCTGCAGCTTATCAATAGCATGGAAGGAATTTGTGCCAGTAAATTTGGACTTTTCTGGATTGAATAGTTGAATGGGAGTCTACTGAGAATATAATTCAAAATAGTTTCTGCCATTTTTTGCTGGAGATAATCAGGATGACAGTGTTTTTAGTAGTTTTTCTCCAGTAGAAATAATGCTTAAGAAATAAGCCCAGGATGTGGAATCCTCTGTTTATATAGAGAACCTAACAATACACACAGCAACTGTTTGTACAGATTTATGGTTCACAAAAGATATTTTGAAAAGGCCAGTTACAAACTTAGAGGGAAATCTATGCTTCTACTCTTGGCTTCTTTGATTAAGAATACCATTTTGTTTATTGTGTTGTGATAGTGTACTTATTTGCTTATTAACCATTACACTGTTCATTTTCTCATTCCAAATAATTCAGCCAAGCAGCCATTAATCAGTAACAAATTTTTGTTACTGTCATCCTACTGAACAGGCAATTTGGTTTTCAGTTAGGCCTTTAGTTTAGGGAAATCTGTAATGACAGTTCTTGACTTTCTCTGTAGTCTAGAAATAACCCGAGGAGGTCATCAAGCCTTGCCATTTTCACCAGTATAAAATCAACTATGTCAGTGGCATTACAGAGACAAGAGGTGGTACAGCCCTGACAGAGCTGTAGACATCTACAAAACAGACCTTCAGACTTGAGTTGATTTTCTAGAGTCTTCCACAGCCCCTGAAGAAAAACAGGCACTTCCACAGTGGAATTAATCTCCTTCCAGTATACAATGGGAGCGGGTCACATGCTGGAAATGCCTGTCTCTCTCCTGTGGGATTCAGCCTCAGGTCAGTTGACATCCACTCTTGCTGGTTAAGCAGTTTGTAAAGACTCAGTGATAGAAAAGCAACAATATATTTACAAAAATACATCTGAATGCTTTATTCTCTTATTGCTTGACAGTTTTTCCTATCTAGTTTTAGTTCCTGTAATTAAAATCTCTTATTTCTTGCTCTGTTTATCACAGACATGGAAAACAGACTGTTCTCTTTCTTTCTGTAGCAGGTCATAATTTCATGTCCTTTCTGTCTCCCATAACTGTACTCCTGCACTCAGTCTTCATGTCCATGTGCTAAACAAGCACAGCTTATGCAACCCTTCTCTACTGGTCATATTTTCTGGAGCTCTGGCAGTTCCCCTTGCTATCCTGCAGATTCACACTGGTTGATATGCATTTGGCCACTCCAGCATTGCTGAACTTACAAGTTACACTTTGTATTTCACAGGTTAGATTGCTATTTGCACACCCTGTGATGATTAAAAGTTGTATGTCATCTTTACCAGCACAGATAATCTATAACATGAAAAGGACAGCACAACCATCTTGTTTGTCCATTACCAGCCCAAAAAGGGTGGTACTACAAAACCCAAAGAGATAACAAAGCTTTCATTAAGTGTATTTCAGCTATGGTGATTAAATTTAAATTCCGCATGAGCAAATCTTTTTTAATTGAACATCTGAATGTGCATGCACATACACACACATGAATTTGTCCAGTTGCCTCTCTAAGGGGCAGTTTAGATCAACAGAATCGTTTCTATAATAAGAACATGTGAAGTTTGCTAATCCACATGAAATATTCCTCGACAGAAGGAAGAAGGAAATTAACCTCAAGATTGACTGTCTCGGTCAAAAAATGCTAGGGAAAGAAAACTTGTGATCACTTGAAGACAGCCCTAATGGACTCCTTTAGTCAGCTGGAATGATGCAGAAGGGCACAGAAGAGGAAAATATGGGCTGGGCTGAACTCACAAAACCCCTACTGTGCATTGCTTAATGTCTGCATTTAATATCTCAAAGTTCCCATTCTCCCAAAGGTTAAAAGAAATCAGGATGGAGATATATATGCTTATAAAACCAACCTACTGTTGCCAACAATAAAACACTTTTTATTTTGACTTTTTTTTTTATGTTCAGACATATTACTGTACAGAAGTTCAGAATTTCATTAGTATTGAAGTTTATCTTTGACCTTTCACCTTTTAATGTGGAAGAATTAGGGAGAAAAAAAAACATTCCTCTTTGCCCTGGCTTGCTTATTATGACTCTCTCAAGAATTTCAGTCTGGGACTATTTGCCAGAACTATGTTTAGCTCTGAGAGGAGAAAAAAAATCTCCCCCCACTGCAAAATGCTACCATCCAAATTTATCTCTCAGCTTTTGCTAAAGACATGGGGTTTAAAACACTCTGGGTTAAATTTATCCCAGTAGGAGAAAAAGCTTTGCTATGCCAGTTTATACTTACTGAGAAAAGTTGACCTTGAGAGCTGCTTGCTAATGAACCTTCTTATTTTATAAATTCCTGGTGTTTTAGAGGTGAAGTAAGCCAGAAAGGTGTCCTGTAGAAGGTAAAATTTTTACTTATGCCATAAAATGCCAGCCTGTGAAAGTCATGTGTTACAGAAGGCCGCAATAAGAGTGACAGGAATTTGAAAAACATTTACATACTATGCAAGCAAAGCAAAGCTTCAAGCATACTTGGATTTTATGCTTGAAGGCACAAATTGATTGCTTGTGGTGGAAAGAATAATGAAATTCCTCCATGTCATAACAACACAGAATCAACCAGGTGAATTTTGATGGAAAAGGCTATGTTCCTTTGACAGAGATGGTGATTGCCAGAGGCAGCCTTCTCATTTATATTCACTTAGAAAAGTTTCAATGCAGTGGGCATTCATGCATCTGATCACCTTTGGAACAGAGGTACCTACCCCTTCTATCAGCCTCTTCATTTTGTACACTTACGGACCACACGTATCAGAGAACAGTGGTGCTATTTGCAAAGCACTCTGTAGGCAATCCCACGATGGCAGAAGGTTCCTTCCCTATCTGCTTGTTATCATTTCCATCATTAGCCACACTGAAACGCTATCAGAGCTCCAAATGAAACAACACAACTGGTGTGCACCCCACCACGTTTTGGCAGTAGGATAATGCCTGTGGTTAAACAATGCCAACATGGGAGCAGTGTTGTGTGGGGCTTCCTCATCCCTCTGGCAGTGAAGGGCTCAGCTGGACAACACTGCACATAAGGACCAAGCCAAAGTGCAAATCCCTGGTGTATGGAGCAGAGGCAGTAAGCTGGGCTGGAAGTGGCTGGGGTTTGTTCTCATGTTCTCTGTGCTCCCACCATAGGCAAAGAAAGAACACGCAGAACTGAGGGAGAATGATAAGAAAGATCGAGAACTAAGAGACTGGATGATCTGTGTAATGAAAAACATGATAGGGGAGGGAAGGGGAAGTTACAGGAAGCAGAATGAGGCATTATCAAAAAAAAAAAAGCAGGGAGAGAAACATTACAAGATACGAGGAAGAAAATTAAATAATAGGAAAATCGAGAGAGTCAGGAAAGTTAGAACAAATAAGTAAGAATTTGTCTCAAGGGAAAGCACACAGACCTAAAGGGGTCCATGGAGCCAGAGAATCAGTAGCTGAAGCCAAGTGCTACTGTCATTTCCACCTGCTGACGTACACTCAAAATTGTACCCCAAGGAGAGCTTATAGGATTCCCTTTGTTATAATGCTGACACAGCTCCCAACAGTGAATTTAAGCAAGAGCACAGAGAAACGAGGACCTTTTCCATAATGTGACATGTATTATGTTGATGTAACTGTTCATCACCTCCAAATCTGCACTGCTCTGAGTGCTCCTCTCACACAGGTAAATACAGCTCTTCATAGTAATGAGACTGATGCTACTCAGCTGAAACAAAAAAGGTTTCAGAGTTGAGTAAAACAATGCTATCGTAATAATTTTTGCCTATAAAACTGAGAAATGCTTTATATGGTTTTTTCCCCCCCCTCTCAATTACCCATAAGTAAAAGCAGTGTTCTGTGTTACATTCATTACTGGTTATATTACAGATTAATGCATATTGGTGTGAGTGTATGATGAAGGCAATTCAGTGGTCCTCTGGATTTCCTTCTAGTGAATGCATCTATTGTTGCTTGAATATGCATTACCCTGAAGTATTCATGGAGTCCTGCATGCTGAGAGCTTCCCTGAAGTAAGCCAGATGTTTCCAATTGTTTAACACCGGGAACATCCCACAACACAAGCAGCTTTGGATAGTACATCAGCTTAAATGATCCTTACAGTTTTAAATTCAATTCAGCTAATTTTCTCTGAGACAAAGGCTCCGTTACACTGCCAGAACAATGACATGGGCCTTCATGTCAGCATGAATCTGGCCCACCTACATCACTAACTGAGAAAAGGCTATTGCTCTCACCTTTCTTCTTCTTATAGATAGTATTTCAGCAGGCTTTTCCTCAAGCCCTAAGTCTGACATTGTATGTTACATCTGTGTGGAACAGTCTTTGTAATGTGTTGGAAAAGTATTTCTCTTATTTGACTTTATCTGGTAATTCTGAATCTGGGGACATCGACTAGTCTGTTGATACTGTGACTAAAACCCAGAGCGAATAGAAACACTCTGAAAATCCAGAAGGCTGCCTCCTTTCATTTGTTGACATCTTACTACAATGTGCATCGTTAACCTGACTTGTTTAGGAATTCTAGCACAAAACAGAATTTGGCTTTTAACTCATCTGCTTTGTTGAGAATGTCATGATGTCATAGTGATCTATAAATACCAGACTCAGGAAACATTCAAATGATTGAGACATCATGAAATTCACTTCAGAATCAAAATCAAGTTCAAAACTGTGGAAATAAGAGTTGGGAAATGTTTCTGGATCTTTCTGAACAGCTCTGAATTAGCTTTAGTTTTGTGGTTTACTTTTCCAGGGAGACAAAATTGCTAAAGTTTCAGATTTTGCCCACACTTTGAAAACTTCTGGCTTTGAATATCAAGCCTAGTTAATTCCTATAGGTTTATAATCACTTGTCAAAATAGCCTTGGTCACCTTTCTTCTCTAGAAAAGTTTCCTAAGAGATACGGTATTTAAACAGGAAAGTTCATTGCTACTTACAAAAGTTTAGAAGCAGGATATGCTACTTTACTCCTTAGTAAAAACACAAAACAACAACAACAAATCAAAGAAAAATTTCATTAACATATGAAGAGAAAACCCAAACAAACAGTTGTTTTTTCCTATGTCTAAGGGACTTTACTGTGTTCATCTTGAAATATGTCATATTATGACACACCTAAACTGAAATGTTACCAGGATGGATGGTGGGTTTTGATAGTCCATGAAGCAGCATGCAAAATGTTGTTTTGTACGCTCCCATATGCTCTTTGGAAATCTTGGAAGGACTGGAAGAATCTGAGTTTTATTTCTTAATTCTTAAATGAAATAATTTATACAAAAAAGTCATGAAAGGTGAAAGCTCAAAGCCATAATAAAGTGTAAGTCAGGCTACCTAACAACCTTCTTTGTTTTTCAATCTATCATCTTCATTTAGAATAAGAGGTTGCTCTTGCCAATTCAGCGTTTTTTTGTTCTCTGTGGCAGATGTACATCCAAGGAAAGCTGCTCTTTGCCAACTCTGGTATCAATGGGTACAGCAAGTCTACTAAAGACCTTAAAATAGCTAAGACAAAGAACGATTATCACATGGGTTATTTCCAATTGATTTCATGTTCAGGTATTTTACTTTCCATCAGTATTGGTTTTAATAATTTCGTTCTGAGACCTTTGGCTTCTTTGTTTAGTTTCTTAAATATAAAGCAGTGTGACTCAGAGCAGCAAGTACAGCAGTCTCAATATCAAGTACTTGGACATTTTTGGTGTGTTTACAAATTCTCCATCTTCTATATTCCTTCCTGCCCCATTTAACAGTTTGGGTTGTCTAAACCCAACTGCTGAGTCACAGAATTTTTACTGGTAGTTACTGGCAAAGAAGAAACAACAAAACAGAGAGAAAGGTCCTGAGCTCATCCCCTGTTTCTTTGTGCATGTCTGACCAAGACTTACTTGTTTTATGGGCTATTTATTTACATTTTGGCACTAGTCATAAAAATTTAATTGCAATTAAAGAACCAAAAACTTTAGCCAGATGTCTTCTAGCAGGAGATGGTCAAATATGTCACATCCTCATTCTGAGCACACAGCTCCTGGAGGGAGCATTCCCAGGAGCTAAAGCACATGCTTCAACAGTTGGCTCTCTCATAGAAGTTTTCAAAGCAGAAATAAACACAGGCAAGAAATTGAAATAATTGCAACTTCTGCAATTTATTTACTGCATGGCTTTTGGGAACCATGTAATTATTTTCAATTTAAGGGTGATGCAAGCCAGTAATCAAACTGAATTTCAGAGTGCCTGGCATGAATGCAGAGGTCACTGCTTTCCACTATTGATTTAACCAATATATCATGCAGGCAATGATAATGATGATCATGATGATGATGATCTATTAAGCTACTGTTAGTAGCTATAAAGCAGTTGATAGCAGTGGCAACAAAGAAGAACACAGAATATAGGCAAAATGAATTGTGCAGTCTCTTACTGAGCTGCTCTCAGCTAGCTTAGACAGGTCATGGAAAGTCTCTTCCTTTCTTTCACTTCTTTTTAACTTAACAAAACAATGTATTTCATTTCTATCGAACAATGACATGTATTATAGTTGCAGCCCATTCGTCTCTGAAGGAAGCTTGTCACGTCACATGCACACAAAGCAATTGGTGGAGTGGTAGAGAAGTCAGGGTTTAAATATAACAGCTAATTAACAGTAGCATTTTCCAACATGTTAATTACTGGCCTGCCATGCTTTCTCTCCAAGTCAAGTGTTCCTCACTGAAGTCTGGACAGATCAGCTTTAGGCTGAGTGTTTTTGCGAACGCTTCTGTGAGCGATTGAAAAGGCTACGCTGGCCTGTGGAATTCCCTGTGCTAGTTCTTCTCTACACTAGAATTTTCCTTAAGATTTCCCACTGCGGTATCATCCCTAAATGCAACTTTAGAAGCAAATAGCTAATGTATGCATTTGCACAGACTGGCATTTGCCTACATATAACCCATGTCAGGTGTGGTCAGGGCCAGGGTGGTTATTCTGCATGTGTGTTTCTGCTTCTTGCTATCACACCACCATGACAAGAAATCCTTAAATGGACTGGGACATTCCATGGGGTTCTTTCATGCACAGGTGCAAATGTGGGCACAGGAATAATTTTAATGAAGGAGAGGGTGATGAAGAGTCTGTGTGAAAACCAAGGCTAGGTGACACAGCTATTTCCACATGCACTACCATAATTATGAAGATGTTGCTGAAGATGGGATTAACTTCATCCTTAAGTTTCCAAGAGCAGAAGTTTCTGGTATTTTCCCATCTTGCCAGATGATGTCCTAGCCTCAAAAATTGCCATATACTCAACACACAGGTGCACATGCATGTTCTGTTCACTTCCTTTCTTTCAATACCTTGGGCCCAGTGTACAGGACCTTTGAACTCTTTCCTCCTGCATACCATTCTGTGGGGAACAGATACTATTGAGAGCTTCAGGTTAGGGAAGATACTGAACTGCTAAAAAGGGATTAGCATCATTTCAGTGAAACACTGAAAATCTTGATTTTCCCTCGGAGGTTAAAAAAAGCACTATCATTTCTCTATCTGTTCATGGAGTGATTTCTTGGGAGGTAGCATTTTCTTGTTTGTAAATGAGCTGTTTCTTTAATGGAAGTAAGCAAACAGGTCCTAAGCTGCATTCATTTTTTTCCTCTTCATTTATCTGTAAGATGAATTAAGCATGGAGATGGCACAGATAACTGACTGACTTAAGTTGACAGCCACATTTCTAGGAAAAAAATTGCCCTTGGAATCTTCTTCCAAATCTCTCCTCAACATTTGCTTCCCTCAGGAAGCCCACCAATTTCTTAGTGAATGTCAGCAGAAACAAGCATCCATAAGACTTATGGACTTCATCTCTCAGTACATTTTCTGTGTCTTGTCCCATTCCAGGTTTCTTCTTTACTATATTATACAAGTACGGACTATGCTGCAAAATAAAGCTTATACAATAAAGCTGATTACATGCTGGGATCAGTGGAACAATATAACAGAAGTCTGAATGACTGGCTTTTTAGGACTGGTTTAGCTCCACCTCAGGCTGACCCACTACACTAGATCAGATTACTCGATATGGTGTGAGTTATTCCAATATGAAACAGCACAGTAGAAGGATGAGAAGAACAGGTTTTAATGAGAGAAAGAAGAAATACAGCAGTACAACTGATACAAAAAGTACACAATATAACACAAGGGTCTAATAAATCAGCAGAGAACTTGAGAAGCAGGAAGACAGTTTCAGATGGTTGAAGAAAGAGGCTTGCTCAAAAAGATACAATCTTAAGTCTTCATAGATATATATACATTCTTGGCAGTATAGGAAACGTACAGTTCTAACATAGAAAATATTGACTGAAATGGTAGTATCAGTTCCTGAAGAATATTTGTATATGGTACATTATGAAATATACACACAGGCAATTTAGAATTCAAAAAGTCTCCAAGTAAAAGAAAACATTACTGATCCCTTTTGGTAGACAGGCATCTCCTAACAGCAGCAATTGAATCTATTCAGTATTCAATATGAAAACAAACACACAAACCTGAAAACAGCAAACAGTAAGCAAGACCTTTTGCACAATGAATTATGAACCAATTTGGCAGCAAGATTCAAAAGCTAAGAAAAAATTCTCCTGCCTCACCAAGTTTCCTCTTGCCTTTCATGATGAAATTATTTCCCTTCTTCCCAGTAACCTTTTAAGCCTGCCTTCCTGGGGATGTGAATTAGGTGAGACTGAGTCATGCCTAAGTGAAATGAGTGGTCAACAGCTGTTAACTGTAAAACCTAATCAGGGAATGTTTACAGGAAGAGGTGTGCATCAGCCACAGCTCCTAACAGCAGCAGAACACAGCCTTGGATAAGTTCTGATAAAAATGTCTAAGCATTATGAGGGAGTCACAAAGCTCCAGATAAAAGGAGCCAGTCTGTCCTGTTGCCGCTCTTTTGGCACTTTTGAAGAGTACAAAGGAAGTCTGTCTCTTAGGAGTCACACACAAGTAGAATACATCTCCTGCAGAGCACCTAAGCCCCTTCCTGGATTAAAGATCTACCTGCTACCAGTGTCCTCAACTGACACACTATTCTCTTCCTAAAGCCCCACCTACACAGGCATTTAGGTGATGCTAAAAGGGGTTTTGCTAACAGTTGCCACAGCACACAGGTCTCTGAAGGATGATGGGAAGGTGCAACAGGAAGCATATGACACACAGAAAAACATTCTTTCTTCAGTCACCACTTATTCAGACAAGAGTAACCAGTGCTCATTACTAAAGTGCTTGTACTAAGGAGTCAGCAAAAAATACTGCAGAAACTATTGCCAGGATTGCTTAAAATTAATTTCATCTTCAGGATGAAAGTAGAATTATAAATAAAATTCTGCATTAAAAAATCAAGCAAAGTGCTCATACAGCATTTATGCATCCCGGTACAAGTATTCTCTATTCCATCCAATCATTACTAATTGGAGGATGGATAAGCCACATTCACTCCACCTAGGCAACTGTCAGGGATACAGGATAAAGAGAAAAAAGAATACAGGCAGTAGTGAGGCAGAATTTTATTACACATGCTGAAGGAATAATAGCAACCAAAAAGACCTTAAAAGTGGTTAGCATTACAGTAGATTTACATGATTAAACATGTTAAAAAGACTTTAGGTCCTGATTCATATCCATGGGAAAAAGGATGGAGGTAAACGAAAGGACAAAAAAGAGAAACAGAAGAGTTTGGGAAACTATCATAGGCAGGAAACCCTCTTACAACAAAAGGTCAGCATCCAGGAATGTCTTCCTGCTATTGCCTACGTCCAACCCAGAACTTGAGTTCTTGGAGACGTAACACAGCCAGCCCCCAGGCTTCATACCTGCTTTAAGGACCTGCTTGATCTAAACCTCCTTGAGGCCAATCGAATGAACTGTGTTTAAAGCAGCATCAGCAACTGGCAGGGCGGGTGCAGGAGAGGCTCCTACAGAGCCAAAGCACCCGGGTTTTCAGTGCAGTGGAAGGAAGGAGACTGACTTCACACAGAACTTAAAGAGATACAGAGATTGATTACACACAGCTAGAGATCGCAGCACCGAGTCTTTCTGTGGAAATGAAACGTAGATAAAATAGAGGCTTTTTTAAAAAGCTGCAGAAGAGACTACCAGTCTGGTGAGCGTTTCCTGTCTCCACATGGACAAGAAATTGTGGATCCTTCCCAGTGTCTGCAAACTTCAGAATGTATCATGTGATTTCCCTCTGTAGCCCTGCCAGAAGTCTCTTGCTGCAGTTTGTTCTTTTGAACATTTCCTCTTGTATTTCAGCTCTCATTTATTAGCCAATTAAGCAGCAGCTTATCAAGATTGTTTTCTTTCCCTTCCCTGTGGTTCCTTGGCAATCTATGCTGCCTTTAGGTCCTGTTTTGGGAAGTGCTAAGACTTAGAAAGCAGGAGATGTTGGGGAACATGTATTTATTTACATGTTTAAGACAGGGCAGATGGGCATACAGGCACTCACAGCAGCTCAGGTGCAAAGCCTCGATAAGTGAAAACAAAGTGAAGCAGCTTTTCTAATAAGAGGTGTAAAATCAGGTTTGAAATACCTCCACACAGTCTGCTTGGTAGAACACAATTCTTTTTCCTTTAGATAGCACGAATCAAGTTTTTGTTTACCTTTCAAGTAAGCAACTGGATAGTTTGATATGAGAAAAATACAACCCCTTTGCTAGACAAGCCTTGCAGTGGGATACCTGGCAATACACATTTACATTATGAAGTGGGGGGTGTGTGTGTGTATATATGTATATATATATTTATAAAGCTCATTCAAACCCCTTAAATCAAGAAATTATTAGTTTCTGCTCCTAAATAAAAATTCAAAATGGTTCAATTCAGGGAGATTTAGTAATACTTGTATTCTGAAAACACATGCTCTTTATCAGTGGGAAAGGTTTTAAGCACAACTGCTAGATCCCAGCACTTCCTGAGCTCAAGACCAGACAGCTGTGGAGACAGAGCACATTGGCATAGCGGATGGAGAGTGTGTGTTCAGCCCCTACTGCTGAAAGCAACAACCTTGTGTAGGGGAAGGCAGGCTCAGCCATGACTGTGCCACCCTCCTGTGGGAAAGAACAAGTAAGGCTCATGTAATGAGGAACATGTGTTAGAGGGCAGTCTTGCTGACGAGGCATTACCATCTAATAATCATTAACCTGGGAAGAAAATTCCCGGAAGTGAATGTTCTGAAGTCCAGGAAGAAATAGGAGGCTGAAAAGTAGGTCAAAGCTCCCTGGAAGGAATGTCAGGACAGACATTGCACCAGCCCTAAGAACCCTTCTGTTTATGAGTTTATGACTGAGAATGCACAGCAGCACCTTGGTGTGGATTCCCTCTAGCCTATCATTTCATAAAGTTTAGACAAAGGCCTCAGAAATGAAGGAAAAAAGTGGCCAAATTCCTCAGCAGCTGACAACACAATGCTGGAAGAGAGCTGAAGGTTGCTACAAGGGAAAAGAGAGACCACTGGAGAAAAGGACAGACCTAGTAAAAACTGGAGCTTTGAAAGACAACTGCAGAGTCATCGCAGCTAGCTCAGCACTCCTGTGGTCACCCACCTCAGGAGAACCCTTCCCAGAAGTGGTCAAACCCAAAGAGCTTCTCCAGCCCAGGCCCCATCTTTTGCAGTTTGGCCACTAATGTTTAAGTTTTTGTTGGGGATAATTTACCTGGTGCATTACAGATAGCCCCATAGGTGAAAAACAAACTATAAAATCCTCCCCAATTGGTTTCTGTGGCTTATGAAAAGGAAAGGTGGGAAGGAAAAAGTTCACAAGTGGGATTGCATATGGCAAGGATGCTGCACTAGAGAAAGACAGACAATAAATGCAAAATGCTTGTGAAGCATCCTGTTCCCATTTAGGTTTCACTCAGCACTGTTCCGTGATCACTGCAAGCTTTGCAGACCTCAAGCACACAGGTGCCTGCAGACCACCCATGAACACCCACGCTGGGACATGAAAAACTTGGAGTACAATGTCATACTGAGCAGTGCAGGAACAGCCAACAGGAACTTGTTTAAATTTCACCAGCTGTGCCTTTGGATGAAAGATCTACAGGACAGTTTGTAGATTTCTGGCTTTTATCCCATAACACAGTTAAAGCCTATTATTATTATTATTGAAACACAGATATCAAGCATTATAAATAGCCTGCATTTATGGTGCTTCTCTTGAGATCAAATGAATGATTCTCTGTCAGTAGTGGCTACTGAAGATATTAAGCACTGATGTTTCTCTTTTCGTTTGTTTAGGAATGGACCTTTCTTTAATAGCACAAAGTAACGGAAAGGATTGCTCACCCTCTCTTTTGGAAATCTGAGATTATTTTCAGTTCTCATCCATGCAGCTGGTGAAGGTCAGGAAGCAATCTTTAAATATTAAGATTTGAGCACAAATCAAGCCAACTAATGACACTTATTTTGGCACCTTGTACTAAAATTGCAGTTATTTTTAAAATGCAACTTTAAAATGCTTTTCAGTAAGCCAGAATTACTTATAAGAGCCAATGTACACCAAGAGTGTGGTATAAATTTGAGCTGCTATACATTATTATTTCTCTTCTGACTCTCTGCTGCCCATTATGGTGTCCACCTCCTGTTCCAGTTCTCAAGTCAAGTGAGAAAGTCAGTACACAACTCTAGATCTAGACATTCCTCCTACAAATACATGTAAAAAGAATTTGTGTGTTATTTTAAAATCTGAACCTCTTAAAGAGTGGTGGTAAAGGGAGAGGACCATGGGTGCCAGAGGGTCCAGAAGGGTGAAATCAGTAAGTAGAAAAAATCATGCACAATAATTTCAGTTTTACTGGCAGTATCAAAAACAGTTCCTAGAAACTTTTGGGAATAAGACACAAATGGTCTTGGGCAGCCTGGGCCTCAACAACAACAACAACAACAACAACAACAAAAGGAATCAAAATGAATGAGGAAAATAATTACTGGCATCATCCTCATTATGATTGAGGAAGCCAGCTGCAAGTTAAAGCACTGATGCACTTTCAGTCCTATCCATATCCTAAATCACTAAGTGGTTACAAAAGCCAGCCTAGACAAAGGACTGGGATTTCATGGCCATGAAGTGATTTAAGCTGCCATAGAACTGCATCCCCTAACGCACAGTCCATGAGGCCTTTAAGATTTAAAGCTGAGAAGGTACAAGGATCAAAATATGCTGATCACGTGAAACTATTCAAGTTTTGGTGCCATGCAACCCTTTTAAAATAAGCCACTTTTAACAGAGAAACTTTTTCCTTGTCTACTAAATTGCAGTCACTTCTTCGGAATCCTGTGTTCAATTCAGAAAGTGTAACGTGGGCTAACAGTGCGCTCACCACCCTGTTGAGCCAAATTGTGTTCTGATAACCTGCCAATAACCTGAGCCATGGCAGTGTGAGGGGAGGCAGCACATTGAGAACAGTTTCATATCCAGCTGTAGCTCAAGCCAGATTGCTTTATCCATCTACAAAGCAAAATTCATGGGAGGTAGATTTCACCCCTAGCTACGACCCTGTCTTATCACACTTACACTACCACTACCACTTATCTGATTTCTGCACAAATTTCCAAGTCGAATAATCAAATGTATTTTTTAGCATTTAAAATCCAAGGTGGCAAAATAAAAACATATACAGGAAGGAATTAAATATAATGAGAAAATGAATAAAGCACACCACCAAGCATTTTAAAAATTAGCCACAGAGGCCTTCAGTTTGGTCTCTGATATCCCTATATCCACTGCCATGTTTCTTGTGTGATAATAAATTTTGCAATACATGCTTATTCATCAGAGACCAAAAAAAGCTCTGAAAAGTCAAGCTGAAATTTTAACAAGTGTTGTTTGGCATCTTTAGTTTGTGTTAGACCAGGTGGCAGCTGTTGGGAGATCATTTTGATTTAACAACTTTTTGTTTTGTTAGCAAAGAAAAACATTGTCCAGCCAAATCCCGCTGACAGTGAATAAATATTTCTCCTACATCAGACCAAATATTTTCATTTGCCATCCTAATAGCTAGGGGTAAAAGATCTGAAAAGATTTTTCTTTCTATATGGACTAAAATATATTTGAAGGCTTCAGTGTTTTATGGGAGGTGATTATTACTCTGTACTCCATACTGCTGAGGTTAGTCTGGAGTACTGCACCACACTTTGGTCACTGTACTTCAAAAACTGGAGAGATTTCTAAGGAAAGCAAACAAAAGGCAGAAAACATGACCTCTGCAGAAGGACTGAAGAAAGTGGAAAATCAAGAAAGTTTATTGACAAATCTTGTGTGTACAAGACCATAATGATGATGCAAAGATGACCACATACTGGCATTGGAACCAGGAATAATTGACCAAACATGAGGCTGAGCAATTTTATGGGAAAAGGATTCCATCAGAACCTGTTAAGCCGACAGCCATCACCACTGGGTGAAGAAGTCCCTGAGCCACAAATTGCTGAGGAATAGCCTGGAGAAGTATCACTGCACAATACTCTTCCCTCAGCATCTGCTATTAGTCCCTGTCACAGACAAGATCCCAGAGCCCTTTACACTGACTAAGTGCCATTCTCACATTCTGCTTGCTTTTTCAGATGAGACAGTATGAAACCCTGGTAATTCTAAAAAGCAATTAGCCCTGGTAACAAGCCACTTGCAGGACAACAGCTGCCCTCCATGAAACAGTTTAAAGGACAAGGGCAGTTCAGTGTACTTGTCCTCTTGTTCCTGTTAAAAAAGAAAAGGAAAAAAAGAAGAAAGGGATAACCTACAAGATTACAAAATTCAGTGTGGGCAAACAACCCCATACAGTCCACCATATAACTGGTTTTTTATTACCAAACAAATTAATGAGAAAGTTGCAAATTTTACACTTCTGAGAAACATAAAATTTCCAATATTGTAACAAACAGTCACACAGAGACAGGTGTGCTTGGGACGAAGTCTGAAATCTGAATAAAACTGGCTACTCTACACGTTTCCATATTGCATTTAAAAAACTATGTGCAAGATTCAGTGATGTCCAGCAATCCTCTGCTGGGAGTAAAACTGTCTCATTGCTATGACTGATGGCAGAAGCCCTCACATTTGCAAATCTTGCCTGTAGTTGACAGAGGCACATTTAATTGCATTTGAAAGATGCTCTATTATCTGTAAGTCTCTACATTTGCTTCCATTACACAACTGTTTAATTTCTGTCATAAATACATACACGTAACAACAGGGACAAGTTACCTTCTTATCACAGATCTTTGCCTAGATTTAAGCCTTTACCTAGATCTTTAGCTGTAAAGTGAAGCGATATAAAAGATGTAGTGTTACATTGCAATCCAATCCAAGAAGCAAATACTGTCTTTGGAGTGCTTTCCAGGTAGGACAGAAGGAGAAGAAATTACTTAACCCTATATAATTACTTGTTTCTTTACTTCACAGAACTGCTAATTGGAAATGGGATAGGGAAAATGCATTTATTGTTATTTCTGCTCTTCACAAAGGATTTTGGCTGCTGCTATTCCTCATCATAACCCATAATTTAGTATGGACTTACTGCTAAATGTTTCCAAAAGTTACAAAGCTCTAAGAAGCAAATGTTCTGTTTTCACAAAAATCCCTATCTCGGGTAACGAGCCAAACAACACAGAACAGCACTCAGACCTTGACATGCTCAATATATTAAGACAACTCATTAGAGCTAATGCACACTTCAGTGTGTTCATAAACATTATTTTAAATGCAGCAATAAATTATGCCAAGAGATCTGTCAGGTTCTTGAAGGAACCTACAGCATGTATATATAGTCATTTCAAATGACATAATTATGAGGAAATTGGGATCATAACAGAGTGTATGACATACATAGATGGAACCTGGTTATCAAATCAAGAGAAGTCAGGCTTTGAGCTGTGTACTCTGTTAGCAATATTTTTTCTTCAAGGAGAATATTAAATAGATCAAAATAAATGACCTGATGGCTGTTTTATACAGAAGTGATGAGAGGCAGAGAAAACAAGTGAGCCCAGGTGTTCATACGTGGCAACTTCTAATACTGCATTAAGTAAGACCATGAAAATCAGTTAAATTGCTTGTAGAAAATCTGTTTGTTCAAAGTAGGATCAGGACTTCCTCCAAAAAGTCATTGTTTGATCATAGCCACGTCTAATGTCAAGCTGTAATATCACACTACACCATCTTTGGCAATAATGTAGACATGGGCAATCCTGAGTCTCAGGCCAGCAACATGGTACATGCTGATACAGCTGTTTGGAGATAGCTGCTGTTACTGCATCGCTGCAGGAAGAATAGTGAAAAGCAAAAAGGCCTAAAAAGGGTGAATTTTTGACCCAGGCGGACTCATGAACTGGTTTATAACATGGCCACAAAAACCCGTGCTGACACAGCTGATGGATGAAAATGAACAACGCATGGTGGATGAGGTTTTTTAGGCCAGTTTCATTACCAAGACCAGCCGATGATAAAATTAGGTCCCAAGTGAGCCACCACAGAAGATTCTCCAGGATTTTTACTAAGGCCTGCAGCAAAGGAATAAAGTGATAGCAGCTTTTATAAATGTGAGATCTGTCACCAATTTCAGTACCAATGCAACTCAGGCTACTACTTGACTTCATCTAAAACTGAGCACAGTGGTAATTCATATCCTAAATGTGATCATCTTTCCAAGTTGGTATCATAGCCATACACGCTGTAAACTATTATTTGGATCCCATAGAAAAAGTTCAGGAGTACCCTTTCTGGGATACACAATATCAGACCGTGAGATGATGGTGGATGAGTTCATGGAAAAATATTAATGGAAGATACATTTAGGCTGTCAGAACATTTATCTAGGAACAAAAAATATCTGGGCACTTTGTGAACTCAAGGATCTCAAGTCAAGAATGAGGAAGACTACTTTTTCAGAAGCATGGCCAATGCTTCAAACACAATCTATCCAAAGCAGCTGTTCTAGACTTGGTAAAAAAAATTGCTTACCACAGAGAAAATAAAAGTGTTTCATCATCTTAGCCTAATCTTTACAGGTTACAGAAGAATATACTCTACCACTAAGAGGAAGCTTATCTTCTGAATACACTATGAAAAGCATCTGATTTTTTTTCTACAACCTCCTCAAGACATCAGCCACTCAGCTTCCAGTCACATACACAAAATAAAGGGCACAGAACACAGTGTTACTGGTCAATGAAAAACGGCAAAACATTCTCTTCCCAAAACCGGTGTGTGAGGGAGAAGACAGGCATCATACAGTGAAAGAACACTGTAAGTCATACTCCCTTCCCTATCAATTGATATTTCCCTCTTTGCCATCTGTGAAAAAGTCCACATATTTCACAGTGTTCATGCAAAATCACTAATAGAGGACAGGGAGGTTGAAAGAAAGCACTTGTTTTCTGACATACCGTCAAGAGTTCCACCCTAATCTGCTGACCTGCAGTACCTTCCGCACTTCCCATGACAGCATCCTAGGAAAGATATTGCTCTGCACCACCAGCATCTAAAAAACCCTTTACTCTATAGAATCTGCAAAACCCAATAAATACTCTAAGTAACTGATGTAGTGTTTTGTCCTGGAAGTGTATCCAGGTCCAAGTAGAGTATTCCACACAAAGAAGTGGTGCTCTTGCCATTAGAGACATGGGAACTTTACTTCATTTTGTGTCAGAGAGCAAAAGGAAGAGAGTGAAATGAAACCATTATCCAGCTCCTCTGTGAGGTGAGCATCAGTTTCCTGCTCCTTGTAACACCACCACAGAGAAAAAAAGCAACTCGCATAACCTCATACCAAACATCCAGACTTCATCATCAGTTAACTAAGTTACAAGAAACAAAATACACAACTGTAGTTCTCTCATGGATTCTTAATCCTGCAGGTTAAAGTTGTCATCTAAGGAAAAGTGAAAGAGCATTAGAGAAAAGCAAGTACAGTGTTCAAACAAAATACTGTATGTTGTTAAGCTCTCAGATAATTTCCGTTAAGAAAATTACTTCGGGACATAAGCAAAAATGTACAATCAATCATTGTATCAAATCAAACGATTACATTAAGGTTCAATTTACAAAAGGTTAACAAATAATTAATAGCTGGCTTAATAAATAGGTGTTTACTTCTCATCTCTGTCAATCCAACAGACAGCTTCTAGCTGTCTATAGTACTTTCTACTGGTGTGCTTATAACCTTCCCTAAAATTTACTTACAACACATTTCTCTAACATGAATTACAACTTAAAGAAATCATTTATTAACCTTTCATAAAATTCTAAATAAACCTTATTATGAAGCATGACTAACTTTATACTATCTCAGTCCCATGCCCCAGGACACATCAAATACTAGCTCTTTCAAGTTTTTATTTAAAATCCTACGTTTTAGCTGGGTGCCACATCACTAGTTCCAGAATCACAAATGCCTATCGTGGCTTAGCCAACATGCTGCAGACACAAGAAGTGAAATGAAAGTGGTGAGGGAAGATCACAGGGAACAGTTCAGGTTCTTCCAAAAGAAATGTTCTGGCTTTTTTGTTGGAACGAACATTGATACCATGACAAAAAACTCAAAGAGCAAAAAAATGGAGTCTGTTGTAAATCAAAACATTGTTTTTCCTTCTTTTTAGAAACAAAAAACCACAATATGTTAAAATATAAATAAATAAAACAGAAAACACAAAGGTAAATTCCAACCCCCATCACTAGGATCTTAAAAGGGGAACAGCCATCTATTTCTTGGATGTAGCCTAAACTTCTCTTACCTGCAAATTTTCAATATATTTAGAAGTCCTATTTAGTGTATCAGTCTTAGGGAACATGATGTATTATATTTAGGTCTCCTTTTTTTCCATCCAGTATTTTCAACTTCAACCCCCCCACCTTAGTTTTTTTCCCATCAAATTGCCTGCTGTTGGTTTAATAAAGTTCAGCTCAGGCTTATACTTTTGCTTCACTTTCAGAGCCTCTCTCTTCATTCTCACAGTTCTCCACAAGGTCTTCATTCTCCTGTGTCTTTTCTTCCTCCTCCTCCTCCTCTTCCCCATCATCTCCAAAAGTCTCTTCCTGCATTGTAGTAAAAGTGAAAGACCTGGCAGCAACTTGTGCAGCCAGACCAGATGTGAAGTTAAAATCTGTTGATATGTGGAGCTGGGCCAGCCTATCCTTGATTTTTGAATGTAATGCATCCTTAGAGGGAGGCTGTGAAGCCTCTACTCCATCCACACTGCTTGGCTTGAGTTCTTCAGCTTCCCCTTCACACTGATAATACATTCTTTTTTCAGCCCCCATAGAAACATCTTCATCTGCTGTACTGGCTTTGTTTTTCTCCACCTCAGGATCTTCATACAAATATTCTGTCCTGCTTTTATCAGCAGCATTCACTTCTGGATTAGAGTCTTTTTCTTCAGATTTATCACAACTTTGGATGCAGTCCTGCTTTTCTGTATCTGAATTCATATGTGATTCCACATTATTTAGTAGCTTCAGTGGTTCTACAGGAGACAAGGGTTTCACTGCAGCTTAAAAAGGGGGAAAAAATTAAATGATAACTAAAAGCAAGCTGCTATATATAAGTAATTTATTTGCCTGAAAAGATGCAAGATTATAAGGGTCAAAATTACTTTAAAAAATCCCAAAACAACAGAAACACAACCCACTCCAGAACTTAAAATAAAAGTGTTTTCTAATCACAAAGCTGAGTGAAATGTGACAACTACTTGTAACTATTCCTTAAAATCTGTGATGTGAAGAGACAGCACAAAATTGATGGTTTAAAGCCACCATCAAACACAGAAGATGTATTCAGTGTTAAAGCAAAACCCAAGTAAAACTACTGTACTGCATACAGATTTAACTGTCTTCTTGTGAATAAGTTTACCTAGTCCATTAAAGACAGCTGGTACATGAGAAAGTCCTTATAGGCAATATCTGATCTCATACACCACAACATACAGATACAACATGTATTCACACAGTCAGGTCAGGTGTCCTCACAAATAAAGTGTGGTTTAATTTAGCCTCTCTTGAAGTTAGTAGCAGCAGCGAGTCCCATTGCCAGCAACGGGATGCTTGCCAGGAAGTCTCTCCTCCCAGTGTTAAGGGTTAGTGTAACTCGGTACAATCACTCCTTGAAGAACAGACGTCTTTCGTTTTAAGAAAACGATATAATGTCCACTTCCAAGTAACAGATTCCCTAAACTGCAGCAGCTCCATTATAGCAGCAGCACGAACATAAATGAGAGCGGCAACAGCAGATTCCCAAGTTGCATTTCCCTTTCTAATTCCATTCTGACTTTACCCCTGTAAGCAGAGATGAAAATAACTCTGGGAAATACACAAACTTTTAACGGGAAACAAAATTTACGGTATTAGGATTTTTCAACCGCATCCTATTTCAGAAATATTCATTTTAGCTAGCTGAATGCAGGCACATCATTATGGTTGTCACATTGATAGTTATTGTTACTAGCACACTGAAAGACTGTGGAGTTGAATGTGTATTGTACTGTTTGCTTTAAAGGCTTACATACCAAAGGAGCACTGCACCAGACTCGTCTCAGTTGTTTGTGGGGTAGTTCTTTACCTGTCCCGTAAAAAATATGCTGCTACTTATTTCTGCCCATTTCTTTGAAGAGACAGGAATATGCACAGTAATCTTATTTGGGAGCAAACTTCTTGCCTCCTTCCTCCAAAGAATACTTTGAAAGGCAAAAATCCTCCAAAAATAGATACTTGAGATTGGTAGCCGGCCAATTTGTGGAGTTGACAAGTTAATAAACAGGGTGAAATTCATCAGTTTTGAGAGCATGGCTTTCCAAGTCTGATAAATAGCTATATATCAACTGCTTATGGACAAGGTGGGAGAAGGGGAAACAGCTGGATACAACACAACCACTGACAGAAAGAACTTTTTTGCAGGGGAGAGGTTAGGGAAAGGCTAGAAGTGATTTTGCACCAGAAGAAAGTTGTTTTACACTGTCTGACAAATGGAAACAAAGCCACTAACAACTTAGCAGACCTTTTCAAAAGCACTTCCATTTAGTGGCCCAACAGGAGGCCAAAGGACCAGGAACATAAGCTTACCTGCACTCCCATGAATTACCTACTACCCAGACTGTAAGAACTATTAACACGGTACTGGGCCTTGAAAACTTGCTTAAGTCTAGTGCTCTGCTAAGATGGTATTTTTTTCTTCCAGAATCCAACCTATCATCACCAATTGACTTCATGCTGTGTTCTTGAGACATATCAACTTGTTTGGAGCTGACCTCTTATGTGGAAACCCTCACCAGCCCCTGCTTAAACAAACCAAAAATGCTGATGTCCTCATTACGACAAGTCGTAATGGCTAGCTGGGTGCCTTGACTAACAGATTAAAGTCTTTGAATATTTCAGGATCTTTTTCCACAATAATCGCAAGTAAGGAAAATACAGGACTTCTGGAATTTGATTGTCCTGTAAAAGCAAGCTTCAAAGAGGACTATGGAAAAGTGGTATCATGGCCATCCATTGGCTTGGGCCAATGGAGACAAGAATATGAAGCTTTCTGGGTTTAAACCTTCGAGATAAGGCAAGTCAGAAATGTGCAAAGATCATAAAAATGTCTCTTTAAGGACTGACTTGTGTATGGATAAATTAAACCATATTATGCCAGGGTCCTTTACATCATATTTACTGACTTGTGTTTCTTTTGAAGAAATATTGAAGGATTTCCTTAAAAAAGAGTAGAAGATGTTATATCTAGTGTCCGTATCAGTCTGTCAGATTAGACACACACAATCTGAGCCAAAAGGAGACAATATTAATTACTTTCATGAACTGCCCTCATATTTAGTCCCATGCAGCTGGAGAAAAATCATACTTTCTTCCCTCCTCACCATCTTATTTCTAATCCTAAACCAATGTAATAACTATACATGGAAAGGAAAAGGAACCAACATGAGCCACAAAGGCTTTCTGGTGAACAGTTACTACAAACTACAGGAGTCAGCTGACTCTTTCCAGCTATGGCCACAGATGGCCTGAGGATATGCTGATCTGGCCAAGGATCAGCTGCTAACTTAAGGAAATATCCTAGGCAAATTCTCCTGACAAGAACTCTTCCTGCAGGAGTCACCAAGTCAGTCAAGGCTTGAACTGGAGGTAGGATCCTTTCTTCCTCCAACAGTTAGGAAGACTTTAAGAGATTTATGTGAAGAGTTGTGTGATGTTGTATCTAACACCAGAGGGATAATACAGAAATCCTACTCCAGAGCGGACCCTGGTGCAATCTGATGTCTCAGGGGCTTTTAACTCAACAAGAAGAAAAACAGTACCAATGGTCAAGCGATCTCCTTTACCACAGTTGTAGCTTAATGGAGTTAAAGAACAAAGTTATAAAGAACAGATATTTTTAATGGTTTTATGTCAAAAGAGACAGTCTCATAAATAGGTATGGTCTGTTACTTTGTGTTCCCAGTAAATTACTGAAATTGCAATCCATGGTCTTTTTTCTGGTAGACACTGGCAGAGGCAGAATCCTTGGATATGGTGCCAGCCTTGAGGGTTGTTTTTCATAAAATAGAACACAGAACTTTTTAGGAGCTTTTCCTAACCTGTCTTTAAGAGGAAGAAATAAAAATTAAAAAATTTTAAAAACTACTGCCAATTTAAAAGACAGCAAATCAAATAGCTCAAGCAGTGGGAGGAATCAAGTTGTATCCAGTCTTATTGCTGTAACAGACAAACTGTCTTGTTGAGGCAAGAGAAATTTTCATATTCCTCTTTTCAAGTGCAAGTGGATGGAGGTACCCAGCAGCCCTCAGAGTTAGTAAAGGCTAGTTTGAAAGAACTTTTCTTCTTAGATGGTTTTGGAGGGAGGGGGTTGTGAAGATGTTCTGCATTCACTCTCCCATGGAAACAAAAGCCAGTTTTATTCTTTTATGAGCCTCTAATATTTCAAAGTCTAGCTCTTCACTTTAACCTGTATACTTATGTATGTCTGGGATAATTTCTGGTGGTTTCTTTAAATTCTGAAAAGTAATTTATTTATGCACCCTGGTAAAAATTCATATTTACTGGAAAGCCATGAAAGAAAGTCAGTTCAATCTGCATGGTTTATAGCCTGACAACTCTTTTTATGCTGTCTTAATATTCTTGTGTGTTTAGTATTTTAGCTCAAGTGTTTTGCTTAAAGCCAAATTCCCATTTATCCAAGTTCTTTTCAATATATAGTAAAATGATTGCTAAAATATAGAGATGGAATGACAAACTAAGACCACACAGCTCTATCAAAGACACTACTACAGCTAAGCACTGTCTGAATTCTAACATAAATCCGAAATTCATGACAAAGAGACACCTATATTTTCTAAGGAAGGAATTAATTTTCTAAAGAAATGCTTACCATGTTCACTGAATAGTAGCTGTTTCCACTTCTGTCTTTCAATTTCTGAAGCTTTAAATCCCAGTACAGATTTCAATTCTTGTAACACCCTCTTAGATTCCTGTCTCTCTCGCTCTTGTCTCTCTATTTCTTCTTGGGAAAAGCAGTAAAAATCTTCCCTTTTATATTCATTATCTGTATCTGAATAATCAACATATGCTTCCAGTTCCTAAAGAAAGAAAGAAAGAAAGAAGGAAACTCTTGATCATCCTTGTCAGGGTGAACTCAATCCTACAGTCTGATTCATGATCAAGTGGTGTCAACACAAGCCAACCACAGTAATAGGATGAAGCCCTGTTTGAGCAGAGCCAATGGATCTGACACTGCTCTGGGTGATAATCTGTATGATTTTGGAGCAAGCCCACTCATTGAAGGTTAATGAGATTTACCTTCATACACAAGTAGGATCAAGGGATATACCTTGAAAATGGGAGTCCATTTCTCCATAATTACAGGTGGAAATAAGCAATGCTGATGTGGGTTTATTTTTTTAAAATTTACACCATAACCAATTCTTGGTAGTCAGGCATCTTGCTAACCTAACGTATGTAAATCCTTGTTAAGAGGATATAGAGAATAGCAAACTTTTCCTCCAATTTTAAATATATTGGATCACAAGCATAAAAAAACTAAAGCAGCATTTATGTTACAACAAATAACCGGTAAAGCAATTAGTCCCATCTTTTTGATATGGAAAAACATCTAGAGGGAATATATGTGAGGGAGGAGCAAGGGAGGGACAGAGCAGAACACAGGTGTTCAGTGTGCTTTCAGAATGCATCTGCTCTCAGTTCTGGGATGGAGGAGGCCTGCCTCTCTTCAAGACAGCCCAACCATCACCCAGGAGTTCCTCAAACAATACAAAATTGTTTACTGTTACAGTAAAAAGGTATCCAAAAATGCAGAGACTAAGCAAACTGAAGGCAGGATGGTTTGTGCTCGAGCTTGTCATTTTGCAGCTGTGTCAGTTTATCCAGCAATATGCAAATAGGACTCTATTTCATATACTGCCTTTTAGCAATTCTCAGTTTTTTATTTATTACTCCGACTTGTGCTGCTGCTCTCCTTTAGTCACTCACTTTCTAATGATATTTACAAGAAATGAATACTAGTGCTCTTTTTTCCAGGATGGGGAATACCTCCCCATGGAACAGCAAAAGGAATATACACAATTTTTTTCTACAAGTCCAATTTTGAAGTGGCACTGACCACTTACTTGTCTGTCTCGGCAAGACAACAAGGTCACTGCACAAGCAACTGAAAAAAAGAATGGATACAGCAAATGATCCCCAGTTACTATTTTAAATTATCCTTTTCTTTTTTTTTTTACCTGCTCTTCAGGGATTGGATCTTTGTTTTCTATGTATATGGCAGGCTGTGTTAAAGGTACTGTAGTATGCTGCAGGTTGTCACAGGAAACTTCAATTTTGCCTTTAGGGGAAAGAAGAAAAGGGATTTAAAAAAAATTAATTTGAGAATTGGAAGATGTTTCTGACTCCCTCAGGCAGGGTACAGGTATTTTCATAAGAAGGATTTGCATACATAAAAAAACAGCGAGAAGGCTGGTTAGGTTACACTGCAACACTGTTAGAGAGCACTTAAGTAACTTGGCTGTTTCGACAGAAGCTGGGTCCAATGGAACTTGTGCCGAAACACTTCCACTAACGGTGGAACTAACAGTGAAACCTCAGAAATTTTATAGGCTTTGAAAACCTGCAGATTGCAAGCAAAATCAGTAAAACCAGAGAAGAGACTTTCTTTGCAAGTTTAAAAAAAAAAAATTATAGCTAAAACATCTTCAAATAACTGAAAAATACTGGAAGAAATAATTAAGGAAAGTTTACAGGAAGATATTTGTGAGGTAGCAGGGAGACAAGTAACAGCCAGTGTGGATTTGTTGAAAATAGAAGATGTTAATTTTTCAATGCAGTAACAGGTCTTATGTTTAGAAAGAACCAAAAATGTTCTGCATTTTGTTTTCAGTAGGACTTTTGACATGGTGTCCTGACATTCTCATAAGCAAAATGCATAGGCCAGGAAAAGTTGCTATTAGGTGCACAGAACAGCCTCTTGGATCACCACAGCATGGTTACCATTTTCAGACTAGAATACATTGAGTGAGGATTTGTCTCAGGTCCAATACTCTCTATTATTTCCAATGGGGGAAATAAAAGTGTTACTTCTCATTAAATCTGCTGATATGGGGATAATCTGCAAGAATACTGAAGGGCACCATTAGAATAAAAAATAACACTGGAAAATCAGAGAGACAAGCCAGGCTGAAGTGGATTTCAGATCCAGCAGTTTGGTGACAGTGGCTGCAAATTTTTGTGCTTTAGAATAGCCAAGTGCACAAATACATCACAACTGACTGGGAAGCACCACTGAGAAAGAGGTGAGGAGCCTCACCATCAACTCTATTCTGCTGCAAGCAAAAAGCTACACTACAAAGCAGGACATACAAGCAACAGCACTGACTGTTAGGCACATGAAATAGCATTTCTGCTCTGGCACTGATCAGGCTGTGGATGGAACACAGTGCCCAGTCTGGGGCCCCTTCATTCAATAATACAGTGGGCCAACTACAGGGAGTATAGAGGAAAACACTGAAAATGATCAGAGGACTAAATAAAGTATAGTCATCAGGGAAGAGCTGAGAGTAATGTAGAGAAGACAGAAAGAAACGTAATAATTGTCTTCAAGAATGTAAGAGCCATCAAGAGGAAATGGATTTCCATTGTGGGTGGATCAGAAGCAGTGCTTTTAAATTGCAGCAAGAGGTACTTCTAATTCAGCAATAACATTCTACTGGTAATGGAGTTAAGTGCTGGAATAGATGCCTGGAAATACTGGAAAATGTCTCTAAAGAGAGTTTTTTAGGAACAGGTAAACAACATTTACTCAAAAATACTAATTTACCCCTGAGAAGGGAAATGGGTTAAATGACCTGGCCAAGCCCCACCTAACCCTATTTTCCATTTCTAATCTATACACTGAACACTTAGGGATGGTGAGATTGCAGCAGAGTACCACGGCCTTGCTCTTATAAAGATCTAAAAAAAGATATGTACATTTGCAAAGATAGAGACAGTTTAAAAGGAAAAAGGATGGAATCTAAACAGTTTGATGGTCATTGTTTCAAAGATCATTAATACAATGCTGTAACTAACCATACAGGACATTCCATTGTGTAATATTAGCAGTAGATTACTGCATGCTTAAATTGTTGAGGGTCTAAGTGGTATATTAGTTTTATCAGTGATGAAAAAATGTGAAAGAATAAAGAGAAGCAGCTGAAAGTTCTAGGAAATGAGCAAAGATGTACATGTAGATGAATGATAGATAGGCCCATCACTGCCCGAGGAATTTAAATAGAGGTGAATTCCCTTCAATGAGCTAAAGCCCCACTTGCTCTGAGGCTCTGCTGTGTACCTGACAGGATCAGTGAGTACAGGCACTGATTCTAGAAATACACCAACTCCTGTAAAGGAAGAAGCCAAATTGCATTCCCTGAAGGAACCATATGCTAAAATACATGATACATGCTGGTGTCACCATCAACAACAGCCTGACAGGAGGGTGTGAATGTTCAATCTGTTACCCTGAAAGGCTTTGCTTTGGCTGTTTAAGGTACCTGTAACAAGCCAGCTCTGACACATCATGATTCAGGGCAAGAAGCATGTAGTGCTTGCTGAAGGAGACTCACCTCTTTATAGAGATGCTCTACTGGCTGAACTAGTTAGTTGAACTAAAGATGTACTGGAGCAAAAGTGCTTGGCATCCACTTAAGACACAATGTTCTAAGCCCATGGGGTTCTTGAAACAGGTCTTGTCAAAAGACTGATTTAGTTTTGGATAATAATGCATAAACATAAAAGATGTGCTGAGCTGCTATATTATTTCAACAGGAAGGTATCTTCTCCCAAAGATCTTTCAGAAAGTTTTGAAAAAAAGAGACAATTTATTGAAGTAATTTACATAACATGACTGACAGACCAGCTGTTAAAATCTGTAGAAAGACAGCAAAAGAATTGAACTTGATTTCATGTACAGCTTGAAAAGGTCAACTCACAGAAGCTGGATGGCTTAGAAATATACCAAGAAAGTCAAATGTTGTCAGATAAAAATAGTTTTCAATGACCATCATAATTTGAAGCAGCTCCTGTGGAGTAGTTCAGTAAACTTGTTGCAAAATAGAGGTTCAATCCCAGCACATTTCCAGGAAAACCAGTGGGCAAAAGTGAAGCATTATTTTATTTTTTATTTCCCACGCAATCCCTTCCTTCTAGATCACACACAAGGTTATTTTTGTACTGAACTTTAAAAGGAAGCAAGTTATAATAAAAATGCCTGCTGTTAAATTTATACACAAAGTAAAAATAAAACTAAAATAACTAAAAATACTTGGTGTGTAGTCTAGAAAGAACTTTTAAGGAAAGGGGAAAAAAGATCAGTGGAACTGCAGGTTGTGGAGGGCATCAACAAAACACAACAGGTCAGCACATGCAAATGTATCAGGCTACATCTAACATCTTCACAGGCTGTTTTACGCAGCACTGGGGGGGAAGCTGTAAGACTGCACTATCAGGCTAAGTACAGAAGTTTGTTTATACCATGTCTGGACCTGCACAGAGCCTGCAAGAAGCCTCCCAGTGCTCCCAGTTCTGACATAAGCATGAACAAGGTCGGCCTGCCTGCCTCTAGGCCCATGGCAATATTTATCCATCTACTGGATATTCCACCCATACATCATTAAGAGCATAGTGCACTTCAGATTTGGATTTCTGTAGGTAACTTGCTGATACCCCAAGTTCCCTCCAATTTTCCTAGTGCAGTCTCCATTACCAGCATTTTTCAGATGCTGGGCTGTGCCTTCCTAGGACAGTAAAAATGCTCCTGGAAAAAAGAAAGATTAGAAATTACAGGTTCAATTCCATGTCAGGAGAGCCTAAGTTCACTTCAATTATTTAAGCTGGTTATGCTTCACAAGAACAGCATGGGCAGTACAGATCCCTAAGGAGAGAGACAACAAACAAGATGTTGGGATATGCTGTTCACTAGGACTTTTAAGAACACCAAAGATTAGCTCACTCTCTCTGAGAGAGGCAGTAAATGGGTATTATATGCTCAACATGTCCTCCACAATTTAAAATGTTCCAGGAAATGTGACTGTCAAAAAAGTTTCATGACAATGCCATTATCATTTCAATTAATGGCATAATGTTAATGCAGTAAATAAATGAAGATCTTGGGGGCAAGTCATTCAAATCCTACCCCTTCACAGGTGACTCACCAATCAAAGGCAAAAAGCCACGATCATAACCTGAAAACATAACCATCTGAATCCACAGGTCTAACAGACTGAGTTAACATGTTTGCATTTTTTGCTGAAACAAAAGCTTCAAAGCCATCACAGTGAAAAATTGTGACATAAGGACATAGTTTTTCAAAGTGTATGGTCGTAAGACCTTCTTCAGCTAAAATTCTGATATACAGGCTGAACACTTTTGATCCATTCGCCAATTTCATCTCTGAAGTGTATCCCATTAGTTGCTAAATTAATCTCTCACATTTACCTTTTTTCTTTGGATTTCTTCCACTCATTTTTTCCACCTGAGAAATGGCTTCTTCCCAGCAGCTGTTGCTTGCCTGGATATGAGGCTGAATGAACTTTAGTTTTTGTTCCAGAACCTGATGGGCTTCTGTTGTCAACTCGGGTGTCTCCTTAGTGCTAACAAGCTTTTCAAGTTCATCCTCAAGAATTATGACCCTAAGTGATGAGGAGATGAACAGCAGTAAGTAATAATAAATATGTGACTTCACTGTTCTTTCAAGTATTTAACATAATATACTGTTATTTTCTTCAAGTTTTAAGAATCTAAGTCAATTCCTCAAAGATGCCCCAAAATTTAAAAATTAAAATAATGTTTTCTACATCAAGATACATTGCTCACCTGCATTTGTTATAGTAATTCCTTTATGTAAGATTGAAGGAGTAGGAGAGTCTCAACTGTTTCACCAAGTGACAAATCTTTAAGGATATTTACTAGGTAGTTTATAAGGAGCTGAATGTCCTTATAAAGCATTTGGTATATTGCAAAACCAATGGAAGATAATGATGTTTTCAGATTTTTTATAAGGGAGTGACAAATGCAAGGCACAGTCTTAGTGCACTGCTTATCTTCAAATTTTCACCAGATACTCAGAGAATACCCAGGAAAAATATCAGATTCCATAGTAAACCAAGGATCTTTGAGCCCATACTGTGTAAAGATATGGCTATGATCACAAAGACTGTATGTATCTGCCTTTTTTGCTTTTAATTGGGGATACAAGCTGACAACCCAAAGAACTTTGAGTCCAAAGCCTTCTGCATATTCTGTTAATTCATGTGTAAACTTACTCATTGAGCAGTGCCTTGAGATGAAGCTGCAAGCTGCGTACTGCTGTCTGGAGACTGTTCAGCTCTCTGGACTTCGGCTTTGTCCTGGCTGGCCATTCCAAGCCCGACTGATGCTGAGTTTCAAAGTAGCGATAGAACTCGTAGCTCCTCTTGAGCTCCTCCAAGCAGGCGGCGTGGGTGTGAGGTAGGCCCTGGGTCACATCGCACAGGATGTGGTGGGGCAGCCGCTCCGGGGACACCAAGGGCTTGGGGGACGCATTGGCTGGGGAGAGCAGCAGCACCAGCCTCCTGAAGAATTCTGAACTCTGCCCTACCCAGAGCTGAAAGAGGACCTGCAAAACAGGGTAGGGTTAGCTCTGTGCACCTGGGAAGGCAGTCAGCCTCCAAAGTAAATGTACAGATACACCATGGGAAAACATTCCTTGGCCAGCAGCAGGAACTTTGAAACACTGCAAAAATCCGCTGACTGTTTTTGAAGGGTATTCCAGAGCACAGGAGGTTCAGATCTTGTGAACCTTAGGTGACTGTTAATTCCTTGATGAAGGATATTAAATGCACTTATGCTCAGAAAGTTGTCGGAGTCCAAAACCTCATATTCTCATCAGCCAGTTTCATTATTTGCTATAATCTCTACATACCCTACAGCTCATAAAGGGCTGCCAAAATTCCAGTGGCAGCAAAGACATTTTTCCCTTTCTAAGGCCAAGCTGTCATTTCTGCAGTCTAATAACTACTGCACTGCCCCACACCCAACCTTGAAACATAAGCCTAATTGCACTGTACTTCAACAAAAAAATGTTCTGCATCTGAAGAAACTTGAGCTGCTAACTTATTTTTTTTTCAGCCAAAGTAAGAAATTCCACCAATACCACCAAGGAAGGAAAGGCTTTTAAGAAATGAATTGATTCACAATGTTACATATGGTACTAAAGAGGCCAGTCCATCTGGGAGCAAGGCAGCCCACAATTTCAATTTCTTGAGAACTTCCACTTCCAATGAAATGAAATGTTTTCTTATTTTAGAGAAGTTTGCTCAGTAGACCATGACAGAACAGCAGCACCTTTTATGTCTAAAATGAAAAGGAAAGGTTATGATACTTTTCTCTGCAATAATGGCCCTTATTAAAAGGGATCAGCTGTAGGTGATTATGAGGTGCAGACTGAAACTTGTTCGCAAGCATTCCAGACCAAGGAAGACAAAATATTTACTCACCATGTCAAAAATACTTGGATGCAAACTGATAAAATATTCCAAAAGAAATTTACAAAAGATGCTCATGAGAAAAAAGAATACATGAATAACATGAAATTAATTTGGGGCACACATGCAAGACTGATTTGGCTGGGTGCAAGAATACAAAGCAAACAAATGGGCAGCAATCTCTCAAGTGTCCCTGAATGTGTGGTGCTTTGGATAAAAAGTCAAGAGCTCATGCTGTAATAAGCACAAAAGAAGACCAATCCCTTCCACCAGACATAAATCACAGGCAATGAAAAAGCAGCACAAATAGTGGACTTCAGGAAGTGATAACAATAATCAAAAACCTACCTGAAAAAAGGCACGACGACAAGAGAAAAGGAAATTTCAGATGTATTTATGGTTGCAAGTAGCTTGCTCTGCCAATGACTACTGATGATTTTTGCTGACACACTCACACAAAATATCCAACTGGCTCTCCTCAGCTTAAACTGGTATATTTTTCTCAAGTGAAAAATTTTCACTCTTTAAATTGCTTTACTTCAAGGACAAACTAGCCAAAAGACACATGCTACATTTGTCATATGGCTTAGCATGACCTGCATTTTAGTATAAAGACAAGTTCTCTCAAAGTAAAAAAACCTGAAGAGGACTGCACATACATCCAAGGCTCACCACACAAGTATGTCCCAAGGTTATCAAAGTATTTTATTACCTACACAGGAATCTGCTTAGGACTGATTTATGTTAATTTAGCTTGGTTCAGCTATACCACACCCAGCCTACATTGCTGTCTGTTATGAGTTACCATAAATTGAGATTTACTAGTTGTGAGCTTAACTGTATCCAGAAAGCATCTTAACCAGCTTAACTAAAAGAGATTTCAGTTAAATTACTGCAAATTGCAGGTAAACAAAGACTTAATCTTACAAGCTTGGGCACCTCTGATTGGCTGCTTCTGCTTAAAAAGAAGTAGGTAAATTAGCAGGCTTACATGGTTGCAATTAGAACTTCAGCTAATGAAATGCAAGAAAAAAAATCCCAAAAGCTCCTGTTTGTTGTAGCTCTTAGCTTACAGCTAATTAAACAAAGCCTCAAATCTTAGTAATCACTATTACTGATAGCATTTACTGTCAGAACAAAAGAAGTCAAGGTCTGTAAATTAGGAGAAAAAAATGCAACAAAAGGCAACCCCATAGAAACATAGAAGTCATACAATAATGGAATTTTCGATTAAAAAAACAATGTTAAAAGGGATCTGCCTTGGCAGAGGACCATTAGAGTACAGAAGACTTGCATTCAAATTAGATCTTCCTTCCAATTGACTCATGCAAATAAAAAATACCTAATATCTCAAAACAAAATAGATAAAAGGCCATTATATGGTTGTCACTCTGTTCAGTTAAATGTTTTTCAAAGATCAAAGAACCACACTGGCTGATGGCAGCAGGGGTCCAAGCTTATGATTTCTACTCCTCAGTGTGACTAAATGCAGCTACTCCCTTTGGCAATTACAACTAATTTGTGTCTTCTGATGTCTCTCTTTTTATTCATGTCACGAGACTAGATAAAAAAAGAAGAAAGTACAAATCTGGAAATTATTTTATTCAGCTGGGATCAGGTGAAATAAGAGAGCAAAAAAACATGTTTAAGGGGATTGATCAAGCTGATTATAGAGCACTGACTTGAACTTCCATGATTTGCAGAAAAAATCCTAATGTTGTATTGAGTAACTTCTCTTTCTCTACATGCACAAAGAAATCACCTGAATGCTGATAAATGTAGAAACACATGATGAGAGGCTAATTGATTACACCTTACCCTCAGTTCAGTGTGTTGCTACAGGCTAGGATGTACAAGCCACAGGACTTCATGACAACAGAAAGATTTTCACCAAGAGCCTGCATGGATGCATTAAGTCCTTCTAGGAGAGCTTACCTTGAGTGCAGGCAAGCTGAAGCCATCAGTCAGATTGTGTGCCTCCTCTTCGGAGACCTGCTCTTCACTCAGTCCCAAACCCAGCTCCTTAAAGGGGACCACACAGATGTAGCTGGTCACGTTGTCACTCTCTGAGTTCAGAGGGTAGGTTTAGCTGGAGTTAAGGTGGTAAACAAAGCCACTTTTGCATTAAACACACAGAAAAGGAAAGAAATGCTTAATAAGGTTTCTTATTCCAGGCAATTTTTATGAAAGCACATACATTCATCCCAAATCCACCTGAATCCTGTCTAATTGAAAGTTTCACAATCCTTATTTGAAGCACAAGTTTTAAAGGCTCTTTTAAGGATGAGAGATAAGACACTGACAAAACACTGATGTCTAAATACAAACACATAAAAAGAAACAAAGTAGATTGATGAAAAATCCCTGCATCCCTTATGAGTGAAGCAGCTTACTTTTAAATACTGAGTTTCCAAGAGATAGTTCATGTCAATCTTAAACCAGAAATCACATATTTAACAGAGGAAAGAGAACAACTGTGCAATTTTAAGTTTTAAAGGTAGCCTGTGTTATAGACTAAACTCAGGATGTGAATTCGCTGAGAGTTCTGTCTGTGGATGGACTGCTCAGAGATCTTTACAGTAAAAGGTCTTTGACATTGCAGAAAGCTCTGTGAAGAACAGGAGCTCCCTGACTGTCATACCATTAACTTTATTGATTATATCACTGTAAAGACATTATGATCTTGGCAGGATGAACGGCAAACTGGTATCTATCAACACCATTCAGCACATTTAAAATCTCAGTAGGAAAATGTACATTTCTAGTCCTCAAAAATGCTTAAAAAGTAGGAAGCAAGCACAACATAACTGATACCAGAAGACAGATAAAATAATTCATAGACTAGGCAGCATTTATTTTAAAACAGCACTAATTTTAGGCTAACCTCAGGCTGGGGAGGAACAGTTCAAGATTTTTCCACATTTTCTGATAGTACCCCAGTCACAGAATAGTAAAATTCATTTTAAAACAGAAACCTAAACTTATGGCCATAAGTACAAAATGACATTTGTTCCACAGAAATATATATATTTGTAAAGCATTAATGAAAATATGGTCTCTTAATTTAAAGTATGAGTTTTTTCATTTACAGTTTGATCTAGAAACTGAATGCTCTCATCTCTTGCACATAAAGCCAACTAGAAGCACTTGTCTCTTGTCCAACTAATGTCTTCTGGGGAAGCTACAAGTTCCATCCACTTTCACACCCAAATTTTCCAAGTGCTAAATTCTCAAAGGATTGAACTCGCAAAAGTCATTTGCTCAAGAGATGTTTACCAATTGAGTAGAAGAACATTGCATGAAAAAGTAATATTCTGTGTCCCAGGAAACAGTAAAGCGAAGCGTCCAGGATCTAAGCAAACACATTTCTCCCTCCTTTATCACTAATGTCCAGAGGGGAAGAAGCCTATTAAGTGTTCACACAAAACCCTACAATGTAAATCAATTAGGATCAGAATATTACTGCTGTCACCAGCAGCTGGCTCACATAAATGGTGTCTATTCTAAATTAACCTGACAGCACGCCCAGCAGAGGGAGCACATAGGACGAGGATGGGAACTCCATCAGAAACTGAAAAGTCAGGTCAAAACCCTTCAGGACCACTTATCGTAGAAACTACTTGTACTCCTTGTTAGCCTTTTCCTGCAACATGGCATTTCCAACAGCATGAATGCCACAAAAAGCAGTTTGGACACGTGTGGATTTTTAAGTCATGCTAAAACTAAATTCCAGGCAACATCTCAAATGAGAGGTTTGACCAAGGAGCCACTTACCAATGCTGTGTCCTAGCCAGGGATTCCCAGTGGCCTCCTGCACCTCCTGCCTTGCCCTCCTCTGCTGCAGCCCTTCCACTCCCATTTCTATCTGACAGATGAAAGCAGAGAACTGATCCCATGCCCCCATTAGCTTCCTAAGGACCAAACATTTAGAAAGTTTAGACATATACACACCATTATATACAGGAATGCACTTCCTTCGAGCACTTTGATCTAGTAGTAAATATTTTTAGCCCTAATGTCTTCCATTAAAGCCAAAATACAGTAATTATCTTAAATTAGTTAAATTTTTCTACGTCTCTGTGAAAATATTTCAATCGTTTAACTTGCATGCCTTATGAGCTTGAAAGAAGAGAAGGCAAAGCTACTTAATAATGAACTGTCAAATTCAGAATAAAATATCTGTACAGTGAATGTCTAACCTCTATCAGGTTAGACACTCTTATTTACCTATAGAAAAGCAAGAATGCTGATGTATCCCTGTATGTAACAATTAAACTTTTATACTTTAGTCTTCACAAGCACATTCCCATCTAAAAACCTAACACGAGGGCCTCACAGGATCCCTGGGAAATCCAAGCTGCTCTTCTACAAAATTCACACCTGCTCACCAGGGGTGAGCTAAGCATGTGATGAACTGGCTGGTCAAGGAAGAAATACAGCACTGAAAAATGCCCAAGTGTCTCTACTCAGACCTTTCAGCATGGGATATCTGATTTAGGCTTTTATAATCCCAAGAGGGTACTACTTTTTGTTTAACTTACTTCTTTTCTTGTGTGAACTTTCTCTCTCCCTAGTTAAAAGTTACATGTTTTTCTAACAGTTCATGATGCAATAACTAAACCTTTACAGAGGAGAAGGAACAAGTTTTTACTAGATTTACTACAGTAAATTTGCAAATTTCCCTGTGCTCAGTGCATCTCAAAGACCTAGAATGTATTTTATATGCATTCCATCCTAATGGGGTAAGGTATCACTCAGTTTAAAACACTGCTATCCAATGTCTGGTTTTATCACTAATAAAAAAATACCGCTATTTATGCCTTGACAGCAAAGAACATCACCTTACAACAAAATCCAGGCTTTTTAAGTTTACACAGTCCAGTGCCCAGGTCCTACCTATCAAAATAGTTCAATGGAAATGGAGTATCAAACCATTCTGCATCAGATGAGGATGAGATTATTAACATCAGCCAGTAATATAAACTACAGAATTTCCTCCATCCAGCTTGTATATAATTACATCAGGTTCCCATGATGCAGAACCCACAAGGCTCTTAAGACCAGCATGCCGAGTGAAGCACTGCCTGAGTTACCACACAATTCAACGGAGGACAGTGCACGTTGAACAGCTGTTGAACTGGTCTGCACGACATCCTGTAAATACTTAACCCAAAGTGCCTAATTTCTAGTTTAGACTTTCAGCCACTGCATCCTACTGTGACCTTAGATTCTGAATTAAAAAGAGAAATACTCTTTTCTAATTTTGTTCTGTGACTTTGAGCAATGCTGACATGAACAAATCAGAGTAAGAATGATGTAGGAAAATGCTAAGTTGTTTCTGCTAGTACCCAACTGTCCCTCCACACAAAATGTAAGCAATATGACTTTCCATCTCATTAAATTACTGGTCCACCAAGTTTGACACAAAATGCCTGGTATAAGGCTAAAATGTGACTGCATATTTTCTCTTCTGCATGGGAACAAAATTTAATTAGGGCAAAATTATTTAACTGTACTCACTGAAGGAGCTATCTAATTAAAAGAGGGTACACTAGCCACAAGCAAATATTGCTGAACTTCTAGTTCTACTGAAGTGAGAATGATAACATATCAAGCTTATGTAATTTGTTTCACCATGAATAAAGCTGTGACCTAAAATTTTTAATTCTCTGTTCATCAGACAGATCTCTTTCTAATACATTTGAGATATACATTAACATAAAAGCTTAATTTGCTGCAAATAATTTTGGTAGAAGAAAACCAACTTACCTTTGAACACAGGAATATTGACTGAAAGGCCGTATTGTTCAGAGGAGAGGATATTTTGGTGCAAGGGAAAAAGATGGCTAAGAGGAATTTTAACCAAATTCTGAAGGCCTCTTAAACACATCATCAACACTTAGACCAAAAGCATAGGTGTCAATAATGAGACAATGTTTTCAGTACATTGAATCTTATCTCACACGGCACAGTACACAAAAAGACAAAAATTTTAAGGATGTTCCAAACCAAAAACGAGTCCCAGTCTTGTTTAGACATGTAATTAGATACTGTATGTTTCTAGACATCCTGACACTAAACATTGGCACAACTGCAGGTAGGCAACGTGGACTACCTGAACTGGTGGGTTTTTACAGAAAGGATATTTTTTCAGCATGTACAGAGTAGCCAGTCTTGCAGCTCGGAAGTTGGCTCTGACGGATCGATACACGGCTTTCCGGAGGCCAATCAGGTGCTGACTAGGATGCTGTCCAGCTTTATTAAATGGGCAAGCGGCACTGACCCTGTCAAGCAAACTTGAAAAGTAAAATGTGATACAACTGTACAGATGTCCTAAAGTATTTTTAAAAAACAGTACATCAGTTTTCCTATTTCATTCTTTAGAAAGCTTTTTCAAATCACTAACTATGAAATTTTTAAAAAAATTGATCATATCAATGATGTATTTAATCAAAATTTCAGACAGCAGCCAGGATTCCTCAGTAGATAGCATGATTCTGTTCTCATCTGAGCCGTGGCAAAACTCCTGAGGACATTTATTTTCTCTAAAATTTTCCAAAATGGTACAGTAATGGTAGATAATGACAGACATACCATAACATTATCTCAATCAGAATACAAAACTATTCCAACCCCACTGTCAGCTTTGGAAATTTTAATAAACAGGTACTTAACATATATCTCCTTATATCCAAATTTATTTTTTCAATAATTTTTGCAGAAAAATATGTGCCAATACATAGCTTTTCATGCAAAATTTAGCCTTCCTGATGCAGAAAGTTTTCTAGGTGAAGAGAAGTATTGTTTGAGTGGTGACATAGATTTTATCATCATGCAATGAATGACAGCTGTGTTTGTGAGAGTCTTGACAGGTAAACACATGAAATGTATACATCACACAAGCATATTTGAAAGTATATTTGGTGTCCAGCTATTCAGGTGAATATACCATTTAAAAGAAACAATGCCATTTGCCTATTAGAATACACCTCAGAATGGCTTTAGCACTGTAAGGAATCACCTCATCTGGAAATACAATGAAATGTGAACTGGGTGAACATTAAACAGGTGTGTGGAACTTCAAGCTCCAGTTATATCTATTCATATGCACACTGAGGTCAAAGCTGTGACTGAGACTCCAGAAACAACCTAGGTGCACTCTACTTGCTGGGACTGTTTTTACTAGAATCAACTCAGGAATGAACGTAGTCTGACAACAGGACAATCCCTTGTGATTAATTAATTTGGGACTGGAAGCCTGCTTCTGCTCTCACCTTTCCCAGGGCACAGTGGTGATTTCATGTCCAGTCACTTAAAAGGGAAAAGCATACAGGGTTCCTGGTAAGTCTGAGGTGGGTTGCTGCGTTGGTAACTATTTCTGTAGTCCATCTGACTAAAAAGCTGACCACTGAGAAAATGACAGTCCTACTCCATGTGCTTAGCTGGACTGTGCTGCACATTGACTGGGAAGGGAAATAGCCTGTGGCCTTCGCTATCAAATATGAAAACCAGAGCAGCCCACCCAGTGAGTAAGGCTGGAACCATATATCAATATGTTTAACACCACTAACACAAGCAGAATCATGCCAAATATTGCTATATATTGAATATGCTAGCTGAAATACAATATAAAATATCTGCATGCCATTTAAAATTATGTGTTATTAAAATGGTTTATATGACATCTCATAACTACTTTAAAATCTAGAAAAAATAAAAACAAACTGTGTTCATTTCCATTTCTAAATGTAAATTTAAAATGCTAGCCTTGCTGTATCTTTCACTAGGGAACACAGCATGTAATGCAGTACATGCCAATCTCTAACCTTTCCCTAGCTTTTGAAAGTAACAAATGGAAGTATTTATGTATAAATGCTCACATCTGTTTGTAGGCTTAAGCCCCATGTGAATTGTCAGAAGCAAGCTCAAAGAAAAGGAGCAAAATTCTTCTACCGTAAAAGAGAGACACAGATTTATGTTCTACTACAGTGATGCAGACTTTTCCAACTCCTATAGAGAACACATATAGCGTAACTCATGCACAGCACGTACTGCCAGTATTCAGCAAAACAATCTGCTTTCCTTCTGGAATGGATTGATTCAGTGCTTTTTATAAAAGAATTTTTCCTTATTCTACTAATTTAAATTAGTAGAATCTATTAGATATGTCTATCTGTCAGGCATGTCATATCCCTAAATTCCTAGTGTTTCATTTATCTTCACAGAATCACAGGATGGTTTGGGTTGGAAGGGACCATGAAGATCCTCTAATTCCAAACCCCCTGCCATGGGCAGGGACACCTTCCACCAGGCTCCTCAAAGCCCCATCCAGCCTGGCCCTGAACACTTCCAGGGATGGGTCATGCACCACTTCTCTGAACAACTTGTTCCTGTGTCCCACCACCCTCACAGTCAAGAATTTTCATCTTAATATCTAATCTAAACCTGCCCTATTTCAATTTAAAGCCATTCCCCCTTGTCTATCACCACACACCCTTGTAAAAAGTCTCTCTCTTATTCTCTATGTATTTTAATTGGACTTACAAAATGTTACCAGCTTCGCATATCAGCCACAAGTAGCAAGAAGAAAAAAAAGGTTAAGGGTGAATTTCCCCTTTACTACAGCTCCAAACCCATTTTACTGTACAGAACAACAAAATATTCATTAATTTTACAAGCCAAATCTTAAATTGGCTTTCAACTTTTAACAAGTTTATATAAAATTAATAAAAATTAATTAACATTATTAAAAACCTATTACTGCACTCTGGCATGAAAGCAGTTCTATAAAGAGCTAATGCACCTCCATATGTATTAAGCTCCTAGAGCTTAATTCTAGTTTAAAATACAGTAGAAAGGGAGCATTTTGGAAAAGAAGTTAATTTTTTTGGTGACAGGCAAAGGAAAAACACTTGCTGCTTATTGTTGCAGCCTTTCATTATGTATTCCTTCAGTCTGGTTTTATGATGTGCAAGACAATGGGCATACCTTCATTACCCTGCAGAACAGGCTTCATTTGGCTAATTGCAAATGAGCAATTAGACAGAAATACTGCCCTTCTGCCTGAGTAGAGCACTGCCCTACCTTTGCTACACAATTCCTGTAATCCAAGCTACCCAGCTGAGGTCTTGGCCATCTCTGCATCACAGAGCTGGTACCATGCAGACACATCTGAAATTCCAACAGAGTGCTAAACACTTCCAAAGGCCATGCTGGAATCAGAATATCCAGCTGTCTTTGAGAGCAACTAATATAAGAGAAGCCTGACAGGATTACAGAATCACAGAATAGTTAAGATTGGAAAGGACCACTGGAGGCCGTTTAGTCCAAGCTCCCTGCTCAAGTTCTTAGTTCCTGATCTGTGTGGCTGCAGTCAGTTTTACTGGGTGGGAGGGGAATGAAGGCAAAAGGATGTTTGAATATTTGAGTATAGCACTCACTGTCACACAGTAGTAAACCACTTAACCTACAGACAACTGACCAAAACCTCATCTACCTTTTACAGAGACAGTCCAGTATCAACTAATAAGGGGCAAATAGAGTAGAATAAAGCAAAGCCATAGATGTTTCAATGGATATGTAAATTAGCCTATGGGAATAGCAATGGATGATGTAATGGGGAGGAAAACCAGCAGAGGAGCACCAGGAACTTCAGGCCAAAGCTGCACACCTGGACTTGCCCTGTCAGAGTTTAGCTAAGTACAACCAGTCGAAGTCTGAACTTGGTACTATTTAAATGACAGCTTCAATATATTTCCAGTCACAATATGGTCAATGCACAGGCCAAACTATGCTGAGTTAGCAGTACCTTAAAACAGCTGCATATGTAGCACTCACCAGGATGATGTACCTGACTGAAATCTCATTCCTTCAAGCATGTAAAATAACACAAGAGGAGACTCAGTAACTTTTCAAATGCAACCACTTCTATTGACATGAGACTCTTTCTAAACAGGCACTAAGATTTTGACAATGTTATGACAGGAAAACATTCTAAACTTTGTTCTGCTGAGGTTTACTGTAGAAAATTCTAGAAAAAAAAGGGAAAACTAGTGTTTTGGATCATACACAAAGAGCTACCCAAAGCAAAGAATTTCACATTGCCCTGTGCAGCAGCATCTCTTGCATATGTGGAGGAAGAAAAGGACACTCTCGAGTCAGAACTCCCTCTAGGCTGAACCAACCCAAAACTTGTACAGCACCGACTTCTTTATACTGTCCAGTTGTTCCTGGAGGAACTGGCTGGATGCTGGCACACTCAGACTTCTCCCACTCCATCCATATGTCAAAGTCTTTTGAAAAGCTTGCCAAAGTTTCAAGTAAAGAAGCTATTAGATCAAGCATCAGCTTAAAGACCAGTCTGTTTTTTATTAATCTGTTATCTAAGATATGTAGTAAAAGAACAAGGCAGCAGCAATTTAGACATTGACCACAAGTTCGTTTGCTTAAACTTAGGCAAAAATCCAAATGTTTTTCTCATCTGTAATTTGGACAAGCCTGAACAATAATTTCTTTTAAGAACCCGTTTGCAAAGATAAGACTGCCTATTGCTCAAGTATATGCTTCTTCAGCAAAAAAACAGACCAAAACAAAAATCACATAGCTAGGCAGACTGAAGACATGCTTATGCATTCCAAAGGGAGAATGAAACATTTCTTCAATGAAGTACACTGAAGGTATCTCAAGCTAGAAAATTAATCCAAAATTTTAAGTCTGAAGTTGCAAACTTGCATGTAAGAACATGTGTCTGAATGTAGAATAGTTGGTCTAGCACAACTACTGGATAAACATCTTCTTGGTGCCCGCAAGGGAATTTTTGATTTTTTTTTTAGAAGTTGACTGTATTTTAGGTGTTGGTGTTTCCCACCTCCTTTAGCCTTAAGCAGAACTAGCACAGATCTGGATTCACCATAGGTGGTTACAATGCAAAAGCATCCACGGCAATGAGAGTGCACAGAAACAGGCCTGTTGGCTTTGGAGTCACTGCATACACTGAACAATTTCTGATGTCCTTTCACATGGCAAATAAGCAAAACTTACCAAATAACTACAAGAGCTAAATAATCAGAAGCACTTTTGCATCTCTTAAGTGAAAGAGAGCAAATAATTTAAGAATCTAAATGTTTCAACAATTGTATGCAAGAAAAAAATGTTAACTAATGTTAACTTTACTTGAGGTGGGAAATGATGTTTGATGGTCTTTGCTGATTGCTGTGTCCTCACTACTTCAGACTGTTCTTTGTTAAATAAAAATAGAATGGTTTTCATGTCATCCTGTTTCCTAAAATATGAGTGATTACTTGCAGATCAGTTTATTTACATAGAATTGGTAATGTAAGAGAAAACTCTCTAAATGACTCCCCAAAATAGTTAACTAACTTAGTTCAAAGTCCATTTGCTCATATATTTCATTGCTAGCAACACAGGACATTTCAAAGGCATATGAGTTTTGTGAGACTTAATTCACCTTCAGGATGTAGGGTTTTAACACTGAGTTGTTAGAATTCATACTTCTAGTATGAATGGTAATTACACTGTTTTATGTAAATGAAAACCTTTAAGTATTATGTTTTTCAGTAATTCCACTTGTTATGGGAGACAGTGTAATGAGACAATTTTAGACAACACCTGGTTTGAATGGATCTGTGTATTAAATAAAGTGAAATACAGACTCACAGGGTAAATCCTCTGGAAATTACTTCGGTCTCTTGAATGAGTCGCAGAGCTTTCCTCACGAGATTAGTGAAAGCTCGGCTATTCGCCACTGTTTCTTCCAGCTGGATACAGTATTTTCGCAGGGACATTTGCAGCTTGGCTGTCCTCCATGTGCCCCACACTCTAAAAACTGCATAGACAAGCAGCACTGGTCCGCACAGCAGCCATGATGATTCCTTCCACCACGAAGGAAACATAAGCAGTGCACTTACAAAGGCAAGGAACAGCGAGACATCCCTGCAAACAGAGACAGGATCACCAACCACACATTACTGAGGGCAAACAAGTGGGAAAATCACAAAGTTTTCAGCTACAGTTGAGATTACAACATCTTATTATGGGGCTTTTATGTAGGTCCTGAAGGGAGCTGTAAACACTGAAAACTACTCCTAGGTGGCAGGTTTAGATGAATACATACATGATATTACTTGGCTGGTATACTCTAAGGAAACCTTTCTTCAGCTTTTTTACAGCCTGAGTAGGAGAGTAATGTACCACTTTGAAAGGTCAGTTTCTCTTACACATATGACTTAAAAAAAAATAGAAAAGAAAATAAAAAAAGAAAAAAAACTGACTACTCAGCATTATAAGCCAGGGCGTGTAGGAACTGTAATATCTGTACTTCCAGGTTCAAGAGTACAGTAGGGAAGGGCATGTTTCTTTTGGTAGCAAATCCCTCAAGTAGTGCCAGCTGTATTTTTTCTAGAGTCTGACTCATTTAACTTGGACACCAATGCACCGCTAGTTTCTAACACAATTTTATAAAGATAGCTTGAATAATCATTTAAAATAATTTGGCACCTTTTGAAAATCCTTAAAGAATAGAGTTCCTAGTATCTCAGTTATTTCTCAAAGACATTTAAAAAGCTTATAAAGTTGTTACTTTCCTCTATAAAAATTCAACATAAATAAGTAACTGCTAGAAAACACACTGTGTTTCATATATATTATTACCCACTTTTGTAAAATAATCACAATCTTCAGAGAGATGGATGAGATACCAGCTTCAAGGTGCATTACAACTATAATTTTCCAGAATGTTTTCAATGAAAAACATTTTTTTCCATTATCCCTTAAAGCTGTGAATCCTGCATTTAGGTTCAGAAGTATTCACAAGGAATATTTTTCCATTTCTAAAATAAGACACAATCTCTGAGTTTCTATTTCCTGGACAGTTTTGTGGTCAAATTTCAACCAGCTTTACAAGTGTTAACTCTTTAGGGTTACTGACAGGTTTCAGTAAAGGTCCAGGGTTAAAATATTCCAAATATGTAACTACCTATAAAAGGGACAGACACAGTCTCTAACTTCCTTGGTACATTAAAAAAATAAAGTCCCACAAATAAAATAAATCACAGCAATGAAAGACTAGAAGGGATTCAAGAGCTCACTTTGTTCATTTTCAGCTTCTGGTTGGTTGACCCAGATCATCACGGACAGACCAAAGATGAAAATGGAGACTCCACAACCCATGCCATAGCTATTCCAACTCCTAAGTATCCTTAGAATTCAAAAGATTTCCCCCAAGTCCCAGTTTGAATCAGTGGCAGATTAATTGCATTATTCTTCCTCCTATCCTTCCCTTTTCTGAACAGAACAAATGATGACTGATCACCACCTTGTACACATTCTAACACTATTCACCGCAGCAATATGCAGATCCTTTTCTGGAGTACTACTGCGTACCCAGCTATTCATCACTTGGTGTTTATTAACTTTACTTTTCCTTCCCAAGTGTAAACGTTTGTCTTTATTGAATTTTCTATCGTTTTCAAGGTATTTCTCCAAGCTAATGTTGACCTCTAGTCTATGAAAACACAAACTTGGTGTCATCTGGAAGGTGAACAACATTCACAAATTTTGTAAGTGTACTTTATCAGCTGAAAGTTAAAGAAACTGAATAATGCTAGGACCAGAAAAATCTGTTTCAAAAGTTCTCGTTTGGCAGAGAGCATCAATAATAACATAACTTAAACAGTTGAGGTGTGACTCCATAATAATTTCATCTACTTTTTAGTTTATGTATGAGAAAATAGCACTGACCCATATTATGCAATATTTTTTTCTACTGATTCCCGCATTTCCAAGCAAGATACTCTGTCAGAACAACCACTGGTGGTATTTTTTAAATACAGGTGGTAGCTGTTCAGATACTGCTGCAGTCAGCTCCTTCAGTATTCTTGAGTGAATTCCACAACTCTGCTGACTTCAATGCATCTTACTAAAATATTCTGTAGTTTATTCTTCTGATATTCTATGTTTGAAAATTAATTGCACATCCCACCTCACCTCCCCCCACCCACAACATATTTTATGAAGACCACACCAAAATAAACACTTTTCAATTCAGTCTTCACAATCATGTCTCATTTATCAAAATCACCTCTATATAGTTTCAGAAATTAATGAACTAATCAGCTATGTTAGTTCTTCCTTATGGAATATATCAGTTTGGGAGTATTCACTCATGCTCATGTAGTTATCTCAGATTAAAATTCACTCTTTCAACAAAATGCCCAATGAAAAAAAACATGCTTATACAAAAATCCGGGGACTATTAGAATAAAGACCCAAGGACGTGAGAAAAAATATAGTTACTTTAATGTTGCATTTTATCTCAAGAATGCACAATATATTTTTTGCTTTTTTCTCAGTGAATATAACAGTAGATATCCTCAATACAATACCAAATATTAGGAGTTGCTAGGGAGCGTAGCGTTGGAAGCTGCCTGTTTTCCTGTTGCTTACACTGCCCTGCAGACAGGATACTGGGGTCAAGGAATTCAATCAGTTCCACATCCTCCTGCAGCAGAACTTCCTGTTGCAGGATGGTACGGAGCGTGTCAAATCGAAATCCGACATCCTTACCACATAGAAATGGGCAGGAGAAAAAACAGGCATTAGTAAAGAATATGCAAATTCTTAAAATTAAGTTAGCAAAACAAGGAAAACACCCACACACACTACACTTTACTGACAACAATCTGTTCCCAGAGTACAGGAATGTTTTCAGATATATCACAAGTAGCTACATTTTATTAAACTTGTTTAGCTTTAAAAGCTCACACACTACCTAGCAGTTCAGGCTTGCAGGATGCATCACACTGACTTTGTAATCTGACCTAGATAGTAACAATAACTGGAAACAGGCCACAGAGTATGCCAATATATTTGCATAAGAATCAGAGAGGTATTGTATCTATCAGATCATTAAAAAAACCAGAAAATACTTTTTTTTAAAATGTCGTGACATCATTTACGTCATTAACAAACAACCAAAACTTAGAGAAAGAAAGAGAGATATTGCAAATTAGTCAACAAAAAGTCACTTGTGGACACTTAGTAACAGTAGGGTCAATGCACTGGACTGAAGCCCGAAGCCACGGCAGTGGAGTACTCTCCTGCAGGATTCTGTACCTTTCCCAAGGGAACTCAATCCAAGCATGAAACAGCATGGGGCTCCAAAGACCTCACACTTGCTAAACTCCAGATAAATTTCAGGGAGTTCCTTATTTGTGAATTTGATGCCATAAGCATTTGCTACTTTCTTCCCCAACTATAGCTCTTGAAGACAAATAGACAACTCTTGAAGACAAATACAACCATCAGAGAAGCCCCCTGAAATTGTCATTTGAATACTGCACCAAACCACAATTACTTCAAGTTAAGAATGCCATAACAAAACCCAGCGAACACTGAACATGTGCATCCCTGCATCTAGCTAATTACAGGAGAGAAAAGAGAATATTTCTGAAAAGTCTCTAATAGAAACTTTTAACACAAGTGTGACATTTCACAGTACAAAATCTGTTTCATTCTGTCACTGACAGAATGAGATTCTTTATGAAACCATAAGATAGCTAGTTTAGAAATTTAATTCCATGCACAGATGTCACCTCAGATAACTTTCATTCTACTTTTAATGGAAAACATTTGTTTCAGGACTGTGTGCAAGAGGAAACTCTGCCCTCCTCCGACGCATCCTGTGTCATTTCAGAACTCTACTGTAGTATGCAGCAGGACAAACATGTTTTCCATGTTCTTGGGTTACGTCTTCATCTCAAGAAAGTAAGGCTAAAAATTGCTGTTAAGATAATACCCTCGATTCATAGGGAAGAGGGAGGAAGAAAAAAGTCAATCAAAGATCACTGATGAGAGATTTTCAGAGGAAATTTTGTCCTCCTGAGATAAAGGAGAACTGAGATACAGCAGAACTCTGTGAGAAGTGGAAAATTCTAATTTCTCATGCTGCTTAACATTTTCTTTTGAAACTCCATTTGAGGACATCATCCCTACATTGTAGTAGAAAAAAACAAATCAAAATTCTAGATTCTGGAACAGTCTGACTAAAGTGACATTTGCAAGCCATACTAGGAGTGTGAAGGAGCTGGGTACAAGTTAAAGCAGATCTGAGACAAGCCCAGACTGGAAAGCAGTGCTGCAGAGAAAGAGCAAACAAAGTTTGATTTGCCTTTCCCAAATGCAGAAGCCCTGTAGAGAGCAGTGCAGAAGCAAAGAGGCCAGAATTGGTCCAGGGCCAGTACAGCCGCACTGTGGTGGTGCTGGGCCTGAACTAACAAGCTGAAACAGAGGGTGAAGCAATACTCAGCTGAAGCTCTAGAACCTTCTGTCTTAGGTGGTCTCTACAAGGCACTAGGCTGCAACACATGGACTTTCTCAGCCAGCGTCTCCCCACTGCTTTCCACCAAAGGGGTACCCATACTGCAATTAAACTCATTTCAGCTTTCAAGAATTTCTTTAATTTCTCACGTATTTTTTTTTTATTATCTTCCACAGTTTGAACATCTTCAACCTGGCTACTGATACTGTTCCTGTCCTTTTGTGCCCAATTCGGCACAGTAACTGAAAACCAGAATAAGGATTATCTAAAGAATAAGTAAAACTCTTAGAGCCAAACCCAACAATACAGACCAAAGATGATGTTCAGAGGATGAGATACAGAGCAGAGGAAGACCTGTGGATTAGGAAAGGAAATGGAAAAATAAAAAAAAGTGATCACTTACCAGTCGGTGAAGTATGTCATCATTTTTCTTATACTGTGGAAAAGGAAACCAGCTTCTAAAAAACTCAACTAGTTTTGACAGGATGCTTTGCTGAAAGGAACAGAAATTACTCCAATTAAAAATAAAAACAAACAAAAAACCAAAGCCAAAATTAAATAAATAACAACAGACAATGCCTTTATTTCTGCATTTGATTTTCTTGTTAACTCAGACCCAAGTACCTGTAAGGAAGTTTCACTTACTGCGTCTGGCCTAACTTCAGAGTACACTAAGAGAACATCTGCTTCCCGTCAGTTTGCTTGTGAACAAGAGAATAAAATATAACCTTCAGTAACTCCACTTATTTGGAGCATAAAAGATTGTTATGTTGTTCTGCTAAAAATAACTACAGCTAAGATTAGATTGATCTCAAGTTGGCAGCTACTGCATTGATATGAAAGACTTTCTCTCTCCTGGGGGATAAAAAACCTGAAGGTTAAATGACTGACAGGCTGAAGAAAAGTGAAAAGACAGGGACAGGGACAACCTCTCCTCAGCAGCCCACTGCAGCTTGAGCACAAGATTCCAAAGGAGCTGTGAATAGAGGCAGGAAGAGTGATGGTAAGAAGAAAAAATGCCCCAGAAATTCCCTGTCCACACCAGTGTGTGCCACCAGGTATTTTGTCTCTATGCTGCTTCCCATGCAACCTATAAATCCATGCTTTTGTCTGAGCTGTAAACATAACTTCAAATGCCACTAATAGAGGGACTCCCTCTCAGTCATCACACATTCTACTCATGTATCTTCCTAAAACAAGATGCATGACAGATTATAACTGAATAGATGCATGGTTTTGCTTCAGTCTGCAGCCATTCAATGAACAAAAAAACCAGCAGCTTTTGACACATCGTTGTATCTACTTACCTCAGACTAAACTGACAGGAAGTATTTTTCAAAATATTTACTTATATATATTTCATGAATTCTGAGGCCCTGTCTCAATCTTCAGACTGCTGACATGTAATACAACCAAATAAAATGTATGCCAAAAAAAATTAATTGTGAAGAGCTTACATTTTGTGGCATACTGTTTTAAAATAATAAAACAAAACCCCATACAGATTCTAATAGCTCAATGTATAAAAGGTGACAGCTTCTGTTTCTCCTTCTTGTTGGTTTTGTTGTTGTTTTGTTTTGTTTTGTTTTTTATTCCCTTCTTGTTTGTTTAACCCAAGCAACAGGAGCTGAGAGTTTTGTAGTTAACCTGTGACCAGCCTGACAGCCTTCTGAAAGGCAGTGTGACCAGTGTGGTGCAGCAGCCAGGGAAGAACAGCCTTAACATCAGGAACTGTCACCCTAAAGCCCTTATGCTACACAGTTTTTGAAACAACTTATTTTGGTGCCCATTTAAGTAATCTAACTCAAGCTTTTCTTTACAAATGTCTCATCTTTCTGTGTACAGTTAGATTTTGAGATCCATGCCACAAGGAAGTGTTTTTAGGTCAGTGGAGCAGTAAACCAGTAACAGGGATCTCATAATGATAGCTCTTCCTGAAACACTGACATCATTGTGGCTTATTAGGAGCTACCCCAGCAATGCACACTTGAGACTATGGAATAAATCCAAGTGATTGTATTTTGATGTTGCTCAAGGGCAATGACATAAGTCAGAAGACTGTCACTAATTGCAGCACTAGATTATCTTTCAAGTTTCTTACAGAGTGGTGCAAAAGGAAATAAAATTTTCTGATCACAATTTTTAGAAAATTGAAATCAAATAAACAAAGGTCTTGCTCTGCATTTGAATTTCAGACATATTTCACTGCGAAGTACTTACTCTTCCCTGTACACTGAAAGCAGGGTACAGAAAGAATCATCCATTTAATTTAAGACTATGCCTCTTGAAGCCTATCATTTTCAACTGCTTAGCCTTTGTAAGTATTTGGATTTTCATAATGAACATTTAAAGCTACACTAAGGATAGTTTTAAACTTCTACCAGCTTACTAAACTAGACTGTGGAGTTACTGAAAAAAAAAACCCTAGTGTGCTACTTAAGCAATCTTTTAGTTTATTCTCCATGGTTGAGTTTAAAAATAAAAATCTGAGCTTGCATAAACACTCAACAGGCAAGTCAGTGCTTGAAAATACAAAGCAAGACAACCCACTGTCTTGGGCTGTGACCCAACAGAGTACAGCAACACAATGAATTATTCGGATCCTTGGAATATTGTCTCACAGTTTGCATTCCCACTGGGAGTGTTACTGACAAGTAAAACTACTTTCACCAACACACAAGTCAGGTCATGTTGCCAATGCTTCTGGAGTATTCTTCTTACAGCTTTAGAACAACACTCAGTCAAACTCTCTGTAAACAAATAAAAAAGATGCATAACTCCTAACATTTAAAAAAATACTAGCATAGTACATACACATTTTAGATAAATTAATTTGAATCTAAAAAAGAATTCTAGGGACTATTTTTCTTTTGTAGAGAAATTCTGTGCACTTCAGAAGAAGATAATGCTACACATTGAATACCTTGCCTTAAGTGGGTGGGAGCCCCAGCAAAGGCAAAGGATGGTCCCTCTGCCATCCCACATCAGGTCACCTGCACAGCTACTGAGGGCTAGCCCCAACACGACCCTCAGTAGCTGCACCAAGACCAGCTCTGCTCTAATGATAAAATATCATCATATCTAAGGTGTGACAGTATAAACAATTTAAACATTCGGGTACGCACAGCAGTCTAGGAAAATGACTGAGAAAGGAAAGATGTAAATGGGAAGTGATAAATTCTGTAAAGATCAGGCAGAATTACCAAAATGGGATTTAATTCCAGAAAACAAGTGTAGGAGCTCTTGCTAACAGTACTTTTGAGTATCAAGTGATCACAAGACCAGGACTTGAGCTGGAACTTTCTCCAGAGATTGGCACAGCCAAGAACACTGCACTTACAATTACTATGCTGAATCACATCTCCATAATCCCTCAGATGGGAGCTTGGCATTTCATCAGCCTCTAGAACACAACCTTTAAACACCTTCACAGCTTTTTAACTCAGTGTTCATTAAGACCATATTCTGATTAAAACAAGGCCAAAAAACCACCACCAAAACCACACACCCTGAGAAATATTTAAGAAGTGCTTCAAATTCAACCGGTGCCTCTGCCTTTCCTTAAGCCTGAACCACACACTCTGCTTGGCAGCACAGCAAGATGCAACAGAAACATTTGTATCAGTCACTAGGAACCTCGTTTTCTTCCCAGATCTGTTTTTTTCAGTCCCTGAAGATCCCAAAGTAGACCTTTGCCGTGCCAAATTCTTGCTGCATGTCACCAGCTTTCAGATGCTCAGGCTTCCCACTTGACAGAACACAAGAGGAGGAGACAATCTCAACTCAAAGACAAAGCAATACTCCGGCTTTTGCATTTTTATTTTAATAAAGTGTTTAAGGCATTTGGAAACTTGCTTTTCAGAACAGAAGGAAAGTGATATACACATACTGAGAATTATTCAGCATGGAACACCATTACTCCCTGTAATCATAGTTACATCAAGCCTCAAGGAAGATCATTTTATATTAGGACTGTGGGTAGGTACATATTCGAAGTCAGAAACCAATTATTTTCCAGATGTTTTAATATTTCTGTAGACTAGGCCAGTGAAGGCCAACAGAAGGGAAATGGTAACAGTCTCATGGAAAACTGAGGAAATGACTGGATAGGAATGCAAATTATTTGTCTGTATGTCATAAAAAAGTTGCAACAAAAAGCCTCAGATTCTCCTAAATCCAGTCTACTTTCCTAAATGTGTGGCCAGCTGCCTCTCCCTCATTTTCTTTCCTATTGAGACACCCTCCCAAAACAGGACACAGAAATCAAATGACAAAAACAGACTTTCTGACATCAAATTACAAAAGAAAAATGTTAACTTTTCCCAACCAGTACTGGAATTGCAGCAGGAAGAACCTATGACAATTTACCACTAGAAACTACACACAGGTTTCTTCCTCATTTCCACTATGTATCCTTGTCTAGACAGAGATGAGACGATGTGAACATCACCTACTATTTGCAAGAAATGGGCAGCCTGTTTTCACACACCCACTCACTCCCTTCAAGTTGCAAGGCAAACCATGAAGAATTACTTCTACATCTGACACAATACCGGAGGAATTGCTCCCAACATAATAAAATTAAGTGTAAAATGCTTGAGGGGAAGGGAGGGGAAAAAACCAGAATACCTGAGGTTTTTAAAAGCAGTGTATCCTAATACTTTTGAGGTTCTTAACCCCACAACACTTTCGTATAAAATTCAGTGGAAATTATATACACAAACACAATGTTATACTGATTTTCTGAGTGCCACAAAATTAACTATTCAAAATAATATAGCTAAGTGACAGTCCATGCATTACTTCATAGTAACCAACAGAACATCAGTAAGTTAAATATGTTGTCCTAATTTTTAATTAACAGTGAACAAATGTTAACATTTAATAAATACATAAATAAACATTTAATCAAAGTCTTCCTACACTAAGTCAGAATAGGTATCTTTAGTGTAAACACACCACACAACAGCCATTAGTTTTAAAGAGAAAATATATTTTCAGGTGGTTTCTTGTGGGTTACGGTGAGTGCCAGCTGACAACTCTGAAAAGCAAGCATAGTAAACCTAATATTTCCATGAATACTTTTAAAAGTAGCTCAAAATAAAGAAAATTGTGAGCTAAATCCTGATTTAAATTCAGCCTTGCTTTGTGACCAGTGATAGAAGCAATCATTATTACAAATGCAATAGCTATCCACATCAACTACCTCATTCAGACTGGTTATTGCATTTCTACTTCCCAGAAATCCTCTTTCTTAATATGTTTTGTCACAGACAAAGCTATACTTAGCAACTGAATGCCTGGGAAGGGCTAGAAACTATAAATATTCTGTTCTTGAAAATGACAGGTTCTATTCCCAGAATGTCATGCTAAGCTAACATAGTAAGATCCACTACATAAGATAATTTTCAACACTCAAAAAATTATTTATCAAAGCCTCTTGTTTTCCTAGCTTACATAAGTGCAAAGAAACACTCCAAACTATACTGATTAACCATGATTTTCCAAACACATCTGCAGACAAGAGATAACTGGTTGAGGTTTATTGTCTGGGGTTGTTTTCCTTTGTTTTTTTAAATACAGGAAGCGATTTCTCTCTGTTCTGATTTCTCCTATTTGTGAAGCACTGCAGTTCTCTTGTGAGAAGATCAATGCTCAGCAACAGGAGAGTGCTCACCTTCTGAGCAGCATGCACAGTCTGCTCTCTTTGGCTTTCCGCTGCTGCACATTGCTCTGCCTTCTGCGACACTGAGGAACATACTTCAAAATCTGTGTGTCCCAAATCCTGCAGATATTGGTAGAGTGGGGAATTCTGAAAAGAGAGTTAGAAAAAGAAAAACGAGAAAAAAACAATGTTAAAAATCATTCCATGTTTCCCACAAAACACCACTGTGAATTCAGCAACCACACAACCAGCAATGAATGGACTGAGAAATGGAAAAAAAAATTAGAAAAAGGCTTCTGCTCTCTCCAAGCATGGTACTAGTATTCTGGCTTTAAAAAAAAAAAGAAATCCCCTAGCACACAAAACCCAAAAAAACTCCACCCAACTTTTTTAAACTCCTAAAATGTAAATGATTAAAACTAATCATTTACAAACAGTCCTTAATAAAATAGAAAAAGTATGGAATTCTGATCACCAGAGAATGGTGATATTTAGAATGATTGGATATTTATCTATATAGACCTCTGAAATTTCTTCTTGTCATCTGCACCACATACCTAGATTTACTCAACTCTTATTTTCTGTTTACAACTATATATATGGCAGTATCTAGGACAGATTTGATGAAAACAATACCTAAGATAACTCCAGTTCTACTCAGGACATGTAAAGAGACTTCATTTTTAAGAGAAACTCTCAGCAATCTGATATAGCCTAGTTAGACAGGGATTAATTCTGACCCCTGAAAAATTTTATTAATGAGAGTATGCAAACACTAGCAAACTGCACAGGAAGAACACCAACATCTTAAGAATTTAACATACTATCAACCACAATACTGTATTTAAAAAGTAAAAACTTTAAATAAGGCACAGTTGTGGAGGTCTCCAGAAATAAGCACCAACAGAACATCTGCTACTAATTGTTACATCAACTTGCTGGTGCAAGTTGTGAAGGGCCCCCCTACTCTGACCATGTACCAACACAGCAAATCTCAAATCACTGCTTGCCACGCAATAAAACTTGGAAGCCATTATTCATATCAGCTGAACAAATTAACTAGTTACCTTTAGAAATTTTGTTAACCCCATCACCAAAGCGCTATTTTAATCCCTCTTACCTATTTAAAGCATGAAAAATCATACTTCTGTTTACTCTGTTTCAGTTACTCACAAGAGATTCAGCATCCAGTCATTACCTGAAACTTAAATATTCGTACCAACTCACAGGTGCAGACAATCACACTCACCCACAATGACAATGATTGTGCGAAACACTAGGATAGGTTAATGACTCATTTCCTTGTGAGAATATTTCCAGTGTGACCACACAATCCTACGGTTTTTCCAAGTACCCCTCTTCCACGGTTGAGTGCTTTTTCAAAATGCATCCAACTCTAATTAAACCGTGCTGTTCTGGACCGGCTGTTTCTCGCTAAGTAGAACGTGCTATTTTACCGGAATTCCTTAATTGAAATGGAAGAGAAAACATAATAGACTAGAATACTTGATCTATTTAAGACACTTAAATTCACCTAATAACTTCAGGACAAAACTCAGAATATGCATGGATATGCATAACCTTGTCTTCTTAAAATGGTTTTCATACAGAGCAAGGCTGTGCACTGCCAACACATCTGGAACAACCTGAACACCTCCACACAAGAACCTTTAGGGTAGCACGGAGGTTTCAGTCAGCACCAGCCAAAATTTTCCACATTTAGATGAAGACACAGACGAAGCAGTGGGTGAACAGAGAATGTTTTCCTCAAAAATCATAGTTTTAAGGCCTGCTCCAGGCAGAACTTCAAGGAAATCCTATCTAGGCTCTTGCCAAACCTGACCATCATCTTGACCATACTTGCCACAAGCAAGTTCAGCCATCATATGACACATGACTGTTCTTGTACTTTATTGGAACTCACTGACATACAAACAGCTGGCAAAATAACCCAAAAATACCAAGGAGTTTTTCTACTAGTATCTCTGGGTGCACCTTTCTTTGGGGTCCATGATGAGATAATTTTTTTAAAGCTAATCAAGAAAAACTGTCTACTGCTGTTTAGATTAGTTTAATTTCCTCACAAAAATGGATGAAGGAAGGCAGAATGAGAGGCAGAGACAGACAGAGACTATCCACTGAAGACTGAATTATCTAAAATCCTGAAAGCTATCAGTAGTAAGTGAAATACAGCATAGATGTAAGAATGCCCAATTCTTCCCTTTTACTGGTTACCTAGCTATGTCACAATCTTCCCTCTAACTGTAATTAGTAAATTTTCTACTCTACAGAGATAGTAAAAAATACACCATCTCTCCAAATGTTAATGAAATTTCAGCCTCTAACTAGGAAGAGTAATTTTATTTGTTGTTGTCATTAAGGTAGAATATAGGCACCTTACTAGTTTTAAATAAATCCCTTTGAATAACTCTTAGAAGGCTTTTACACGGTCTCATAATGGGTAAATTTACATTTTTTATCACTGCTCAGAACTGGAAATCAGATTTCTGACTATTAGGTAAGGAAATGAAAGTTAATTAAAATCTAACGTGACAGTTTATCATCTATTCCTTTACGTAGACAATGGTCTTCCTCTTTCAGTTTCTCAGAAAGTACTCAGGCTACAAAAACCTTCTCCAACAGATTTCTTTGGCTCCACATGCTTCATCTTTCCCAGTCTTTCTAAAATACTATTAGCAGAACTTACTTGCATATTGGAAAAAACCTGTATTTTTATAAACTTCAATGACCAAGAACTGTGCTGTGACTAAAATTCCTTATGTACGTAGAACCACCATTGTTCCCCTTTCTGAATCCATTAGAAGCATGCAAGATGTGGATAAAGAAAGCAACAAATAAGAAGTGGGTTGAGGCCCTTGTGAAATTAGATTATTAAGAATCTTAACAAACTAATCACAAAGTTCTTCCACTAAGAGTGAGGTCTCTTGTGTAGTACAGGCAGCTTTATTTTGCTTAGAAAATCTGAAGTTTACACTCCTATTAGAAATACCACAGATGGCATACATACATTAGTCTATGCTAACACAAACCCACACTGTTTATTTACTTATTGTATTTCATTTCCCACTGCCTAATAAGCCTGTCACTTGCAAAGCTGTGTGGTCTGTATAACTCATGGTTGCCTATAACCAAAAGCGGAAAAAATGGAGCATGTCTCCACCAATCTATAGATAATATCTCCCATGACATATGTAAGTAATGGCTAGAAAACCCATTAAAGCAATTTTTAAAAGTTGAAGGGTAGATTTTATGTATGGGGACATTCCCACAAAACTTCCAATATTATCAAGGAATCAGAAAATTATTAATTATGCAACTACAAAGTTGCAATATGATACCATTAAAATATCCTATTTTGTATACTGTGTGTTTCAGTACAAGAGACAGAAGTACTACACTTAATGCTTACAAAGCATGTTTCATCCTCACAAAGCTTTAAAAACAATAATTAAATCTCATAATGTGTCTGACGTACCACAAATTATACCACTGAATTTTTAGCTTAGATCCTTACCCAAACCTCTCATTCCTAAAAGCCTTCTTTCCCATAAAAAAGATCGCAGATATGCACATATTCTTGCACATGCACTTCTAACTGTGAGAAAAGTTCCTTGGTTTCAACTCATGCTGTTGTTCATCAGCACTGTCAGGCTCAGCTGTTTTCACCTGCAAATATCATGATAATATTAAAAAAATATACTTCTTGGTAGGGGAAAATAGGAGGCCTCTGCCTTTTTTCCTCCCAATTTTCTTTGCCTGGAATTCATACATTCCTTTTTACAACAGTCCAACATTAAAAAGGAAAAAAAAAAGCATAACAGCTTTTACATTTCTGCATGTGATATAAATGCTACACTTTTATTTCAAGCAATTCATGACACACCAGAAAGTTTATCCTTGCAAGCAGTAATAGATTGTAATGAAATCAAAAAATCAAAATCAAATTAAAAAAAAAAAAATTTGACTTGAGAAAAAGCTTTTATATTAGAATGTGAGGTAAAGGCAAGTTTGTTTCAGTGGATGGCACAAAGAGGGAATTTTAAATATAAAATCTCATCTTCCTATTAATAGAGGATATTATTCTAGAGGAATCTATTCCAAGTACTTTTGAATTTTTATTTTCAACCACTCTCAGCTTAGATAATAACTATAATTATTAGTATTACTCCTGTTGACAGACAGGTTTTTTTGTTTATTTCTAGTTGTGTCTGGCAGAACGACATGGTAATGAATAATGTACAAAGTAGAGAGGGATTTTTTTTTTAATAATGCAGCTTATTATTATGTTACCATCATACTATCAGTTACTGATAGGAAATATTATCTAAAATAAGTGCTGATACCAAAACAAGTTTTTTCAGCAATATGCTGTATTTATTTCTGAAGTTTCCTCCAAGATGCTGCTTCTTCTTCTAAGTCACTTTCTGGGACAACCTAGATACAGGAGACAGAGATTACATTTACAACCAGGGCATTTTTTTTATTACATTAATTGCCCTAAATGAGTGCTGGACATGAAACAGTTCCAGAACAAACAGAAGACTAAAAGCCATTCTTCTTTGGTGTACTTCATACGGATTATATATGAAAAAACTTGTTAACAAGGGAAGCAAGATAGTCAGAAAGAGCTGATGAACTGTTGATGAATACAGTTTTTGAAAGTTTTAAGAATCAGAGTTTTCTATGGACTCAGCTGAAACCAACAAAAAATCCACTTATCTTTTTATGCCTTTTCTAATTCACAATAGTCATACTGCAAAGTCATTCAATTGTAACTATTTACAGGACAGTACAGGTTTATTTAAGCTCCTGTTAACAGAATCAAGAAAGAAAATCTTTTGCCCCTCATTCACAACTCCATAAGCATATTTATTTAAGATCCATACTACTAAAAATTATTTAACTCACATACATACGTTTAATTAAAATTCTCCTTTTTTTCATTGTTGAAAGGTTGAAACTCATTCTAAACCCAAAATATATTTGGCAGGATTAAAGAACAGTCCACTAAATTACTTTGGGTTTTTAACACTTCTCCAATGCTTATTTTAATAGGGCACTGACTTGGGTTAGGAAAAACCATCATCTCAACTGAAGACTAAGCATTGTGTTTGCAATTATAAGACAGTAAAAAAAATCGAAATCAAGGCAAATACTGAAAGATAATCAAACATAACATTGCCTACTACTGTGTGATGGAAAGGCTGTTTTAGTAGAGAACTCCCCAGCCTCAGAAAAGAGTTTGCTTTGTATAGATAAATATTCAAATACTTACATCTATTAGAGCCTTGCAAGCACAGATATCGCACTTTAATACGTGAGGCATTTTTTGCATATTCTGAGAAAAACCTTTCAAGCACGTATCAGACTAAGACACTGTTAGCTTTCATAGTCTTGTTACAATAGCAGCTGAAAATCAAAACCACACCCAATTATTTTTGCTGATGCATCATGAAGTAAATGACTCAGGATTTCTCCAATAAAGACAGGGGCTTCCCTCACCCATATTCTTTACTATGATAAAATTTGCCACTTAGTAGCTAATGAAGCAGATTAACCTCAGCAGTAGTATTTAATGATATTGCACAAAAAAAAGAGGCTTAAAGATCTCCTCTTAAAATACAGATGTTTTGCAAAGCTGAGGTTTCCAATATGTCAAACACACTGTGGGAGCTTAAGCCAACTCCAAAATAACCACAAATTATGAATTATCAGTTTAAAACCCCAAAAGATTAAACATTTCTACCAGAATGACAGCAAAGGCTAAGGTATGTTGAACAGGTGGCTAAACTCAGAACAAATTACTAGTACAGAAATCTTCCCCTCTCCCAAAACAAATCTGAAAAAGTTGAGCTAACACTCACAGACAGTGCGAACTTTGTCTCCTGGAAGAGCGTATTCCATTTTTCTCTTTGGTACTGCTCCCATGTACCTGACAGAATCTCGCCCACCTCCCCGTTTCTTTCTGCTTGTCCCTCCAGGATGATCCGAGATGAGGACGAGAAGAAGCCGTCAGTGTAACTGCACCTGTGTCCCTGCACAGTGGCATTTTCCTCACAGCATCAGCGGATGCAGTTTGAAACTTCCCAGGATCATGCGATTTCTCCTGACTAATGTGGCTTTCTAACTGGGAGGAGGGAGATGAGGATGACAGATTGCTAAAGGCTTTTAAAAAGATACTGCTTGAAAGAATTATTGCACATTGATCTCATATTCAGCCATTAATAAGACTTTCCAAGCAAGAGTATTTAAAAGCCTCGGTCATATTCTCCTGGCTGGTAACCACCTCCTACTGAGCGCCGACTGACAAAGAGCCAGGCGCTGCTGACAGGGCTAATATTAGACAATGACCTCAAGGCAGCCAAAGAGTCATTTAGATTTCCTATTCTGCTTTCACCACCACAGCAGCACAGACCTTGGTCTCTCCAGCACTACTGTATCATCTGACTTACAAGTAGGCTCTGAGAACTACTTTAAAGCCACTGATCTATTACTGTTCCCAGATATTTTCTGATGCACAGTATCTTGGCCAGTGGCAGGATTTGGCATGGGGCAGCAGCATGGGCCTGGGTCAGGGGAGGTTTGGGTTGGGTATCAGGAGAGAATTTTTCACCTCAGAGGTGGTTGAGCACTGGAGCAGACTCCTCAGGAAGGTGGCAATGGCATCAGGCCTGTTTGAGTTCTGGAAGCATTTGAAAAACCCTCTCAGGCTCATGATGTGATTATTGGGGTGTCCTGCATGGGGCCTGGAGTTGGGCTTGATGACCCAGCTGGGTCCCTTCAAACTCAGTATAGTCTATGACTCTATGATATGTACCTAATTTAGCAGGGACTCACATGTCCTCAAGAGTTTGGGAAGTTTTACAGCCTGTGTGTGTTTCTGTATCACTGTATCTCTGACATGGGAATGCTCTTTCCTTTGCATTGTACAGCAGGTGGTTGCACATTACTGACATCGTGGAAAAGCATCAGAAAAAAATACTACACACTAGACAAAGCACTGAAACTCACTGAGAGCTCTGCCCTGTTTACCCATTCAAAAGTGGACCTGCAAATGCAGGTGAAAGCTGAGCAGGTCCTTTCTGACAAAGACAGAGGTAAAAAATACTGGAAAAACTGCAAGTAAATGTGGTAAATGTTCCTTTCCCTGATGGACAAGGTAACAAGCCAGCTGACTCTGTACCTGGAGCTGTGGGTGGGAAGTCACTCGTCATGCAGGTCCATCAGACTAGGCTGATGATATAGCAAGGGTGGTTTGTTTTATAATAGTTACTAACAACTCACAGATTTGACTCTTCATTTACATTCAAAACTCAATTAATTAATTAATGCATCTGACTGGTAAACTAGTGAAGTATCTCTGATACATTAGCTCCAAATAATCAACTTGTTTATCTATTATTGATCATGTTAACTAATGACAACACACTGTGCAAACATCTTTACTGAAGAGAAAAGCATTCAAGAAACAAAAGGCAGTCACATTAAGAAGATTAAAAGAAAAGTATACTGAGCAATTCTTTCTATTTGTTTCTCAAGGAAGTTGATTCATGACTTGAAGTTGTAAAAGCAGTACTGCAGTATTAGTCCTGCTGTAAATGACTCCAGGGCAACTAATACAGAGGAGGATTAAAAAATAGACCTCAAGATTTACTCTGGATCATCGTGTACTTTCATCTTAAAATCTTCGATTAAAAATAGTAACGGCAATATAGGTTTACACACCATATGGCTCATATAATACTTTTATCTATCTGTTCTGATATCCAAAAATGCTTGATGAGTTGACTTGGCCACTGCAACAACCAGACTGTTCTTCACAAAATTTTAAGCTTGCAGTTTATTTTATTTTCTCTCTGGTATCACCTGCTCCCAGTCATGTGAAGAAAAGAGCAAAGTCTGTCCTCCCCTTCAACTTAGCAAACCGCTGAGAAGCAAAATATCTGAAATAGTCCATCCATCACCAGTCCAAGTGCCTATACAGTACACTGCAATCTCCCCGGGCTGCATTCGTATGGTCAATTTAATCTGCCACTACCAGTGGGCACAGCCGAAAGCTGCAGTACCACTTCAGAACACTGACAGTAACAGTTATGCAGCCAAATGGTGAGATGGAACAAGGAAACAATGTGATAGAAAAAAAAAAAGATGGATTTCTCTTTTTTCCACATTCTTAGCCAGGTTATAGTCTAATCGGTCTCCTGAGCCATTGGACAGCATCACCCACAAATCCAGGTGCCAGCATAAGGAAGAGGATGGGAATAAACCGCAAAAGAGGAGTGAAGCCCAAACACCTCTTCTGCCAACAGTCCACACTTCAGGCACACAAAGCACAGTCCCAAAACCAGCTCATTAGAATGACAAATGAACTGTGGCTTTGACAGAGCTGTGTATTTGTACCTGGCTTTATTTCATGCACGTACAAAACATAAGAGTACTACATCTTTACTCCACCCAACATTCAGTGAGAAAAATCCTGTTAAAGAAGCATTACTGACAGTACCGTTGAAGGTGTATGAATACTGTTTTTCAGCTTCTTTTTCCTAATGTATGTTTGATACATTATTTTTTAGTACACAACATTATGGGCCTGATGCTTGACAAAAATCACATGATTTTGCAAGTCCTAAAGTTTTCAGGTTTTTGAATGAAAGTGACTTGAAATTCCCATCACAACAAGAAGTGTCTGAGGTTAGATTCTGTGGGGGTTTAATTTGTTTTTGTTCAATTTTTTAAACAAAATAATTTTAGGACAGTTTATTTAGGTGAAGAAAACATTTGTGAAGACACGTGACTGAGTGTTTTGATAAAAGCTCAACCTTTTAAACATATAGTTTACAAGGGTTCGGATAAGGATTTGAACATATAGTGGTGCACCAATATTCTAAGAAATACCACATTTTAGACGTTTTACTATTGTAGGCATGTAAAGTACACATCAGCTAAAGGCTGTTCAGTATTGTATTGTGCTGGGAAATGGTGGTGCCTCTTCCTAGAATCTCTCTTTAAAATCCTACAGAATCTGTGGACCAGAACATTACATGCAGGTATCCTCCATGCCCCTCAGCACCAAGCAGCATCTTGGTTTGATGCCTAAATAAGCACTGAGAGTTGTCTTTCTGAACCTGACATTGGAATGCATTAAGATGTTGCCCAATATTTTCCTTCGTGCCACATCCCGCCTAAGCAGACTCCACCATTCCTACCTCCTCCCCACGCAGGCCTGACCCAGTGCCACATAGTTACCAGCTCTGCTGGGCCCTGGTGCTTCCTTTCTCTCTTAGGATGGCATGCTCCTTGGAAACCACTTCCCCACTGTTTTCAGGACTCATTTCTCATATTAGCTTCTTCCACTACAGCAAGAAGACAAAGAGCACAGAACATGTCTCTTCAAACTCTGGAAAGGGTAACTCTATTTCTGGAGTTTCCTCCAGTGAAGGGAAGACTGACTGCTTGAGGAAGGGCTGGTTGTGAAATGAGAGCAGCTGTTACACGTTCAAAATCTTTGCTCTAGTTTGTGGGTTCAGTAGAGCTGTGTTCAATGTTTTACACAGATAGAAACTTCTGAATTTGGACATGAGGTTTTTGATGCTCTTTGTGTTCAACCCCAGTTTGTTTTCTTTTTAAATATAGATTAGCATAGATTCTGAGAATTGATGCAGACAGGTGAACCAAAGGAAGTCTCATTTTGTTACCTTGGTATTATTATCCCATTTGCACAAAAGAGAATCTGAAGTCATGAAAGAACACATACATAGTTTATATTGTATTGTTCAGTCTGGGATTTCTACTGGGGTGAACAACCCCAAATTTAAAAGTCTGGAGTCACAGTAATGATCAGATCCTCTAGATCTAGAGTAAAACATTAGATTCCACAGTGACACAATCATCATGACACTCAGCCAGTCCTTTGATGGGGCTATTCTTTAACATGTATTACTATTAGTAACAAAATAGCTAATGAATAGCAATATTAAGTAAATAATAAGGACAGAACTGGTTGTAGGAATGGCATAAGCCTCATTAATCAATTAAAACAATGGCTCAAGGAGAAAAAATTTATTTCTTAATAAATTTTTTTTAAAATGGAGATATCATGCCAATGAAATTAATTCAGTATTACATTGCACACAATCCTACATGTAAAGCTTTGTATTTCAAACACTGCATATGCAAAAGCCCTTAAAAATCTAAGCTGGTGGCAGTTTGATATTGTGTGTGTCAAAATCATACATTTGTGCAGTCTGAGTAACTTCTTCTGAATACACAGAATAGAAATGGAAAACAACAGAAGTCACCTGCAACCCTTCTACCAGAACCACTCTGACACAGTAATTAGGGATTAGGCTTCAACAGTCTAGGTGAACCTGAAGGAAGGAACATCTCACACATGAGGGGAGGTTGAGAGAGCTGGCACTGATCAGCCTGGAGAAACCTCAGGGTGGGTCTCATCTCTAAAGAAAGGGTGCAAAGAGAACAGAAATGAGCACTTTTCAGTGGTGCTCAGTGACAGGACCAGAGGCAATGGGCACGAACTGAAACACATAAGGTTCCCTTTGAACATCAAGAAACATTTTGTCAGTGTGAGGGTAACTGAGTACTGGCACTGGTTGTCCAGAGAGATTGTGAGATCTCCATCCTTGAAGACACTCAAAAGCCATCTGGACATGGCCCTGTGCCACTGGTTCTAGATGACCCTGCTTGAGCTGGGTGGTAGACCAGATGACCTCCAGAGGTCCCCTTCAGTCTTCAAACATTCTGTGGTTCTGTGAGCACAGCTTGAATATCTATCCAAAGGTAAAAAAAAAAAAACAAGCTTGCACAAACTCATTAAAATATAGGACAAATTACACAGCTGAAAGCAGAAATTGGAAGCTGAAAATGCAGTGTTTGGATCACCTTCACCCCAGAGTTCTGAAAGAATGGGCACAGGAGATGAAAGATGCAGCAGAAAGGATTTTTAATAAATCTATAAACTCAAAAGCAGAAAAAATCCAAGCATAGTGCCTATATTCAAAAGGAGAAAAAGCAATCAAGAATATGACAGGTCTATGAATTTGATCAAAAGCCAGCATGCTACTGAGAATAATTATTCTTTCTTGCAAAATTCAAAGACAAAGAAGAAAACAAATGATCATCAAAGAAGGTATCACATGGATTCACCAGAGGTAGATTGTGCCAAACTTACTTGACATCTTTCTTTGATAAAACAGCTAATTTTAGTAGATAAGGGAAATGCAGGAAGTTTATATGGACTTTTTACACTATGCTGTATGGATATGGACTTTTGATACAGTGCCATATCAGTTAAGATAAAAAAGATGGGAAAGGAACCAAGTATGTTGATGGCAGAGATAACAGTGGTCTACACTGAGTGGAAAGCTATGGATCAGAAGGTTACTAATGGAGTTCATAAAAAATGAGTCTTTGGTCAAGGCTTTTGAATTTTTAAAAGCTTTAATATTTACCATAATTAAACTTATATCAAAAAGCTTGCTAATGACATTTCCTGATAACACCAAGTAGCACCGTATATGCAGAAAAGGATTGAAACATAATAGGATGACCTTAAGTGGGTATTGATAATGGCATGCAATTTAACAACAGACAACAGCAAGACCTTACACAGAGGGACTAATAAAAACAAACTCTCCAGTAATGGGGAAGCTGTTGATAATCGAGAGTCGTTACCCTATCGTATTACAGGTGAGTCAGACAGTATGAAGACATAAAAATGTTGTTTGTAGGCCCAGCATGCAAGAAACGAAGTATTCCCAGAAGCAAAAAATGAAAATACTTGTATAAGAACCCTAGCAAGAATGCCAAGTACTATGCTACAAGATGTGGTAAAGAAACATGAACTGAATAGACATGAAAACCCTAAAAAGACAAACCAAAAATGATGAACAGAAAAATCTGTTTCATGAAAGGAAGCAAAGATATATTGGTTTATCCAGCCTAACATAATCCTTAGCCAGAAGAAGTTTGCTTTCTATGAACACATTAGGAGAGGCAAATTCTCCCCCTGTACGTGGCACTGGTGAGGCCATTCCTTGGCTACTGTGTTCAGTTCTGGGCCCCTCATTACAAGAAAGAGTTTGAGGTGCTGGAGCGAGGCCAGAGAAGGGCAGTGAATCTGGGGAAGGGTCTGGAACACAAGTCACGTAAGGAGCAGCAGAGGGAGTCACTATCCCTGGAGGTGTTCAAGAAACAACAGGCCCATGGTCCTAGTTGATAAGGTGGTGATCAGTCAAAGGCTGGACTTGATCTCAGAGGTCATTTCTAACCTAAATGATTCTGTGATTCTGTAAATTCTAGAGACAGATAAGAACTACGTAAGATAACAGAAAACATTGGCAGATGTGCAAGTAGGTATGAAGTGGCCATGAATAAATTTCCAGTCAGGAATCAGATGGCAGTTATAAATCAAAGTAACAAAGTTCTGACACAGTCCCTCAACTAGCATAATGATGCAGAAATTTAGCTAGTTTGAAAAAGAAGCTTCTTTAATTTATACATTAAGAAAGAAAAAGAAAACAAGAAGGAGATCTTATTGTCCACACAACAATAAAAAAACCTAACACAATTCCAGTCTCATATAAATACACAAAATGCCAAAATTTTCCAAAGGATTCTGAGGTAAACTGTAACTGCAGCAGTTTTTGTATAAAAACGCATCTTAAGCAACTTAACATCAAATTTGTTATCCCTTAAAAAATTAAGACAGACACAGATAAAAACCACCATGTATTGTTCTTCCATTGTTTAGTACAATCTGCTCTACACTGCCACAATTTTTAATTTGACGCACTGCTGGGCAGACAAGCCCAGGCCCAGCGTATCAGGGGCACCTCTGCCTGTCTTGGGCTCTGTTCCTCCCCACTGTTTTTGTAGTATTTTAATTGAAAGAGCAGATGCTTGTAACAAATGCAAGAACTGAAGTGCTGGGACTATTCAGTCAGCGAATAAAAATTGCTGGCTGCTGCAGGAATTAATTTATAAATTGGATAGAATATGGCAGCACTTAGTGGATAGACTAACTGCCCATCATACATTATTGTTCAATCATGATGATCTGCAGTGGCATTTGAACTTGATAGAAAACACTGCTTTCCCAGAGCAGAAATGCCATATTTCTGCTTCCTTTCCTTCAAAGATAAATTAATGTAAAAGATACTTTGACAGTGAGAAAAATGACTAGTCCTTGGAAGCTCAGAAATATTTATCAGCAGGCCATCATCTGTTTGATGCTGCAAAATTTTTAACGTGGACACCTGCCACTGATGTCTTCAGGACCAGCTGGACAGAGCTGTGACCCGAAAAAACATGCACAAAGTAACACTGGACATAACTGTGATATGGAACACGTGAAGCATATCCCATTTACTTCCTTCTCCTACCCATCCTTTTGGGTATGAGACACATGAAAGATCCCCTCTTTCCTGATTATGCATTTGTTAGCACACTACGACTCCTTACAACATCGATCGATATCTTGCTGAAGTGAGCTCCAAATGAACAGAGAAAACAACACAGCAACTGAAGTCTAAATGCTAATGGCCTTCCTGCAACAGGGATTGCTGAAGAACATGGGAAGTGACCTACTGAGGTGCAGAAAAAATGTAGTTGCTTACCAGAAACAATAAATAATTAAGGGGGAGAGTTGGGGGCCCAAGAAAACAAAAATTAAAAATGCAAATATGCTGTAGCATTAACTACCCCAATGCTTTTTGGCTCCTTGCCAATTCCTATCTCTGGCCCATGTGTGAAGTATGCTCATAATTCTCTGTGGAGCCTTCGTTTTAGAATGCTGTGAACCCTGCTGAGCACTTCAGAAGATAACTTTTGTGTGTATTTCACAATACCCATTTTTATGAGTTAGCAGCCCATCCAGTTTTGCAGTCCAACCAATTAGCCAACCCAAACAGCCTGTATTCGTCCTACTGTTGCTTATCTGACTTTCTTATGATGTACCACAATATATGACAGATCTGTTACTGTGTCACTCAGTATACCTGTAAGTGTGTACGGATATAAACACACACACTTGGTACAGTAAATATATCCAAGAGCCTTTACTAGTGACAGAAATCTGTTCCCAAAACACAAGGATAATAGTGAAGAGCATATGCAAGGAGATCTTTTATTCTCTGTGCAGAACTTTTTCAATCAAAATGGTAGCTGCTGCATGAACTGAAGGACTGTGAAACTGTAAAACAAGTATCACTTTTACTGAAGATAGAAATGCAGAGTGCAGGCATTATGCCTGTGAAATAAATTCTCACCACAGATTTATTGTATGAAAGGAAGCAATTTAACATAGCAGCAACGTAAACAACAAATTTATTGTTAGGATTGAAGGTTGGTTGTGGATGAACACAAAACTTCGTGGTATGGACCAAAGACTAAAGAAATACTACTTACATAGCTGAGAAAAAAATAATTGCTTATGTAAGGAGTGTTTTCCATCCTGGTTAGAAGAGAAGCCTTATTGCTATTATAATAATTATTCATTATAAAGACAGCATTTCTCTACCACTTTGTACACCTGCACAACCAGGTGCATCCTCCATTAAGACACAACTACACTTACCTGCTGCAAACGGACCCTATTTTCTTACCAAACCGCAGCAGTTGATGTATTAACTACCGTTTTAAATAAGGACAAGATGCTACTGTGGCTCTAAGAAGACGTGATATAACCAGAAAAGGTTTATGCAAATCCAGTAGTAACACAAATACTACAGAGATAAAGCAGTCTCAGTGCTCGCTGAAAGACACCTTTTACGGTGAGTGACACCGATCCAGATGGCAGAATCTTTTAGCTATTTACTCCCTCTGCCCTGACCCTGCAGTTCGGCCCGGCTGACCGGGCGCCGCTTCGCAGCCCGAGCGGTGCTCACGGGCAGCTCCGAGGGAACCCCCGCCGTCGCGGGCCTCCCGACACCTCCCACCGCGGCCGCCCGACAGCGGGACCGGGCAGCCCGGCCCCGCCGCACAAAGGATCGCCCGGCCCCGCTGAGCCGTCCCGCCCTCGGCCTGCGCGGAGGGCGCGGCGCTGGTCCCGGGCAGCTCCGGGGCGCGGGACACGCCGAGCACCGCCCCGACCCGCCGCTCCCGCCGGTCCCGCCCGACGCTACCCGCCCGCGGCAGGCGCTGTCCTGGACCGGGCCTCGCGCCCGCCTCACGCCACGCGTCCACCCGACCCGCTCGGCGCATGCCGGCCGCGGGGGCCGCGGCGCAACGAGGGACGAAGACACACGGGCCCAGCCCGCACCGGGTCGCCCCGCGCCCACCTCAAACACCACTTCTTCGTCGAACTCCGGTGTCATCCTTGCCCGCCATGCCACCCCCTCCCCGCGGGCACGCTGGGAAACCGAGTCCGCCGGCCGCCACGCCCCGCCCCACTGGGCGCTGCCTGGTGCCAGGGAGAACTACAGTTCCCAGAAAGCACCGCGGAGCGCCCGCTTTCGGGCGCCCGGCGAGCGGTGTTGGTTGGGGCGGGACCAGCCGGGGCGGGGCGAGCGCCCGGGCCCGGCAGGGGGCGCCGGCGAGCGGCGGCTGAGTGCGCTCCGTGTGCTGCGGACGCGGGGTGGGATGCGGCGGTGGCGGGCGGGGGGAGCTGCTCCCGCTGGTCCTCTGGCTGGGTGGCGGCGCGGGGGAACAATGGGCTCCTTCTCCTCGGCCCTCAGAGGGGCCGTGGCGTAAGGGACGAAGGGAAGCGCGGCTCCGCGCTTGGGGAGCACCATGAGCTCCGCCGGTGAGTGCCCGGGGAAACTTTGGGGAGCGGCGGTTTCCGCCCGCCCGGCCGGCGACAGGCGGGGAGTCCGCGTGCCCCCGCGGCCGGACAGCCTCGCCTCGCTCGCCCCGCGGCGGTGGGGACGCAGGGATGAGGGGCTCGCGTCGCGGGACGGGAACCGGAGTCGCCGGCGCGCTCCCTGTCCCGGCAGCGCCGCGCGCTGCGCCCTCGGCTCGCTCCGGGGGCAGCGCTGGGAGGCGGGCCGGGAGCGGTCGGAGCGGTGAGGGGCGCACCCCGCACCCGGTCGGGTGGACAGCCCTTCCCAGAGTCTGCTACGGGCTCTCCGCACCCCTCGGTACATTTGGCCACGGGGCCGTGCGGGCACGTTCTGCCCGGGGCTGGAGCTGCTCAGGCTGAGCCGGACTCTGCGCTCACCGCCCCGCGGGTCCCGAGCGGGTCCCTGCGCCTGGGCTGAGCTGACGGCGGGGAAAACCTGCTGGGAGCCGGGTTCAGGCAGAAGAGCCAGCACCGGGGCTGGGGCTGTCGCTCCGTCTGACTCCGCGGAGCTGCGAGAGTTTGTCAGCTGCGGCTTTGCTTCGGGGATGTACCTGCCTTGGCCGGGCTCTTGCAAGCAGGAGCCCCACGGGGGTGCTGGAAAGCGTTCGCTTCTGGCCTTTCCAGCTGCTGGTTGGAACTGACCTGCTTCCGTGCTTTCCTTACCTTTCCTCCCCCGTTTCTTGACCGCTGCCAATTTAACGGCTAAAAGAGCTCCAAGGCAAATTCCTGGTTCAGAACAAGAGCACCTCGTGTTTAAGGGAATTGCTCGTATTTATATTTGCCTGCACGGTGGTGTGCTAGCTTAGTACTTTTGTTCAGCCCTCTGTTAGTAGATTCCTTTCTTGTCTGCCTAAAGACGAGAACAGGAGTCGTTTCTGCATTGAAAACGTGTCGTGTAAATTATGATGTATTGGATGGAAACAGGGCTAATTGTAGGGTTAAACGGGAAGCAGCGAAGTGCTTCCTGTAGGGATTGGGGTGGTGGGTGTTCTGAAGAAAAAGCAATACACAGTCATCAAGCAGAAAAATCAGTGCAGTTCTCACTGTTTTCCTCTCAAATATGTCAAATTGTTATTAACTCCAGTGTTAATTAAGTTTCCGAACTCTCATTGCTAATCAGAATTTACTGGAAAATGAAAAGCGGTTTAATGCATCTTTCTGCTTCATTTAAAACAGTCCTGTTTTTAATATATGTGACAGAACGGATTTTGTTTAGATTTTGAAAAGCATGTAATAAAGCAGGATATCTCTGCTTAACAGCTGCACTGTATGTTCCAGTTTTAAGTAGTGCCGCTGATAGTGCAGTTCACCCCTAATCTTTCAAGAGTTAAACAGCTGTGCAAACAAAGTAAGTGTTAGGGGGTGCTCAAGAGCTTAAAGCTGTTAAAATTTGATACGGTACTAAGTTTCAGAAAGTTGAGTAGATTTTTCAGTACTAAATAGCGATTTCGGGATGTTTAGATCTTAGGTGGTATGACTAAATCAGCTTTATGTGTACCTTGTAGTGTTTATGGGAAAGGTGAGGACAAAGGGGTTCTGGTGAACAAAGTAAGCAAAAGAGAAAGGGATGCTGAGGAATATCAAAAAAGAAAGTGGGACAGTTTCATGGCAAATCTAAATTTTAGCAAGTTTTTTCAAGAGGGAGGCATATAGAGTAATAGTGGGCAGGAAGAGGGAAGATGAGGGGTATTTAAGAGAGGATGAAGAGTATTTTGTGTGTGATGTATTATGTGAAGGTAAAAAAATAAATGGGGAGCAGGTGAAACAAGATTAGAGATTCATGATCCTGCTGACAGCATCATGACAGCTTTTGACATTTCAGTTTAGGAGTTCCTATGCAAGGTATGACAAGGCTGAAGACTGCTAGAAGGAAGTTCTGAAGATTTAATATCCCTCTCTTTTTATTGCTATAGAACATAGTGCCTGTAATATATAGGCATTCTTTATAAAGCTAATGCTCACATAAAAACTTACCAATCCTGTATTTTAATTTCAGTCCTATGATCTGTAGAATCTATTTCCTACACTGAAATTATTTAATCGTGAATTCCGTCCTTACTCCGGTTTGTGCTATGTAACCCAGCTTTCTGGTTGGTAACACAGCGTTTCAGTAAAAATGTTATTGTCAGTCAAAGCTTCAGGTGGAACTTGAAATGCTAGAAATCTTTCCTTCACTTTGACTTGAAGGGCCTGAGTGCCTCTCTTTTAATGTACCTTTAGGACAAAACAACATGGTACACCATCATCTGTATTGCTTTAATATTATTTTAAGTAGGATTTGCAGGCGTATTCTTGATATGCAGGGCTCTCTCTAAGACAGATACTGTGCTATTTGAGGGGACTGTGGTATGGGGAGAAATGCCAAACATGGCTTCTCCCCAAGGACAGAAGTTGCAAAAGGTCTGAGATTGATAACCCAGCCTTAACCTCACTCCAGTTTACCTTTTGCCTTTCTAAATAGCGCGGTGCATATTCAGTGTCTTGCTGCCTGTCTTTTCTATTTCCTCTACAAAATTCTTTCAGTTACATCTCAGTCCAGAGCTGAACATAATTCTATGATGGAGTTCTGCCACAGCTATTGCTTACATGTTTTAAAATGTATATGTAAATCTGGAATTGTTGGAACTAAGGAACTATAGCACTTTTAAAAAATACTTTTGCATAATTTAAAGATTATCTCATTGTAGTGATCAGCCCATATGTTGGCTTCAATCTTCACTTACAGCTATACTCCTGCCATTGCTTTCTCATATACTGCACAAGATATATTTATATATTCACACTATAAATGATGCCAGTGAATGTCCATTTACTCGTTTTCTGCCTGAAAGTATTATGCTGGCTTCAAGTATGTGCTTTGCCTTTAAAAGGAAAAAACAAAAGCTCAGAGTTATGAGTTGGACATTTATTATTTCTTGCTGAAGAAACAGTCCTTATATGTGAATCTATAGAGCTTATTTAATGTGGGCAGGACGTATAGCTTAGGCTTGAAATTGGATTTGACAACAACGAGAAAAATGTATTTTAATGTCAGAAATGTAGTTCAAATGGAAAAAAATATAGCAGGAACAGAATAAACAAAATCAACATGACTTTTCCAATCAAACTTCATTGCTTTCAAGGATTGAAAAAAAAATGAGGCCTACAGGGTTTAATGTCCCTTTAACCCTTGGATATGTCAAGTCTCATTAGAGTTACTCAGCTCTGTCTCTGCATGTGATCTTAAAAGGTTGTTTATTCATCTCTTGTCCTTACTCTGAAGTTATCCCTGACTTTCCTGTTTTATTTCAATAAGTCAGCGAACAACCTAAGATTTTGAAATTGATGTTTTCCTTTTGCAGTTTAATTAGGATGTTTTCTAAAACTGTAGTGGCTTGGAAACCACAGTTTTCCCTTGTACTTTAAAAACTACATGTGTTATCTTCCGGGATGTTATGACTCCTTCCTTTTTTTGTTTCTTTTGAGCATTGTGGCACCTGAGAAAATCAGAGCCTCTGCATAATGAGAAAATAAATAAACATTTGCAGGAAATAAATTAATGATCTCGCAATACTTTTTTGAGGTGTTTACGTAATGAAACTTTCTTTCTGTAACTGAAAACAAAGTAAATGACCTGAAAAGCCTTGTAATGACTCTTTAAATTTTAGGCTGCTGAAGAACAGGAGTTTTAAAATACTTTATCTGTTTCTCTCTGCACTGTATTGAGTGCCAGTGCAATAATCTCTCAGTGTATCCCAAACACAGCAGTAATTATCTTTCTCCCTACTTGTTCTTTAAAAGCCAGATTGGCTTTCTTGTTTTGAGTCTGTGAGTTGTAGTGTTTTATGCCAGAAGTAGTCTTAGGAACAGTAAATTGGCTGTTGGAGCAAGCTCTTCCTTCATGTAAGAAAAAACAGCACATTGATCTCTTGGTAGATACCTTCCAGGCATCATATTATTTTCATGTATAGCCTACAGATGAGATTTCCTATATCTGAGAATACAGTGTGCATAAGTAAACAGGGTGCCACAAGAAAGCCAATGCATGTGTTTGCTCTAGACCAGCTGCTGAGCAGTAACTGTTTGAAGCCCTTTTCCTGGTGTGTGTGAAACAGATCTTCTAGGAGTAGTATGTGAAGTATATGTTACCTTGTAGGTGAAAAGGAACAAACTGCCTTATATACTGTGTGGTAAGATAAGATTATTCATTTGACCAGCTTCTATAAAGTAGCAGCTTTGTTAAATTCACACCTTGGCTTATGCCACAGTAATTTGATTGTGTACCCATACCTTAAGCTTAGGCTCAGCTGCTGTCAAAATCTGATGCCACACTGATTCATTGTTGTACTGTCTTCCTACTGTTCTGTGGTTCAGAAAGGACATTACTTCAGGGTGATTTGCAGGATCTTGCCCAGGGTACGTCTTGGGTGACTTGAGATAGTTTCATAGGGCATCCTGAATACCAGGAGGGGAGCCTCTGTTCATGTGAAGCATTGTAAGGAAAGGAATATCGAGTTATGTTAGCTTGGCCGTGTCTAGAACCATTTGTCTCCTTTTCATGGACAGATGCAAGTCAACATGACTTGTTCCTGTTCTTTTGTTGTTCCTAAATATAGGAGTTATTAACATCATCTCAAAGGTATTGGCATAAAAATTACCTGGGAAAAATACTCCTTTAGCAACAGTAGAGTTTATTGCAGAAGGGATAGTGCTATTTGATTTTTTGCCTCAGTTCACCTTCGTATATCATTGTTTCTCCTTATTCCTATGTAGGGCAGGAAAGATGTCAAGAGGTAAAAATTTGAGAAGGATTTAAAGCTGTGTAATAGTAATGCTTAAGATTGCAATGTCTTACTGGCTTTTCTGCTCATTCTCATGATAGTGCATAGGAGAAGATACACAAATGTTTTTAAGTGAGGTCCTCAGTTGTCAAATCCTATCATCTGAAGAACAGAAATGGGGGAGCACTTAGGGCCAAAGGATTGAGAGTAGAAGTTGCTTCAGGATGTTCACATCCTCCTCTAAAACAAATCAAAGGAAGAACAGGAGCACTTACCAGTCAAGCAATAACAAGTGTTGGTCACAGAGGAGATCAGCAGGATGAGAATGGGTGTTGCTTTTTCCTCAGAATGCTGAAGGACATAATTCACCAGGGAGATAAATGTCTGTTTTCTGTGCTGTGACCTGAAGTCAGACGAAGAGCATGTGCATTGATCTGCATGGGTGCTGCTAATGGCAATTTGTTGTTAGAAAAATAATGCCCTTTTAAATCCAACTTTTTTAAGGGGGTTAGGTGTTGGTATTTTTAAGCACCCTTTTTTTTTTTCCCTTCAGCACTGAGCATGGTGTTGGCTGTTCCTACGTGAGCAGCAGATTTCCTGTTGGTGATGGCAGCATTGCTAGTCACTTTATTTATGGATTTCTTCCTTTGCATAGTCAAACAAGTTGGAGGATATCTCCTTGACAGTTTCTCTGGCTCTTTAACATTTAATCTGTTTATGCAAATAAAATTTTGTATTTCTGCTCTTAGATTTGCATTTATTACTGGAATCACTGGATGCAGGGATTCTCTTTGAGAAATGAGTTAAGATTGGAGGGGGGAGGAGGGAAAGTCATAGTGATTCTCCAGTTTCCTGAGTGAGACAGGCTAGAGAATCCAATGTCCAGTCCAAAGGTTCCTCTGAAAATCCTAAATGTGTCAGAAAGTGAGTTTAAGTTGTCTGTAAGCGCTTGTGGCTCCCCCACAAGGCTAGGCGAGGTGTTTCTGTAGTTAATTATCCATTGGGTTTCATAATAATTTTAGAGCTTTGTTTCTAGTTTGAACTTGTCAAACCTCACTGGTCAGCTATGGAATTTCATCGGGGTTACTGTTTTGGGGTTGGTTGGTTGTTTGTTTTTGTTTGTTTTTGGGGTTTTTTGATTCAAGAGCCATCTGTTATCAAAAATATTTCACTTGTGCATAAGTATATATTCTATTACAATTTTACTTTTTAAATTCTTGGTTAAATTAACCAGGATGAGCCTCCTTGGGATTTGAAGCATAATTTTTAGACCTTGGATACTTCTGTAGTTATTTCAGAGATTGCCAGAAGGTGACATAACATTTCACTAACAGTCTGGCAGGTGCTATGTACAGAAATATTTTCAACTCCCTTCGTCTTTTATACTTACCAGATTATTTACTGCTTAGCTTCAGACCTGCATGGAGCTGTCATAAAATAACTATGTACAATGATTTCCAAATTCTCTTCAATTTTTACTCTCCTCAGCATAACCAAGCATCTCTGTCCTTAGGTGAATAGTTAGTTCCATATGGCAGCAGGAAAACCCCACTGTCCAAACAACTAACCACTCCATGCATTTGCTCTATAATGCTTCCTTGATTATATTTATTGTTTTTCACCAAAGAGGCTTGCTTATGCTTGCCATTTAACAAAAATCATTCTCATATGACTTCCAGTCATTCCTTACACCTTTATATATAACAGTTGCCTCCTACTTAGTTTACTTTCTGTTCTGGATGGGAAATTGTCCCTTTTAGAGCACTGTTATGTAGAACTATGTTTTCCATCCAACAGTGAATTGGTTTATAACAACTGAACTTTAATTCTTGATTTCTAATATAAATCTACCATGTTTTAACCCTTGTCAGCTGCTGTAATTTTCTTGTAAGTATTTCATTGCTTGTATTCTTCAGAAACTTAAAGATATTTTGTTGAGGAAAACTACTGGTATGCATTCCCTTCCTGGAGTCTTTCCTCTCATGTCACATTTATGTTTGAAAGGGCTCTTCATCACATTCCTTTCTGATGGAGCGGTTGACTGCTGATCTGTATTGATACCGAGACTGTAAAGTGCTTGTTAAGACATCGACCCATATCTACTCTAGATGAAATGTGCAATCACTTTAAAGCAGACAGTGGTGTCTTTATTATCCCACACAATTTACTGGTCTCTTCTGTCTGTCTCAATGCTTTTTAGCATTGAAGTAATTTGAAAAATTCTAGTAGGCTTCAGAAATCATGCTGAATTGCACTTATTATCAGAAGTGAATTTTTCTGCTCTGTTCATTATCCAGGTTTCCACCACTGGCTTATAAATAACTGGTTTGTTTTCTTTGCATTTCTTTACATTTTCATGGTTTAGTTTTGATAAAACCATGGGGTTTTTTGATAGTTTATATTCAGGTAATGGTGTCAGGTCATAACTTCTGTTCCCTAATAAGTGCTAGTTGAAATCCCTGCAGGGTAATCTAGTTTGGTGGTATCCAAAATGTTAGGCAGTCCCACTATAGAGAGAGAAACTTCCAAGGTTTATGGACTTCAGTTTGTGAGTGGGAAAAATAATCCACAGGCTATTGCTCACCTAGCCAGTGTTTAATCTCTTGTATCTTTTTCAATCCACTTCTATTATTTGGGCATCAGGAAGGGTTCCAAAGCAGCCTGTCTCTCTCCTGTTTTCAGGGAACTTTAATAGCTTAATAAATATTACTGGACATGGCCCAGGTCTACTACTGTGTTGTGTTCTGTCACAAACTGGGTATCCCTTCCTTGTTTTTTTACTGTGGAACATGGGCTCTTTTATTGCCATCACTTCATTTTCCAACTGAATAAGCAGTTGGCTTGCCTGAAAGTGAGTGTACAGCTCTCTTCTGCTGTTTGGGATCAGTAGTTACCCACCCAAAGAGTTAATTTTATTTTTTCCTAGCAAATTTTTGACTCATCTGTGTGTAGGAAACCTGCCTTTAGATGGGATACAGAAGGTGGTATAGCCTTGGCAGTAGGTGGCAGTTGGGTCACTGTTGTCAGTTGCTATAGGGAGCTGTACCTTTGGAAAGAAATTCTGGATTCCCTCTTGCAGAATTTCTTTAAAATTGTCTCTGCCATTGGGTTTACCTGTTTGCTAATGTAATGGCAGCAAGGGCAGCCATTCTAAGTGTAAGTAGTCGGTCTGGGTACCATTTAGGGATTCATGTCCTAGAAAAAGATGGTTTTACTGGTTTTGGCTCTCTGCTTAGAGTAGTGGCTTGCTGTTTAGGAAATAGTTGCAACTGAGGGCATTGGCTTTTTTTTTTTCTTTTCTTTTTTTAAATTTTTTTTTAAACCCATCTAGATTTCCTTCAAACAAACAAACCCCCACAAAACAAACCTAAACTTTGAAACTTCATTCTTGCATTTCTAGGCTAGAGATTAAGGTATAGTTGCATATCTACAGTAATAATGGTGGTAAAACACAACCAAACACCAAACCCACATTTCAAAGGGAATAATAAATCAATGGCCTACCCTATCTATTTGCATGTGAAACATTAACTAGTATGTTTTCTTGAGGGTTTTATTTAACATGTATATGACTTACTGAAAGTATACCAAAATATTGATTAAAACAAAGGTAGTAAATACAGAGGTAATATATAAATAGCGTGAGACACTTGTTTACTTTACAAACCAGTTTGCACATATCAAAAATCACTCAGAGGACTTAGAAATCTGAAATTATTCCAGCATGTGGAAATGAATTGGTCATAAATATTCTCCTGCAATATTCAAATGTTTCAGGCATACCTTAAAAAAAAGCAACCACAAAATAAGCAAACAAAAAACTCCAAAACCACAACAGGATCAAAACTGCACAGTCTCAAAGTTCCTCGTGAGCTCCTTTTCCTGAGTGCTGTACACTCTCCTCAGGATTTGTAACCTTGTTGTGCCAAGTCGCTCTTAATTCATAGTAGTGATGACTGTTTCTAGGTCAGACATGTTGGGAAGAGTAATTTTATATGAGGCACAGAAATAGTGTTTTACAATAGAAAGGTACTGCCTTGCTACAAATTACTGCATTAACTTCATACCACAGACCAACTGAACTGTTGGTAGTGACATGGCAATTTTCTAACTGGTACAGTAATTCATCTCACTATTGTTTGAAGAGGAGAGGAAGGGAACGAGGAATTTTAGGTTACACATTTCTCTGGGTGGTGGAGGAAGGGTCTGAACTGCCCTGGTCATTAGTCTAGCTGTCCCATTAACTTCATGGCTTATTATACGTGTGGTGCTTACTGTACTCGCCCCGTTTTACAATGGTATTACAGTTAAAACTGCAAAACCAGGCAAAGCTGCTTTGCTTTTCTTGGCATCAGACTTCAGCATCTGAGCGAGTATGTGTACTATACGTTAAACTGTTTACAAAAAGACTTTGAAAACTTTCCCTACCACTCCTTGATGTGCCTATTAAAACAAAGGCAACTAGTAAAAAAGTGGTGTTAGGGATGAGAGGCATGCTTTTAACAGAAAAATGGATCCATGCAGACATTGAGATCTTGTAGATCGCAAGTTAAATGTTACAAAACTTTTTACAATACTGCATTGCAGGTGAAGTTGTTCCGTGGGCAGTGGTGAATAAAGTCTTTGTTTTCCATCTTTTCTAGAAATTAAGAAGCCACCTGTGGCCCCCAAACCAAAATTTGTCCTAGGACACAAGGCAGCACCTCCACCTGTTGCACCAAAGCCTGATATTGTACTTTCTGGTGGGATACAAGCAGCAAGGAAAACCAAGCCAGTGATTGCACCAAAACCAAAGGTTCTCAAGAGCTCCTCCATTCCAGAAGTTAAACCTCCATCATCTACACAAAAAAGCACAAAAAGCTTTGAGGAGCACAGGGAAGATTCTTCTCAAACTCTAGACCATTTGAACTATAAAAATGAAACCTCAGAAGGGAGTACTGGAAACACAGCATATATTCTACCTGTGTCATCTTGCAAATTTGAATGCCTTCATAAACTTGGAAATGGAGAGAACACCTGTAAAACTCAGATCATTCTTGAGCACTTTGACACCTTAGAGAACATCAAACTTGGTGAAAGAAATGCACTATCTCTGGGGGATAGTCACAATGAAAAACTGGGAAATAGAAGTCAGGTGGTTTTGAAAGCCAGCATTTTGGAAGAGAAACTTAAAGATGTCCTAACTCATGGTGTGTTTCCTAACAGCGGTCCTGTGAGGCACAAGTATGCAGACAAACTTGACAGAGGGGATGGCAGCAGTTCCAAGAATGATGTTAAAATAGAGTTTATGGAATTTGTACAGTCTTCGTCATCTTCTGAGGTAGCTAAAGGGAAGCAACAAAATGCTGATGAGTTTCAGATGTCTGAAATTTGTCCTAGTTTGACTGAAAATAATCACAGTTGTTCTTCCCCATTGGACAAGGAAATCCTAGAGAATGAAAACTTAAGTAGTAATAGGATGTTTTCAGTTGAAGTAGGGATGAAAGCAGATGCTGATAAAACCTCCCCTGACACATCTTCAGTCCTGAGCTCCAAAGTGCTTCCTATCCCTAAACCAAGAAAGCCACGTGCTGCATGTCTAGTACGTCAGGATGGCATAGACACCACAGGAGAAGGAACAAAGGAACCATCTAGTTCAGAGAAAGATTCTTGCGGGGTTGCAGACCAAGGCATAAAAAAGCCAGCAAAAATTAATGTCCTTGGTCAAAGTGTTTGTTATAACAATAATATAGAAGTGTTTCATCCAGAAAAATGTGAGGTAACTCAAAGCAATGCAGAAAAAATGCCTCAGGTAAAGGAACCTGCTGTGAAAGAGTCAGCTTCACAAAATCTTTTGCCTCAGTTTTCACAAAGAAGTCCTGATTTGATGGGAAGTGTTGAATCTTCTTTAAATGCAGACCACAACTCCATGGATGAGAGAACAGATGACACCAGTTGGCCAGGTGCTGTGGACAAAAGGACTAACTTTGTCAGGTGTGATACCTTGTCCATGAGTTTGCCAAAGCAGCTCAAACTGACAAGCAGTCAGCACTCATCTGCCTCCAACAGCCTCCATGTATCACCGCAAAACTTGGAAGAGAAAGAAGTTAAAATAAAGGATGGGAGTTCTCCGAAAGTTGTTCCTAAGAAACCACAGAGGCATGGCCTTCCAGCTGCTGGCCTGCTGAAAAAAGCTGCATCAGCAGAGCTTGTGGACAAAAGTTCTTACACCTCCAGTGAGGACAAATCGAACAGCCTTCTAGAAGGATCTCGCTTTGCACATCCACGAGCCAAGGAGCAGGATGCACTTTCGTCCTGTGACATACCCAAACGTTCTTCTGAAAAACCCATCTGGAAGTTACCTCATCCTATTCTTCCATTTTCAGGAAATTCTGAATCATTAAAAACTGCTACCAGCTTCAGCCACTTGACTGTTGTGACGAAGCCTAGGGCCAAGTCTCTCTCTGCTGTGGACATGGACAGGACAGACAAGCCCTGCAAAGACCATCACAAGAAAAACAGCTTCAAAAAGCTTCTGAACATGAAACTGTCAGTTTGCTTAAAGAAAAGTGACTTTCAAAAATTTCTGTCTAAAGGCAGCCAGTCAGTGGAGAGTGCTACTGCCAACCTTTCCAGTGGGGATGGGTATGGAAATAACAACAGGAATGTAGGGTCTGTAGGCAGTGAAAGAAAAGCTAAATCTGCCAAGGCACATTCTGTAGAAATAAGTAGTCCAGCATCACAGAAGAAGAGGCAGAGAAACAGAAGTCAACCTGAGATGCGAAATAATCAAAGGCTGGAGTATTTAGATAGGCATGTACTTGTGGGAGAGAATTTGTCCCAAATGCATTTGAATTCTGCAACCAGCACTTGTGCTCCAGAGTATGAGAATGTGCGTCACTATGAGGAAATACCTGAGTATGAGAACTTGCCTTTTGTTATGGGTGCTAGGAGAAATCTCTGCTCTGAGTGGCAGAACTCCAGCAGCGTGGAAGAGCAGAGCACTGACTTCTATGAATTTGAGGAGCCTTGTGAAGCTACAAGCAGGTGTTGGAGACTTGACAGGTAAAATAAAGAGAAAAGGGAAGTTAAACAGCTGCATTGTAACTCTGTTGGTTGTAAATATGTTTAAATGATAGCTTGAGAGGCTGTACCCCTTTTGCTAGATGTCAGCAGGACAGTTGTTCCTGTATATCTTTCTGTATGCTTTTGTTGTTTGAAAACTGCTTGCACTTGGCGATGAGTCAAGAGGAAAAGTAAGCTAGTTATTCCTCATATATTCCTCAAAATTTGTGAAATTTTTCCTGGTTTAATTAAAGCAAATCAAACACAGTCATGTATTTGTATCCAAGAATACTTCAATGGGGAGGAATGAACCTTACCAGTCTCACAATGAACTGGAATAGCTATCCATAGAGTGCATAGTTGCTAGGTTTGTAGGGGGAATTAATATATTTTTAGATCAGTTGATAGAGCTGGGAAAAGCAGACAAGCTTTTAGGTATGCAAATTCTTCATCAGGTCTGGAAAGCTTTTTTGGGTATAACAGAAGCTACTGCTTCTCCCTAAATACAGTGAGTTCTTCTGTATCTGCCTGTGCTCCCAGCAAAGGTGGTAGTAGTACACAATTTCTGTGTGACTCACAGAATATTAGTGTGATGGTGTTTGGTAACTCTGCAGGTTGCTGCTGTGTTTCTTTAGCTCAGGAGGTGGTGGAGACAGGTAAGGTCAGCAGATTCAAAGATAATGTTGGATATGTTCATAGATATGAGGAAACGTCCTCCAGTTGCGCCAGGGAGGTTTAGATTGGATATTAGGGAAAATTTATTCACTGAAAGGGTGGGCGGTCAGGCATTGGAATAGGCTGCCTACATAAGTGGTGGAATCACTGTCCCTGGAAATGTTAAAGACATGTCTGCCTGTGGCACCTGGGGACATGGTTTAGTGGTGAACATGGCAGTGCTGGGTTAACAGTTGGGCTGAATGAACTTTGAGGTATTTTCCAGTCTTAATGATTCTGTGATTCTATGTCCACATTGGATGGTAAATGGAATAGGCAGGAACAGATCTTTTAATATTTGTGACTGGATGCTGAGAAGAGAAATCAGCCACAGAGTGTAGCCAGACTCATGTGTTCTCCCTAAATAGCATCACTTAGTGTGTCTGTCAGTGTGGTGACAGGTAAAGCATTGTTTTGACCCAATATGGTATCACGCAGTTTCTTAACTTCAGCTAACCAGTTTGTCTTACAGATCCTAAAGATTTATCTCAAACCAGCAATAAGGGTTTGAATGAAATATGCAGCCTGTATATTTCAAAGTCCCCAGCAAACTTCTTCACACTATTGCGAACATATGCATAACAAGAATAAATGAATTAGCTTCTAGGTAGTCACATTTAACTTCATTTTTCACTGAGAGTTACTAAGCTTTGTTTCATTTTGGATGTGTGTATAGGAAACATATGCTCCAAAGAATCTGTGTTCTCTGATACAGGAAGAGACAAATATTTTAAGGGGCATCTTACGTTAATTGTTTTATAGCTAATATTATCAACCTGGGTCTGTTTGCTGGAAAATATGAAACCTTATCATGGAAAGTAGGATTTCTAGTTATGGGCTAGGTACTGGTACATTTATTCAAGTGGTTTTTGAGTATATTTATAGTTTACAGCAGGGTGTTTCTTAGTTTTGTCTTTCATGTAATTTAAGTTCCTGACAGAGTGTTTGCTTTTTGTTTAAGTCTAATCTTTTGAGTATCTTGCAGGGGTTTTGACCACACTCTCTTGGTATTCCCTCGATTTGTTGCACCTAAGAAGGGTGAGACCAAACTTAAATAAGGATGCATTTCATGTGTTTATGTGATTCATTTTAGTTTGTGTTGTTTTGTTCTGAATCCAGGTGAATATCTGTCTGCTTTAGGAAAAGGATAGTTTTGCTGTATGGAGCATGGTAGATGTGAGATTGCAGTTGCTCCTGAAGTGAAATTCTGTAGTTTTCTTATCTGGCTAAATGTGTGAGATTTATAGTTATTCCCTCTCCACACAAACCTTCCCCAGTACCAGTGGTGATGTAAGGGTTTAAGTGGACTCCCTGGCACATCTGTAGCTGAAGCTGCTCCCTAAGTTGGATGTTCTTGGCACAACTGGGTTTGTGTTGTTTTTCTTTTAAGAAGCACACATAGAAAACCATAACCAGAGCCATTTATGTGTTTATTTTAAATCAAATTACTCAGAAACCACCTTATGGAACAAATAATGCATATAGTTACTTCAATAGATTTCAGAGAATAAAGAAATCCCTAGGGAAAAAAAAGAGGGCACAACAATACAGTAGTCTCCTGACGTGGATCAGTGCTGCTGGGAGAGCAGGGATGAGTATTCGTTTTGGCTCTGCCGTGGGAGGTGTAAGGGTCCTCACCCAGACGGGCTGGGCAGGCAGCTTTTCCAGTTTTCCCATCCAGTGTTATCTCAAATCCTTTGAAGCTTCCTTATCAATGTTGTCTTACCCTTTCTGCATAGTTCTGTAAGAGCTTTTTATCATTTCCTGGGCCAGGCAGTATTATAAAACCAGTTAGAGAAACAGTGCTGCTGTTGTTATTGAAATAATTGCCTCTCGCGTTTTCCCCAGCCTGTCAGAACACGCACTCAGCTCTTTTTCATAGATCATGGCACACAAATTCCTGTACTGCACTGCTCATGGGGATTTCAAAGCAAATTATGTTATGATTAAAGCCAGTGTACAAATGAGATTGTTCTTCTGAGAAATTCAGAAGAAATTTCAAACCAATTGCATGGTCTTTGACTTCTAGTCAAAATAGCACATATTCAATATATTAAGTCTGAATGCCAGTCTTGACGTTACCAGAAGAGTTCAATGGTGTCTTTAGCTCATGCCTCATTTCTTTCTGGAGGAAGACATAAAATTTTGATAATGGACTCAGTGCTTTGGTGGTTACTGAGAAATTTCCTCACAATCCCATCTGGTGAAACCAGCATGCTTTAATGGAGAATGGTAATAGCTTTTAACATTTTTATCTGAGCTTCGTATGTCTCATTTAATTCAGATATGTTTTGTTTGCTTGAGCCTTCCTGCAGGGAATTAAATGCAAATGGCAGGCCTGGGTAATTAATGGTAGATATCAGTTGTCAGAACTTCATTTCTGACTTACTTGTTATCAACTTCCGTTCTACTGAAAAGAGAAGGCTTGGCTTTGAAAGGAAGAGAGTCAGGGTCCTGATCTGGTGTGTGAACCACTGAGGTGAAACAGGTGCTGCTGATGGGAGTCAGAATGGATTTGGTTTTTGTTACGTAGTTCAGGGGAATACTCTCAATAAAGTAAGTAGTGTCAGTACCTTGGGAGCAAATAATCTATGTTTTGTTTCCACTATATGAGGAAGAAGTCTTCTGAAATGGTGCTTCAGGGTTGTTTCTTTTGTCTGGCCTACCTGTTTGACTGCCAATTTAAAATGGATAATTTAGATGAACGTGTTTTTATGAGGACTCTATAAACAAAGTGAGTGAAGACTAGCTGCTGTGAGATAGAAAATGTGCTGTTAAGTGTAAAAGAAGTTTTAAATATCATTATCCAGTCACAGATAACAACAGGAAATGCAGCTCTCTGGATTTAGTGGGTTTTGTGGTTTTGGGTTTTTCAAGATGTTGCAAATGTACATGACTGCTAATTTATTTATAACTGTGTCATTTTGTTTCCAGCTAGGATTTTTCTTTGGGTAGGCCTGGGGAGGGGGGAGTACCATGTGACAACAATCCTTTATGATTTCAATGTTGGTTTAATTAAATATTACTTAGTATTTTCCCCACACCTGCTGGTTTAGATTAATGCATTGGTTTTCCAGAAAAGAGCATGTCAATGCAAAATGTAAGTTTAGTTTTCCATACTAAATTCTGCTTTGGTGACTGAGTCCCCAGAGGTGAATTAAGTGTCCATGAAAACCTTAGTGGAATATTGAATCTTATATTCAAATCTGTGTGGTTAAGCACTTTGCTTTGATACATATTCCTCTTTGATGTTGTGGTGGGGGTTTATTCGGGGGTTTTTGTGTGTTTTTGTGGGTTTTTTGGTGGTGGTGTTTTGGTTTTTTGTTTGGTTTGTTTTGGGGTTTTTCTTGGCACTAAATTAATAAAAGTCTGCAAGATCTAAATAGCATTTAGAATACTGTAAGTTCAAGCCCTTATGCTGAGATTTGAATGCACAAAATACATTTTAGGTATTGGAGGTGTTACACATTAAAACCCATGTCTTCTTTTTGTTGAATTTTTTGAAGGATATAACTTCCTGATAAGTAGAGGCCAAGTATGTAGATTTTTTTTTTTATTTCGCCTGTTTCTCAAAGATTGTAATGGATTATTTCCTGATCTGAAGAAGGTCGGTTTCTCCTTCTGCATCAGCTCTGCAGTCTTGTCTTCCAATTTCCGCTGTGTATCTAGCTGGCTTCTGCCACCCTTAGTTGTACATAAAATTCTTTCTCTGCAATTGTCCATCAGGTTTTAATGACATAGCTTTGATAACAGGCTTGTTAGGTTTCCTATCAGGCTTCGTTATCCTTGGTCATGTGTTATCGCTGGCTTTCTTTTCGTGTTCTGCTTCCTTGAGCCTGCCTTTCTTTTCCCCTCCCTCCTTTTGTCACACACACGTTGTGGTGCAGCAGGGAGGCTTCTGCCAGCTCTGAGGGCTTGTCAGTAAGGAGTGAGTCAGAGGGCTCAGATAGCTCTGCTCCCAGTCTCCTGCAAGGCTGGCTGCAGAGCCACTCTGGCAGTCCCAGCCCCAGAGCTGGGAATGGACAAGAATGGACAAAACAATTCTTGCCTATCAGATATAAGGAATAAGCCATTTTGCTGACTTCTCACTTTTTGCTCTTACAGACCATGAAGAAACAAATTCTGTAATTGTTAGGTGTGTCTAATCAGAGTCAAATCAGGGAGGCATGGAAATGTTGCTGAGAAGTGGTAGTAGTACAGTTGCCTGGGAATATTCATGTTTGAACATAAGGACTTTGGGAAGAATGCAGGCACTGGGAACCTTGGGGCTGGAATTCCTCTATTTTGTAGTGTCAAGTTAATTGTTTTGTACTACTAGGGTAGCATGTCAAACTACATGGAAGACTCGCAGTGAATTTTTTTTTACTCAGAAGAGCATATGGACTGGTTTGGGTATTCTTTTCTTTCTATCCAAGAAACTTTATGTGAGTCAGTGTCTCCATGGTCTGCTTTTCCAGTAAGAGAAGTTTTCTTTAGCATTGGAGTATCTTGCAGTTATACAGCTTTACAGGCTTTACAGTTTAGTCTGCTAAACAACCTGAAATAAAATGCATGTACTGTAAGAAGAAAATACTGGCACTCTGGAAAAATACTCAAATCTTCTAAAGCAAGCTGGTCTCGCCCCTTCCCCCCCTTTTTTAAAAAAATCAGAATAAATAGGAACTTTATTAGAACCTTAACACATTCTCATGCAAATATGTTTTTGAGATGTGCTGATTTAATCTGTTTTGAGATTAAATCAGTGGGAGAGATTCTGAGGTCTGATCCTCTCCATCTTCAATGAGGGAGAGAAACGAGTTGGAGAACTACATTTTTCCCATACTGTTATTCTGGTTTACAATCCAGTCATGAAAAGATTTGAAACATCTTATGAAATGCGAATAATTGTGAAGATCTCCAAGACAGTAATGAAAAAGAATTTTTGTCTTTGATACTTGTTGCATCCCTGTTTTCGAGAGCTCCCTCTTGATTTTGGTAAAAGAAGGAGGTGGGTGAAGAAGGCTGGCATAGCCAGGGAAATTTTTGACAGAGTTGCAGGTGCAATAATGAAAGACTTGTAGGTTATCAGGTGGTGTTACAAGCGTTACATAAAACCAGATGTGGTTTCAATTCTCAACGTTATCTTTTTATTTAGGTAGTTAGGGCTTGGGTGTGCTTTTGAGTATGAGAGGCAGTAAGATGGTGGCAGTGGTGATGAGGCAGGCACTGCTGTGAGCACTGCCCAGCTGCTGGGTGAATCCTCATCCGCTCTCCAAAAGGTTTGGTGGCTACTTTGGTCACAGTCTTGCGCAGTCTAGAAAATAAGCTTTATGCTCATGCACTAAAAGAGCTATTTGGAGGGTAAACTCTGCTATCCTTTGTTTCCCACTGAGAAATGCTCACCACAGATAGCAAAAACGTCTTAACTACTGTTCCCATTGCTCCCCCGGTACAATACAAGGATGTCCTTGTCCTTCCGGTGACATTGCCCTCAACTCAGTGTGCTGGCTCTTGGCTTCAGCTGGAGGGTGGCTTAGTGTGACGTGGGGGAGCCTGAAGGAAGCAAAGCAGTGCATAAAGCTGCTGTGTCCCTTAGGCTCCTTCCTAACCCCCCTGTTCATGGGTAACAGGAACTCTGGCGTCACGCACTTTCGTAAATTCATCTGCAATGCTTTATCTTTTTCTTTCCTATTTTATTCCGCGTGTGTTTTTCCTAATTTTGGCATTCTTCATAGGTATTTCCTTTTCCTAAAGGCGGAGGAAGCTAAGTAACGCTGCATATTTGTCACCGACGTTGGCCTTTCTCCCCCGCCTCCAACGTGTGCGCTCTGTCTCCTTTTGCCAACCATGATATAAATTAACAAAATGTAGCTCCAGAGAATACATCAGATGTAGAATGGAGAGTCAAATGTGATATGAGAATTGATGAAAGACCCATTTATATGCTCAACAGCAGCCTTTTCCTGTGGGTTATTTTCAGCATCAGCTCAGGAAATGTGCTTGTGGAGCTCTGTGGCACAGTGATATTCCAACTGCATTCTAATGTGTAAAACAGTAGGACTTTTGGGTGGCACAAAGTAAATGTGTAAAGAAAGCGATCAAAATACCGTTCTCAATTTAAATGCCAACAGTGATATTAATATGCCACATTTACCCAACACTTATATTTGATCTAGTTAAGTATGTTTTAATGAATAGATTTACAAAAGTACGCAGCTATGTTGTTTCAATGCACTAGATAAAACGTAGGTAAAGAAATGCTGGTTTTATTTTAGAAGCTAGAATCCAGTAAGTTTCATTTAAAAATACAAGGTTTATACAAGTTTTAATTTTTCTTCAAAATATCTTTGTGCTTATGAAAAACTGTTCTACTCAAGCAAAAGAGGACTAAGGAAATCCTTAAGGTGCATATAAATAAATAAAGGTAGTTTTTACCAAACCTCCCATTTTGATAGCTACAACCTAAGCCTTATGGCTCAGTGATTTCAACTGCTCAGAGTTCACTTGATTTTTTGTTGTTGTTGTTGTTTTCCCAGTGGTATTTGTGGGGGTGGTTTGTTCTGTACAGATTTTTAGATGAGCTGAAAAGTTTATAAAGAGTGTCTAAATCCTATTCTTCTTCTAATTTGTGCAAAAGATTAGAGGAAGAGATAGCACAAGTCTAACCTTGCAACCAGCTCAGTTATTCTTTACTCTTAGTCTGTGTTGCTCTTGACCAAACTATTTCATACTCCTTTTTTGACATACTCTCCAGGAAGCTGCATCAGCTCCCATGCATGCAGAGAATTGTGTGTTTAGGAGCTAAGCCACTCCCATTTTGATTTCAGATCTAAGTCACTACCTTTTGAGTAATCTGTTACTCAGCTCTCTTTTGTCATCTTCTTGATATCTGATATGTAAAAAAACCCTGAGTGCAATAGGATGTGTTATTTTTAAATTGAGTGAGCAACTGTTTGAAGAGAGATATTGGAGCCCTGATTTCAGGGATAGTCATCCAAAAATTATAAAACTAATGCTGAGCCAATACAGAAGATACTGGGTAGGGCCTTGCATTTATAGTGAGCAGAAGTAGCAATGCATTGAAATGTCATGGTAGCTCTGGCAGGGTAAGGTCAATTTTATTTGAAATGGGTATTAATATGAAGATTTTTTCTCACTTGGTCTAAGTTGTCCCTTTCCTATTTGATACATTTGTTTTGACATTTTTTGTCGCAATTATAGTATAGTTTTCCTGAAGTCTGTTTAGTGTGTGCTCGAGTTCTGTTGCGGTTTTTCCTTTTTTTTGTGTAACTGGAAAACAAAGTGTTGTTTTTTCTTCTGATCCTGCTGTCCTTTCCCAATCTACTTTATTCCACTAGGATCTGTTTTGTGAATTGAGAAAAGTTAGAATAAGAGGTCCTGATTATGAATGAGTGCCTTATTTTGCTGGTCCTTTTTTACATTGTTTTTGCCAGGAGTTTTTTCCAAGGTCTTGTCCATGAGCATTGCAGCTCTCCCTATGAAACAAGAATTAATGATAAGGGAAGGCAGAAAGTTCTAAATTCTGCTGTAAGTCTCTGTAAACAGATAATTTGAGAGCTGTTTGCACCTTTTCTAAACTGTGCTTTCTAAAATCGTGCTGCGAAGGATGCTCATGACTGTAAATTCTCTTTACGTACCCTGGGAGAATCCCTCACAACTTTTGGTGGTGATGGGAAGCACCAATGCAGGGACCCCTTTCCCTTTACGTGCTTCCAGGCAAGGTTTAAATCCCTAGGTTTTGCTGCAGCATTTCATTTTCCAGTACCAGTGCTCAGGACTGTCCCATTGTATCCTCCTGGATTATATTCTCCTGCATTGGCGTCATCTCTTTTTGGCACCTTTGCTGGGATGGGTAAGATAAATAAGACTCCTGGTTTAGGCTGCATTTCACTCTCATTTTGTGCTTCATGGTCCAATATGCCCAAAGGAAGAATGAAAAGCAGGGGGACATGAAGATGAGCATGAGGGAGGGGATTTTTTAGTTCTAATGGTAGACAGTCACCATTGTTCAGAGAATCTGAAGTTCAGGTGACAGTCGTGAATTAATGATGGGTCAGGCTGCAGGTGCATCTGGAGGGATATGAAATTCATCTTTATGCTTTCTTAGACTGGTTTGCGAAAGGAAACGTGCTGGTCTTGGCTTCTTCAGGCTGGTTGTGGAGGGGAGGTATTGCAGCAAAAAAAAAAAATGCAGTAACTGATGCCTTTACTAATCTTGATTATCAGTAATCTCATTATATATTTTCTTAAACCTTCCATAGAAACTCATTCGTGATCTTGGTTAATATTCATGATTATTTGTCAATCCAAGTGTCTGTCCTGCTTGTCACAATGTCAGCTGTGCCACACTGTTCAGGAGCTGAGCTGTCCCACTGTGGGCACCAGTCTTCTTGCAGACTTTTAAACTGAGACCTCTCTCTTATCCTTTTCTTTTTTAATGTGGGTTTGCTGTGGTGAGTCCAGAAACATTTGAAGCATGCATGTGTGTTTATGTTGAACTTTCCAAGGAATTGAGGAATTGTCAACAAACGGTCTCACTGAAGATGACTTCTGTGAGCATGGAAGGCTGCCTGTGGTGAGCCATCCTTGGGTGCCTCTGGCCTCAGGAGCTCGTGTTTGCAAATCACAGCTAAATAAGGAGATAATTTGAGACCTGTTTGCACCTTTTTTAAACTGTGCTTTTTAAAATTGTGCCGTAGAAGTGGGGGCGTGACTGTATTGATCATAGTCTGCCTGAAGTAGGGTGAGTGACAGAATGGATTACTTAATAAATTTTGTACCTTTTTTTAATGTAGAGCACATATGACAAATGCTTTTTTTTTTTCTTTACCTTGTTTAGAATGTGAGTCAGCTGCATTTTTCTTTCTCCTCATTGAGGAAAGGAGTAAGTGCTGTCTTGACCTGAGGATAACAAATGCTAAACTGAATGCTGCTGGCTGCAATTGCTGGGATAACTTGGTTCAAGCAAGTCAGGTGTAGAAGTTTGCAACATGCTCAGCCAAGTGTAGAAGGAGCTGCCAGTGGCATGATCTAACAGGCTAAATGTGGTGGCAGCTCTCGCAGTGTTTATGGTATCCTCCTTGCCCAGAAGTCCCAGGTGTAACCAGTGAGTGCCAGAGGTAAGGTCTGGGACAAAGAGTGTAGTTCTTGGTGTTTCTCCCGGCAAGAGCAAACTCCTGGCACTCCCACATGGCCTCTCTCAGCAGCCAGCCCATTGCCCAGGAGGCAGCAGACAGCTTTCAAAGTGCAAGCGGCTCTGAATGAAAATCCATTTCAAGTAGATTGTATTGAGCTTTTCTTTTGATAGTGTATTTCTGTCATCAAGGAACCTGGCTTTCTATAAAAAATGTTAGACATTAATGAGTGCATACAGTGCATATGACTTTGTTTAAAATAATTCTGTTTCAATTCTTGGAAGTCTTTAAATTGCAATTTGAAAAATGAACCTGGAGTGCACCAAATATTTTCAACTGTAGTTGCTCAGCTGGATGCTGGTCGTTTCTTTTTTCTAGCTGTGATTCTTGAGTGTTTATGTTTGTAACTGAATCCTTAAAATTCCTTAACCAGCCTGGAGAGAATATAGCACAACAGTTCTAAGCAATGCAAATAATCACAGACTGATTGGTCTAGTTTGCTTGCCCCTTGTTTTGTGGTGCTTTTTATTTTAAAGACCATTGTAAAAGTTTGTTTTATTCCTTGCCATGCCGCCTATGGAAGAATTGCTTGCGAAAGGGACTAATGAATCTCACAGGCATAATCTGTTTAGGCAGTCTTAAAACATATAAATAAAAAGAAGATAAAAATTAATTGTCATGTTCCTTAGGATCACACCAATAAAACTTCATGGCTGGTTGCCTTTTTTCTTGTTGCTAGCCCTAATAATATGAAGAACTTACTAATATCATTGACTTCTTACTGCAGAAGAACAAATGGCATAATGTTAACGCTATTGTGTAAAATCATGTTTGTGAGGGCACCTTGCTATCTTGCTCTCTTGCTGTGAAAAAGCACCATTTTTGGCAGAGGAGTTGAAGCCCAAGCAGCTTGGCTGCAGTAAGGCAACCGGTCTCCAGTGCTGGCAGCCAAGTCAGCACTGCAAGAGACGCAGCTGCATCCACCAGCCTTTCTCAGAGTCCACTACACCTAGAGAAATGTGATCTCAACTTCAGCTTTTTTCATCTGTGAGTCTGTCAGTAAACCAGAGAGGTGACTGATGGTATGGGAATAATTCAGATAAGTAATCCCCCTGGCCTAGGTTGCATTTCATCCTCATTTGCTGCTTCATGTTCCAGTATGCCTGAAGGAGAAATGAAAAGCAGGGGGACATGTTTTTTAGCTCTAATGGTAGACAGTCAATGTTGTTCAGAGAATCTGAAGTTAAAATGAGAGGGGAATATATGATGGGTTAGGCTCCAGGTGCCCCTGGAGGGATATGAGGTTCGTATTTATGCTTTCTTGACTGGAAAGGAAATGTGCTGGTGTTGGCTTCTTCAGGCTGGTTGCAGAGAGGAGGTATTGCAGCAAAATGTAATTCATCCAAAAAGTGCAATAACTGATGCCTTTACTAATCTTGCTGGTCAGTATATATATCAATATATACTTTATATATTTTCTTAAACCGTCCGTAGGAGCTCGCTCGTGATCTTGGTTGCCATCCCTTATTATCTTAGTGCTTTGCCAAGTATGCTTGCTTTCTAGAACTGATTTTCTTTTTTCCAAAAACCTGTAGTAATTATAAAGATACTGGACTGTCTTTAAAAAGAAGCATTAAATAAAAGTAAAACAAATTCACTAAACAAAATGCAGCGGTTATTAACCAAGCAATAATTTCACTTCTGCTTTGGCTTTCCAGAAGCATCTTCGGTTGTTTGAGCACCCAAATCAGGAAATTGCTTCCTAAATTGTTTTGGGATATTAACTCAAGTTCTATACTTACTGTTGTTCCTCGAAATAGATGCTGCATTTAGACAGGACCAAACTGAAAAGATTCCATAAAACACTTTGTTTCTCTATGTCTTTTACCATTGCATTTTTCCAGAGGTGTACGACTAGGGTTCATGGAGGGAATCAGTGAGGCATGCTTACAGCTACTGGAATTATGAGGGGCTATGAAAAAAATGTAACAGTATTATCAGCTATTGCCTACAGAGAACCAGCATGCTTTTAGGTCTTAAAAAACCAGCAGCTGAATGTGCCTTAATTAGTGCACTTGATTGCAGGGAATGGTGATTTTAAAAACTAAAATGGATAAGCACTAATAATAGTTCTTTCCTCTCTGGGGAAAAATGAGGTGCAAGCAGCTGTGAAAAGAATGTGAAATGCTGTAATGATATGAAAAGGATTTGAGATGAAATATTATAATAGGGCATGTTTAGTTGCTCTCTGAAGTTCTGGTGTGTGTTTTTTAGTTGAGTAGGAACTTCAGTTTGTGTAATTTTGCCTGCATGTTGAAGGCTTACTTTAAAAATAAACAAACAAACATAAACACCCACAGAAACCGTGCAATTAAATACTGGAGGAATAGACAGAAGGATAAAGCAGATTATAATGGAGATTCTTTTTAAAAAAACAGCAAAAGGATGAGAAATGAAGAGTTTAGCAGAGTGTTGTGTGCAAGGTTCTGTTCATTCAGCATTCCTACATACTTTTATTACTTACTGAAAGTAGGAAACAGATCTAAAAATAGTGAAGATCACAAGGAAATGTGTGTAAAGCAGTAGCGTGGATGAATCTATTTTAGCAAATACTTTGGAGCTGTGGAAACTTGCTTTTTAGCAGTTATGGTGATGCTAACACTTGAAGTCATTCCAATGTACTATAAAATACTTAATGTTGGAGCATTCCATGGCAGAGAATCTTTCTGAATGATCTTGGTCAATCTTAAAATACTGTTTGCCTTCTAGAGGAATTGGAAACTGAGACTGAAATGTTAATTGTGACTTCAGGCTATAGTACCCTATGCAAGGGTCCAAATCAAGAGTGTCTAAAAGTGAAGCCCCAGGTGTATTTGAATCTTCTATAATAAGACAAACTAGTCTGAACTAGTCTTGGTCATCTCTTGAAGACAATAAATCGTTTTTATACTGATTTGGATTTATTTTTCCAGTGGTAATAGTCTGATGGCAAGTCTTAAGTTTTGACAGTTTATCTTGCTGTATGTCTCACTAGGACCAGCATGTTTTATTTCATTAGTATTTTACTATTGCAATAGGAAAATACAGCACAGCATATATGCATCATCCTATAAGCTGCTCATTCCAAGGCAAACTAATGATTCCTTCATTTTATGTGTCAAGTAAAAAAGCCCCACATCTATATTTAGATAACTTGCTCACGAGATACAGCAAGATGTTCTTACTCAGTGCGCAGCACAGTGAGTTGGCAGGGATGGTGTTTCACATGACTGATAATGCAGAAGTTCTTGGTGGTATTGCTGTGGGTAGGACAAAGAATCGTGATGAAGAGGGAACAAGATAGAGAAGTATCCCCAAAATACCTATCAGAAGAGCCACTTAAAATAAGCCTTACTGCATGCTTGTGGTATTTTGGAAAAGGGGAATTAATATGTGTTAGAAAAGACTCTGTTTATTTAAAGATTTACTACTATTTCCAAAGACAGTTAAAGTGCAAGGGATTTCACTTTATCCAGAGATAACTTGAAGAGAACCACGCATACACTTACATTATAGAAGATTTCAGAGGTAAAAGTACAGAAAAGAGTAATCAGTAAATACAAAACTGCTTTCTGTTTCACCAGGAAAGCCGGAGCATTTACCATGAAAGGTTAAGGTGTAATGTATGAGGAGAATTACGTGTTCTTCAGCACGTGACAGATAAACGCAAATGAACACAGTGTCTCTGTCCCCATTTTCTCTGAAGAAGAGGACACAACTGCAGATACCACCAGGAGGGCATCTTCCCATGGGTGCAAGTACTGTGCCCTATCCCTGAACTGACTGCCTGTTTGACTCTGGAAAATTGCTGAGTGTGAACTGACTCTTGATCATTGATCATCTAGTCATCCAATGTGTTTTTTCTTCAAAAAGCAAAGAAAATAAGGGAAAAAGTATTAAAAATACCACTAAAGAAACCCTCAACAAGATGTATCATGTGGAAGAACCGGCAGGCTGTGTGAACGGAGCCATTACAGGATAAAAACTTACAGGGATTACTAAGAGGTGCTTTGGTGGAGTAGATACTGTATGCAAGATTTTACACATGGTCCTCTCAGCTCTCATAGCTTCCTTTATGTGAACAGTAGGTGCATAAGCACCACAAAGGCCAGAAAACGAGCTTACTGCCTAAACATTGTGATTTATAGGAACAAAAAAATCTTATACAGTGAGTGGCTGTCATTTGTTCATTTGTGGACACTTACTACACATCCTAAATTATCACTTGTTAACTAGTAAAATTTTTAAGTAGTTTTTTTTTTTACTGAAACTTTCTATTAGATAAGCTGATTAATCTTACATTAAGAAAATGCTTCACACAATACAAGCTAGCTAGTTCGTTCTTCATCCTTCAGTGGTAAGGGGATTGTGTTTGTGCAAGTAAAATACAGCTTCACCTGGAAGTATTCTTGTCTCTGACTTCCAAAAGGGTGGATTTTCTAAAGCTTCTAAGTTTTGGTGCAGTTGCCCTGAAAAGTTTAAATGGAAAAAGACAACGAAGTCCGGGAGTGGGCATCCAGAAGAATATGCTGACGCAAAAGAACAGTGATGTCACAGGTGTGAAAACAATGATGAGAAGGAATCTCAGTTATAGGAAATTAAGACAGCAATTAAAAACAAATATTCAGGCTAGGAAAAAGGGCGATAAAATGTCTATTGACAAAAATAGACATTAACGAATAATGAACTAAAAAGTGTATTCCAGTGTGGTCAGAGATAAAGCACTTAATATATTTTGCAGTGGGGGGAAAAATACCCTTGATCAGAGATAGATTCAGTGACAGATGTGGATGGTAAAGCTGAGCAATTCAGTAAAGGAAGGAATAGCAGTAATTTCTGTTGCAGATTTTGACGAAATCTGGGGCATATATCTACTTCACATCATGCTATGATGTAATAAATCTGTGTGTCATAATTGAAGAAAATGTGCTAAAATAGGTATTCTCAGCTGACTATGGATTATATAAACTGGACAAAGAGTTTTTTGAATTGCTGAAGTTAATGAATAACTGCAGAAATCTTAGTTTCCTGCTAGCATGGTTTCTGGGAAAGCTCCAGTAAAAAGCTGCTTTTTTGCCTTCCTGAAACTCCTGGAGGCTCTATGGGGACTGTTCCTGGCATACACCATATGCTGTTGTCATCAGCACTTATCTCTCTGGTGGCTGCTCTATTCCTGCATGAAGGTGACAATTTCCAAACTAAAACAAAGGGGGGCGTCTCTCTGCACCCAGGGTGCTGCAGTCTTGGCTCAGGAACTTGTTTGAACTCGGTGATGACCTTACAGTCGCCTCCCTCCCCCCACCCCATTCGGTTCTGGTAGACAGTAACTGCTAGGGAGTTTCCCAAGTCCTTCCTGTGTTGTCCTAATAGAACCAAGTTATTTAAATCTTCTTAATGTCTTCATGGCTTCAAGGTTTGTCCACAGGCCAGCTAATTTTTATCTCCAAATATATTTCTATTTGTGATCAGCATTTTTGTGTTAGTTTGTTTGGTTGTTGGTGGGATTTGTTTGTTTTTAACTCTGTCTTGAGCACTGAGTAATCAACACTTCGCTGTAGCAGAATCCCCTTCCTTGACCTGCTGGGCACTCTTGCTGAGGGTGCACTCAGTCCCACTGTCCGTGTTGCTGACAAACCTGTTTAGCAGTGCCAGTCCCAAAACTGAACCCAAGCCCTGAGGAATACTTCTGCTTTTCAGATTACTGGCAGACACCTTCCGTGGGATCCATGGTGACAGGTTTCCTTTCTGGTAGCTATCACAGAGAGAAGTGGCAAGTCTGAAGAGTTACCCTCCATCCCCACTTTCCTTTGATTCAAAGCTAGGAAAAGATCAGTCGTAACTATCCCTTGCCTCAGGAAGCAGAGGGCCAGGTGTATGGAGAAGTGTTGGCTGGCAGCTGTTGGCTGTACAAAATTAGGTGTTGATCAGCCCGGTGAGATCTCTGCTGGCTGCAGCAGCTCGTGGACAAGGGTTGCTGGATTTGCTTTTTGTTTTGCAGGATAGCTAATTTGGTTTGGCTCGTGTCAGAATAAATCTTTTTGCAGACCTTGAACACAGATTATGTGATTTTTAGATAGTTTTAGTGTAATTGGAAATTATTAGGTATTTTTAAGGATTAAAAGTAGGAGGCCAGAGATTTGCTGTGTTTCTATGTAACCTTTCAAAAATTTAAGGCTCTGTTTTCTCTAGTCTGTTTTCCTATCTATTTTTCCCTACCCCCTTTTTTATTTTCTTCTGGAATTGCATTTCTTAAATCTCTACTGAAGTTGCCAAGGCTAGTTAGGGGAAGAAGATCGTGTGCCTGTCTCATGCAGTTCCTGTATTGCAAATACAGCTGAAGCTCTAGAGAAAAAAAGAGACCTCTATAGTGATTGTACAGGAGCAGAACAAGGTTACGTTCTATAGCTTTGATAGCTATCCAAAAGGTTTCTGTTTCTGGGGGATGGGTGTTCTTAATCACAAAAGATTCTGCTTTGCTGTTTTTAAGAAGAATTGTTGGACAGAATGGTTATGATATTGCTGTCACTGGTGTAGTTGTTTAGCACATGCATTGAGAAACAGGCCTGTATATATACATGCATCTAGACTTTCACCCAGAAAGCTCCAGTGTGAGTACCATATCTGGAACAAGACCTGCTGCTATGAGATAGAGGATAGCAAAATAGCTAGGATCTTTCTTCATCCTTCTGGCACACAGTACAAATGTTGCTCTATACATGCGCATAGCAATAAGGGAGTAGATTTATCAGACTTTATTGTTATGCAAACTCTGATGGACTTGAATAATATAAATACTCCAAAGGTACTGTAGCTTTTGCTTGCAGTCAGTGAGCAATGTATAAATACTAGCATAAATAAAATGTTGCAGAGTTACGAGTCCACTGTTGAAAAGCCTCCAGCTGTTGTAATTTTCAGACTACCCACTACTGTTTTCAGGGTCTCTGATACCAAGTAGATCATTTATTGTGGGGTGAAACAGAAAGCTCTTTACATAAATAAAGTATGGTGTGTATATTTTAATATTAGGTCCTTAGAAGAACACCATGATCATCCCAACGTGGTAATGGGAGATCTCCAATCAGATGAAGAAGATATCATGAACAGTTCTGATGAAGATGATGACACAAATTCTGATTCCAGCAAAGGGGAGACTGATCCTCAAGAAGATAATAAACAGGTATCTTTTTATCTTTATCTTCTGAAGCTATTCCTCACTCTTGCAGTATTTCAGAAGTTGTAACCTGTTGGGATATTTTCAAATGTAAACCACCTATTGCCGTTGAGGTCTGATCTTCTGCTACGTTCTGTGAGTGCCAGCTTGGAGTGATTTTCCTTATTTTAATCTTACTTCTTCAAATGAGGAGCAGGAAGACTGTTTTAACTACTCTGAATGAAATGAGTTTATGAGGGTCCTATCCCTCTCTTTGGGGATGTCCATGTTCTTACTTCTCAGTCCTGGATGCCCTGAAACCAGCCTGCCCATAGACCAGTGCCTCTCCTCAGCACCAGTCCTGGCAGCTGTTTCCTTTGATAGTAGTTACATCTGCTTCCTTTTCTTAAAAATAATTTAAAACAAACAAATCAACCAAACCCAAAGCCCCAACAAGATAAGCAAAAAAAACCACTGAAACTTTTTAGTGCTGGAAAAGAAAGCTTGGGGTGTCACTCCTAAATACTGTTAAACCAAATGAGAGGAATAAATTGGGAGAGGGAAAGAGTCAAGGGAAAAGCTTGTTCCTGTGAAACTAAGCAAGACTGTACCCATATAGAAGCTAACTTACCTTGCATGCCTCTAGAAATGCCCTCAAACTTTCACAACAGCGTTTTACAGGAAAGTGTCCCCATTAGGAGGGTTCTCAGGCAGGTTTTATGGAGTAATTTAGCACTTGCTGTGAGGCATCTGCTGTTGCTGGCTTCAGCTGCCTGCGGCACGTGTGGCCGGCAGCTGGGAATTAACAACCAACTTCCTCACAGCGAGAGCAGCTGCAGAGGAGAATGAAGCAGTCTCTGCTTCGGTCATCAGCTGGGCTTGTTTTATTTTTCCTTACCACAAGCATCTGGCTGTTTTGATGCTTTATATCTGTTAGGGCTCCTTTCCAGTGTTGTGCCGGAGAGCCTTATTTGTATCCCTTTGGTTCTCCCATTAGACACTCTCAGAGCCAGAGCATCTTTGAGCAAATGCAAAGTGGTCCTTTCAGCGCTAGCTGGTATGTGAAAAGTCTTTCAAATGGGGCTGAAAACAGACTGTGGTATTGCTTTTTGTAATTGTTTAGCAGTAGCATCTTGTTCTCAAAATACTAATTTTCATCTCATTTGCAACATGACACATCTACAGTGATGGCAGATAGCTTGCTCTGCATAATTGACTTGCTTGTGAATTCAGTCTTGTAGGGAGCGTGTCAGCTGTGCTTTCTAAATAGGCACAGAGGCCTGAGAATAGGTGTTACAATCTTGCCTGAATGTGATGGACCCACACTGAATAGATCTAATTGTTCTTTGGAAATAAGTTTAATTTCATAAGTAAAATCCCAGATCTGTGTGCAGATGTCTGTCTGTATAGTATATAAAATAAATAATGGATTTTGCACATATGTGGTGTTATACCAAATTATTTAATTTAGAAATGAATTTTAATTTACTAATTAGGCACAGTGTCATTTGAACTCCAATGAAAAAATTCAATTTAGATTTATTTTTTATTTTGAATACAACAATATCTTTAAAACCTACCTATGAGTATTATCTCTTCCATGGTTTAACATCCAGCACTTGAGACTTATTTATCAGTTTGGAGAAGAACTAAATCTCCAGAGAAGTCTTGCAGCATTAGTGCTTCTGAAACAAAGATAATCTGATTTTCTAGATAAACTGTTCAGTGCCCATATTATACTACCATACTCAATAGATCCTTCCCAGGACTTCCATCTCACTTGAGTTGTATATCCTGTGATGTTTTAGGGCTTCTCATCCTCTCTTTCTTGGCAGCCCATTAAAAAGAAAACCTGAATGTGCAATAGATGTGGTGACAGCTGGCAGCAGAGAAGCATATGGCAAACCATGAGAGCTGTTTTGGAGAAAGGGATTCTGTCTGAGGGAAATCGTACATGGAAGTTACACTGTGTAGCAAGCACATTTGCATCCAGATGCCTGCCCCACTTGCTTTATTATACCTGGTCCCTCTATCTGATGTTGGACAGTGCCTTTGGTTTTTTGGAAGCCAGATGTGCACATGAAACCCAGCATCATCTCCACAGTGTTTCAGGTGGATGACAAGGCTCACATTTCTGCATCTTTGGAGTACAGTTGCTATGTATTCCAGCAGCTCCGTTAGTAGGTTGTCAGAAACTGGCTTTTCTCTTCAATGTGATTATTTTCCTTCTTTTTTTTTTTTCTTCTGTCACCTTGTTTTTCCGTAAAGAAAATACGTATGTCTTTTAAGATGTTCCTGAAACACATTTGAGTTCACTGCAAATATTACTGCTGCTGTATTAATCAGAAAAAAAAATCAAATAATATGGAAATATTTCCTGCACTTCAGTACTTTTGCTAAACAATAATTGTTGTTTGCTAGGACTTAATTCATTATGGGCTTCAGTGCTTCCTGTAATAATTAAAAGAAAAGGCTGACAGTGTTGTAAAAACTGCTCTTAAGTAATATTGTTGTTTCCAGATAGAAGCTAAATTGATTTTCTCACAGGTCCTGAAAAACTAAGAAGTGCCAAAGCCAAGAGATTTCAAAGCAGTATGAAGTGTTTTTCTTAGAAGTAACTATAAAATAATTACATTTAATTTAAGGAACTAATAGCTGGAAATTATGACAGTTGTAGTAGGTGCATCATGTAACATATAATTTTATTTGCAGAGTAAGGCAGCTGGAAAGAAAACAAAGGTTTACCATATTGCCAAGGAGATCATGAGCTCAGAGAAAGTGTAAGTATCAGTGCTAAACTTAATAACTACTCAATTTATTTTAATTGGGCAATTAAAATGTAACTGTTTGCTTTTTCTTGCTTTTCTGATAGGTTTGTGGATGTGCTAAAGCTCTTACACATTGTAAGTACTCAAAAAAAAAAGCAGTTTCCTCTTCTATTTGTTTAATCTATTAAGGTTTTATGTTTAGGCTTTTTCGTAGTGACTGTGCCTTTTTTTCTGCTGCATCTACATATTCAAAATATAAAAATCTAATTAAGCTGAACTTTTAAGTTTCACATTTTACATAATGGATGAATATTTTGGTGGTTCCTTCTGGATCTCCTTAGTAATTTATGCAGTTTCCAGTTGAGTGCGGGTGTTGAATACTGAAAATTGAATATATATCAATTTATGTTAATCAGGATCCTATTTATAAGCCATCTTGTACTGGCTTATAAATATGTACATAGCAACAAAAAGTTTTTGGTTAGAGTAACTCCTTAAATGGTGGGGGGAGGCAGGAACAATTTACTTTAGAAATGGTACATTAAAATGCTCATTCTTGGAGTAATCCAATTAATAGCTAATAGCTCTAAAGGTGCATCCATCACCATGGCAGCATATTTTTTTGAGGCTGCAGTTTCTTGACAGCTGTTTGCTTTCTGATAACACCTGCGATTGTAGTACCTGCAGTGTGTTGTACACAACAAAGGTTAAGTATTTAATCTGTGTTTGTGCAGATCAGTCATCTGTAAAACATGCTGTGTTGAAGGTGATACCGGAAATTAATGAGGAATTTTTCGTTTTCTAGCTCAATTTTGTGTGTTTTCTGTCATTAGAAATTATATGTGTTTGTACCATTTAGTTAAGTGCAAGCACAGTGGTTTTTTTCCTTGGGCAGTAGAAGTGGTTATATTGCAAACAGGTGCATTGGTCTATCTCAGTCTCTTGAGAAGCTTGTTCTGTGAAACTGGGAACAAAGGCTCTTCTAGATGATTGTATACAGTCCTGTAATACAGAGGTTTTTTTCAGGGAACAAAAAACTTACCACATCATTTCCTGATTACTCTTCTGCTTTCCTCCTAGTAGTTGATTTTCTGATTCTGTTCAAGCTTGGTTTTTAAGAGCTGGCTCAGTCAGTTGCAGCCAATATATAATTTGTATTCAACATGGCTTCTAATAGAGAACTCAGTTTTAAATATTGGTTAAAGCAAGAGAGTTGTCCTAGGCAAGGACAACTTTCAAGCTATATAATTTTAAATTACCATAATTTTCAGACATTTAACTTATTTTTTAAAGGTGTCTTTGCTTTTCTTTTCAGTGTACCAGTTTTTTAGGTAATGTGTGCAGTACTGGAAGAAAGGCTGTTGGTAAGGAGGATGCAGGCAAACAGAAGAACAGTGTGAAAAAGGGAAGAGTAGAAAGCTTAGGAAGTCTCTAGGATAAACTTAAAAGCTGTTCCCACAGTGTAAATGAGTGGTGGTGTAGGATGTGTTTTGCTTTTCCTTTATTGGATAACTTGCAACTCTATTCATGACAGTCTACTAGTTTCTAGCTGCCAAATAAAAACTATTAGAAATGTTTTTGTTGGCTAGCAATAACAATCAACATGTATTCAGCCTGTTCTAATAGGGAGGATTCTAGGCTAGGAGCTGAGGAAATACTTTGTCTTTGACTTGTCAGTTGCCCTGCAGCAGGAACCTTGGTGAGTGTCCTTACCAGAGAGGGCACTGGTTTTGAGCCTCTGTGTGTGTGTGCGCATTTTTCACTAAATAAAAACTGCCATAGCTGAGAAAGTTTGCAGACACCCAGTTTTTTATTGCCACAGAGTGGTATGCCTGAGGATTTGTGTGTTTGTCACACACATTATTAAATCAGTTGATTTAATAATATATTTCTTACGGATGATATTTTAATGTTGATAAAACTATCCTTTTAATTTCATGTGCACTGACCACTTTGGCTTACTACCTTCAGTGTCAGGATTACTAATTGCCAGTCAAGAAACCTCTGAAAAATTCCTGAATTAGAACTTAGATTCTTCCCAAACTGGGTTCTTTTACCCATAGTAAAGATTTGGCTGTCTGGGGGCTGCTCTGTTGCACCTTCTGAGCCATCTATTAGTGGTTTTCCACTTGAAATTTAGTGACTAATTCCATTAGCCATTATCTGAAATGAGTAATACTCTCCTCAGAATATTTTACCAATGTCAGCTAAATGCATCACATGGCGCCAAGGAAAAGGACTGTTGATGTAAGAAAAAGCTTTTTTGATTTGCTTCTTCTTAGAGCCTTTGAAGTGGAATCTAAAGCAGTTGAGAAGGTAGGAATGTGATTGCAAGCTGGTTACAAGTACCACTGAATTTTTTTAGCATTTTTTTTCTTTTATGTTGACAAAGTCAAGTTAGGTGGAGCAACTCTTCCAAGATACCAGGGTACCAACCTATGTGGACCCTGCTGCACACTACAGGTACATCTGACTGCTTCTGTTGAAGACACACTGCAAAATTATAAACACTTGGTGACACTTCTATAAATACTAAACAAGCTGGTCGTAACAGAGGTAAGGGACTCACCTGGCTTTGCACACAGCACACAGTCTCAAACAGACACAGCAAATGGGGTTGCTTGAGGCTGTAATCAAACATTAGATGTAATCTTGAATTCTCTGTATTTCTGTTACAATGTTAGTATTCTTTTAGGGGACAAGATTCCAGTAAAATGCTTTTAGAAACTCCTGGAAACAAAGGAGTTTAAATCAAACTGGCTCTTCTGTATGCATGTTTGTAAGATGGTTCATGCATTGACTCCTGAGAGTAAACAAGGGTTGAGAATATGGGGGAAGTACTATTTTTTTCCCTAAGGACACTTGAAGAAAAAAGAAACAGTGAACCGGGTGTAAAACACAAGTGACATACGAGAAACAAATTCATCACTTCTCTCTGAGTTGCCCTGTGCGTAAAAAGCAACCGGTGTTCCTGGAAAAGGAGTAAGGCAGGATTGGTGCCCTTTGTACTTTGTTGTGGGATTCTTTGGAGATGGTTTGCTTCACATGAGTGAGAGGACCTCCTCAGCAGCACCCTGGCGCTGAGGGTACGGTGCCTGGCTTATTTGTTGTCATTTTTTTGGTGCATTTTCATTCTGAATTTTTTTCTTTTGCCAAAACCCTCTGCTCTTTTTGTTTTTCCACTCTTTTTGATTGTTTCCTCCCTGGCCACTGCAGGTATAAGCAGCAAGGCTTCTGGTCCAGCAGAGAAACTTGGTTTTTTGAGGTTACTCTTTCCACTGCAAGGCTTAGTGTGTAACTTCTTGCTGTGTGAAAAGAAAAGCTTAGGCCTGTGGGCTTTTGCCTGAGCCTTTAAATCTGCACTTCTGACTTAGACCCCTGTTCTGTCCATATTTGGAGTCTGAGACCAAGTAAGTAGGAGCCTGTCAGGAGGCACCTCTTAGCATTTCTGCAGCCACAAGATCAACCTCTTATTGGAGAAGGCAGATAAGAGGTCAAGCATTAATTTCTATTGTGTGTCCTTCCAGAGGTACAAGACTGAAAAATTCTGGTTTAATGTTTCCATTTTTCAGAAGAAATTTGCAAAATTCTCTGTATAAAAACTATATATAGTTTCGTGTATCTATAAAGACTGATGTGTATTGTAGCCAAGTATTATGAAAAATAATAGTAGATTTGGAAAAAGAATGTAATGAAAAATAAAATAGCTATGGCCAGAGCAAAGTTCCGACGTCTGGTTCTGGCTTACAACTGACTTACTGTTTGACTGTGAAAAATTCTTTCAACCTCCAACTCCTTTTTCTCCATCTGCAAAATTTAAATATTTGACCAGTCTGAGGTGAATATGTTGATAAATTTGTTGTCTCTGAAGTACTTTAGAACTGCTGAGACATTTGACAATGAGTTGCAGCTGTTATCTTCTTAGTAAGAAGACTAATAAAAATAGTTATAGTTTAGAAGGAAATATTGTTCTACTACCCAGCCTATTGCCTGAAATAACGTTCTGGGAATATGCCATGGTCAAATCACTGATTATTGTAAAAAAAATAACTACATGATTTCGTTAAAGACTTTAAATTATTTTATTACCTGAGAAAAAAGGTGTGGAAGTGCCTGGCAGCTTTCCAAAAGTGATGGCATATGTTTGAAAAATGTCATGATCCACACTTAGTCATAGTCTTGATTAACTATAGTTGCTGTAGTTTAACTTAGCAGTTTATGGGTAATAGTCTGACTCTTGCTAGGAGTGCCTATTTATATTTTAAATAATCTCTTCGTGAAATCTTCTGTAGCTGTATTCCTAAGCAGTCATGTTTACAGTTTGTCACATCTAGCAGCCTGGCTGTCATGAAGCTTCCTCCCCTTCTCTACTCCTTCGCCATAGGGGGTGTGTGTGTGTGTGTGTATTCCTTGAAAAGCATCCAAGTGCAAACATACTTTTTTTCCTTAAATTAAACTGATTATTTGAGCTATCTGCAGGTGTATTTAGCTGGGAGTTGTACCTCAGTGGAAGGGGTTATGACTTATTTTTGCTTTGCTGATGGTATGTTCTGGGAGAACCGATCCAAGATGAATATTGGTTGAAGCTTTAGGACTAGAATACGAGCCTGTGTTTAGAATATGTAGTACTTTCTCTTCCTGTTAAATTTCCAGGAAGTTAATTTCACCCATTTGAAATTACCTTCATTCAACTATTAGATACCTGAAGGTGCACCTGACCCATTCAGCAGTTGAGCCAGGTTTTAGTCTGCTCAGTACCTCTTTTGGTTTACAACTAAAATTGTCCTTTGCTCCTTAGACTGGCACAGGCAGATCACTGCTGGCTGGGAATCCTCTGATGGGAAGAACTGAGGGATTGTGAGTCAGGGCCTTTGCAGAGGGGAAGTGCATGGGCTGATCACAGATGATTCAGAACAGGGTCAGAATTATTTCAGATATCACACCCCTTTTACTTATTTAAGGAAGCTGCATTGAAGGAGTGGTGGGAGGAAACAAAAGCAGTGATGGTGGTAACCTCTTCAAATATTGTTTAAAAACTCCACAGCTATAGGGGGAGTGTATACTAACAGGATAAATAGAATTCCTACACATTTTCAAGTTGAAAGTGTTTTATCAAACAGTAATTCAGCAACAGTATGTACTCAGAAGCCTTTAATATGCCTAGACTAGATTTTTGTATGGACAAGTACCCAGTGGGAGGCTGTCTCAGCCTAGCATAAACTAAAACTGCTTCTGGTTTGAAAAGAATGTTCTTTCCAGGGATGGTGATGTGTGCTGTTCTCTTGAAGTAGCTGTGTGAAAACAATTACCTTTACCTAATCCCTAAAGATGGTATCAGAAGATTATTATTGGACCAGAATATAATGTAAAATTAGAAACTGTAAACAAGAATTTCAGAAAATGTACAATAGCCTCCCCACTTCTGAAAGGGAAAAAAAAAATATCTTGGTAAGAAGCTGGGGTGATTCAGTATAACTAGCATAATATTTTGGGGTTTGTCATGCAGCATATAAAACCTGTCTAGAGTTGCAAATATTTTTCAGTGAAATAAGCACATTACTTCCAAAGTGTAGCAAATTGGTTTTTGGGTTTGTTTTTTTGTTTTGAGGTTTTTTTTAAACAGTAAGATTGGAGTATTTGAAAGACCCATTTTTAATTAGAAAATCTGTCTTTAAAATTCAGTTGTAATGGATTGCGGCAGTGCTTCAAACAATAATTTCTAGGACAGCCTAGGTGATTGCCTTTGAGCAGGCTGATGAAAGCAGTGCTCTTCAGCAGTTTTATATAGGACAATGTGCTAAATATGTTTGTAATATAAATCACATCATGCAGGCATGTATAGATATCAGAGCAATGTATATATTATTTGCAAGAGCAATTCTGCTTTTATTAAGCAGTGAACTGGTTTAGGTTTAGAAGGAGCTAAGTCCTGGTGCTTTAAATTACTACTTTTACTGCAGTTTCTAATTTCTAAGTCATTCACCTACTTGCATTAAAAGTTGTCATCTGAATACCTTCCACCCCTTGGGGTGAAATTTCAGGGTTTAGTTTGTAAACTAGCATATTTTACATCTAGTAATTAAACCAGACCTGGTCTATGTTTTGTCCTTTTGGATATGAAATTCCTTTTTCAGAAGGCTTGTTTACCTTCAAGTGTAAACTCTGTTAATTCCAACGTTGTTACATTTGTTTTTCTTTCCCCACCCCTGATCCCCAGGCATGTGCCCTCTGCATTCAACTCTTGAGTTTATCTCAAGATGAACTTGGCATGACAGTTACTTCACACCCACTGCCAGGTTAAAAATAAATATGATTACAGTGACAAATGCATAGTCAGTAGTGAAGATAATTTAAAAAAAAAAGAAAAGAAAAAGCATTGAAGTTTAGCTCTAGTCGTTTTGCAGGCTTTTGAAATTTGAAAGGTTCACATTATCTTTCTTCCCTATATTTCCTCTCTGCAGTATTTACTCAGTTGTGGAAGGGGACTCAGGAGGTGATGAAGTAAAGTTTTGGTTGGCTGTTTCCATGATAGAGCCTTTCATGGCATAATCTATAAACTGTGATGAAGCTCATGGACTTTGGGTCAAGCTAGTTGAAAAACCAAATCTGTATTTGGAAAACGCCCTGCAGACTCTTTGAATGCTGTATCTAGAAGTTAAATAAATGCTCTTAACTACAGCTGACGTTCCTGTGTTATCTAGTGGTGCTTAAACCTGGCTCCCTGCTCTCCTTTTGTTGTTTGGTCAGGGGAAAGCCTGGGTTGTTGATTATGTACAGACAAAACTGCTTTGCTTTTCATCGTGCAAGTAGCCTTATGACGTTCAAACAAAATTCTTGTCTCGTCCTATGGCAAAATACATACAGTGTATTGTATTGTGGGGGCGGGGAAAGAATATTATCATAATATGATGATGCATTTTGCATGAAGCTCTCTAGAATGCCTCATTTGAGCTTTTACCATTGTAATTCCATGTATCATTTCAGTGTTAAGCAGTGCCCCAGGGTCAGAAAAACCCCTAAGATGCAGCTGGTAGTTAACCTATGTGTCACTAGTCTGCACAGAGGATGTAAACCAGAACATTTCCATATGAATAACGCCATCTGTTTTTTAACTCCCTTTCATTTAGTTCTCAGCCTTCCCCTGTTAGAGCCAGTGCCCTGTATCTCCTTACAGTTTCTTGTCAGAACTGCCCAGTCACAGCCTTCATGACCCAGAGGGTCACAAACCAAGAAAGCATGTCTGGAGCTCACGTTGCCCAGAGCTGACGTAATGAGGAGGGAGAGCAGGGGAAAGTTGAGGCTTCAGTTTGAGAGACCCTAAATAGTGCCAGATGCTGGACTGACAGGATAGCTAGTAAGAACTGTAGTAGTAGACCTGGGGAGGGGGAAAAGGAGGGACTTAAGTTTTTTTTTTTCCTCAACCTGAGGATCCTACAGGCTTCCAGAGGCAGGTGTAGACCCCATGCACATTTAAAATACAATTTATTATTGTACTTAGAACATTTTGTTGGTCACTTTTTCAGGATACCTATAGATTGTGCATGTGATATTAGGTTTCATTAACCATAAACTCCAGAAGAGCTACTTTGGATTAATTTTCTTTTTTGCCCAAATTCAAGTGAGACACAGTAATATGTAACACTACCTAATTTGTATTTTCTTTTTGTCAGTTAAGACAGTGTTGTTTTTCAAGTGAAATGCTAGATTGCTAAACTTTTTGAATGATTTGTTTGCTTTTGAATAGGGAAAATACTTTGTATAATGGATCCTAAGTTTCAATTTTGGCCATGCTGATTTGTGTGGGATCAAGATCTTTAATTTTGAATAGTTTAATGAGGACCAGTGAGCCTCAGCTCTGTCCTGTTGGGAGCTGGTTATAGCATAAAAATGCTGTAAGATCCTTCAAGAGTAAGTAGGGTTCTCCTCCTCACTGTAAATGTTTCAAAGGTACCAGGCAGTGTTGGTTTTGATCATTGCCAACATTTGAAATCTCATTATTCCCATGTTGTTACAGTATCTTTTTGTTAGATGTTAATTTTCCTGTATATAGAAGAGCTGCTACATATAGCAATTTTTTTTGACCCTACTTTTTGTCAGAGAGGAACATCTTCCAAAATGGCATTTGTAGATGAGTTATGAACACTAGGATGATTTTTGAGTAAGATACTGTGATTGTGTTAGCTGATGTAACGGTTTTGCTTTTTGACTTACGTGTTTGCAAGAAGACACTCAAGGCTTCCACCAACCTTGCAGATACAAGCCTTGTTTAGCCTGCCTTAGTTTCCTCATAAGTAATACCAACACATTTCTTAAGGGCATGTTGTAAAAATAATGAACAACTTCTATATTATGCATACAGGAGCAAGAAAGTAAAGCTCCAGTGTCAAACCAGAGGGATTAAGGCAGTCCCAGGGGAGTAAATTGAAGCTGCAGAAAAACATAACCCAGATGGTACCCGCCCAGCCTTTGGTAATAGGGAGCAGTGCCTGGAATGTCTGCAGTGAGAACTCCGTTGTCCTCTCTGTGTTGGTGCTGTCACTCATGGCAAGGGGGGTTCTGTCCTCTTTGTACTCCGGCAGGATTTCCGGGATGCTGTGTCGCACGCCTCTAGGCAACTTGGAAAGCCAGTGATTGAGGACAGAATCCTGAATCAGATCCTCTACTACCTACCTCAGCTCTACGAACTCAATCGGGACCTCCTGAGGGAACTGGAAGAGCGATTATCTCACTGGTGACTATCAATAAAGGGATTTCACTCCTTTGATGTTGAAATTTATCTGGGGGGCTTGCTTATGTGACTCCATGTGATCATGGTTTGACTCTTGTTTGTGTTTCATGTACCTTCCGAAATGTCAGAGTTTACTTTGGAAGTACAGGAGATGATTTTTCATTTAGATGTGCTTTTTTTGTCATTTAGATGCATCCCAAAAGGTCCAAGAAGGCATGCCAATACATTTTTGTGGCAATCACACTTTTTATTTGAAATTTCGTTTTTAATTGAAACTTCTGGTCTCTGCATGAGCATGAAAAGTGCACTGATTTCATTAGGGAAAAAGGAGGCTGTTCTGAAGACTGGTTTGCATTTTAGCAGTAGTTTAGATCTATTGATCAGGCACAATGCTGATTGATAGCCACAATGCCCTTGAAGACCATTCTCAATTACCACTGGTGGGTGGAGCTATACAAAACCTACTGACAAGGCACTGCAATGGGGTAAAGACTTGCTCTTGAGTTTGAAGTTTGAAGATCAATTTCCTCAGAAATCCACCTTGAACTAAAGTGTTCAAACAGTTCAAGACCATTTTTAAAAGGCTGTGTATTAAGTGGCTGTATTAGTGTGTTGACATGTGCCTAATAAGGTTTTTCAGAATAGCAACTGAGATGGGTGCCTATGTGCTGTAAGCTTTTTGTTCAGAATATAAACTAGCACATCTTACTCTGTAAAAGAGAGATATTTTGCTGTAGGGTTAAGATGTATGCTATTTTTAGCTCTAATTGCATCTTTTTTGTTGTTGTTTCTAGGCTCGAGCATCAAAGAATTGCTGATATATTTGTTAAAAAGGGTCCCTACCTAAAGATGTATTCAACTTACATCAAAGAATTTGATAAAAATGTTGCATTATTAGATGAACAGTGTAAGAAGAATGCAGGATTTGCTTCGGTAGTCAAAGACTTCGAGGTACTGTATTTTGTAAGATATATCCTGTTTTGTGACTTTTTAGCAGTTGTGATCCTCCACTTTAGAAACTGTCCTCAATTTGTTTGTGTTTTGGCGGTGGGTTTTTTGCTGCAGTCTTGGCTTGAGACAGGAGGACAACAAGAGGCCTTTTGAAGGACTTGATATTTCAGATTCACGTTATTTTGAATGCAAACTCAAGATAATTAGCATTTTTGAAGCATGGATCTTTTAATTCTGTGTTGTCTTTAGAGGTGTGGATTAATTAAAAATTTGTAGTGAGCACTCCTGTCTTCTCTGCCTTTTTGCCTAATGGACACTGACAGCGATCAGAAAGGAGCATATTTGCCCTTGCTGTCCTGTTTTCTTTATTTCTGGGAAGTTCCACCTCTCTTCCTCCTATGTCAAAGCACCTGTTTAGAATCTACAGAGTATGAGTGCTTACCCATGTCCTTAACGCACGGGTGATTTTGCATGCTGTCTTCCACATGGAAATGCTTGCTCTGTAGTGTGGTGCTTAACACTGTGTGGCAGTAGCACTTTTCAAAGATAAAAAGCTTATCCAGTGTAATCAGTAGTTGTTTGTAGGCATGTTTTCTTTTGCTGGAACCTTTGACTGCTGTGGAATTGTTACTTATTTTGGGCGTTTCTTTCAGATGAGCCCCCGCTGTGCTAGTCTGGCCCTCAAGCACTATCTGCTCAAGCCAGTTCAGAGGATTCCCCAATACAGGCTCCTGTTGACAGGTACAGTCAAGCTTTTTTGCAAGCTTAAGAAGCCAGTCTTCACAGCCTGTTTTCAGACAGTTGTATCCGTCTGTAAAGTGTATTTATCTGACTTCAGATATGTGAGGCTTTCTTAAAACATGTTACAATATGTGAAGCTCTTTTTAAAACATGGCATGGGTTTAGAAGCTTTCCTTGTTAATATTGATCGTGGTAAGATAGACAAGCAAAGTCCTAATATTTCCAGCACTGTGGTGTGTTCTGATGGTAGATTCAACAGTACATAGAAAACATGAAACCTGTGGTGGTTTTTGCTTGAATCTGTGATAATAGAAGCCTGTCATTTCGTTAGAGGCTTGGAATGCTCCTGTTCTGCTTTGGGTTTTGCTTTTTTGGTTTCTTTGGGGGGATAAGGGTTTAACAAATGAAAAAGGCAGTATGGAAAATTGGAGCAAGGAGAAAAAAGGTATCTCTGCAACTGTGAACTTCTCTAAGTAGCTCCTCCATTTCTCCCCCACCCAGGTGTTTTGTCTATAAAATCCATTCCCTTTTAAAGGCAAAACACATGTTTTTAATGCACACCAGTAAGTGCTTAAACTTGCTACCAGGGCCAGTGGAGGAGCTGATTAGAAACTAGAAAATCTGGGCTCTCTACTTTGCTCTGGCACTGGCATGTTTGGGTGACCTTGAGCAAGTCATCTCCATGGGGTTTTTTGTCTGTAAAGGGAGGGCAGTGACAGAGGCCTCCTTTGTGAAGTATTTTGAGATGTGTTTTGTTGTAAGAGGGGGATGGCTCCTGTAAGGATTTGGAAATACTTAAGGCATTGTTTTTGAGAGCCATTGCTTCTTGATGAGCAATTTAAAAATAGCCTCTGTTTATGTAGTAACTGCAAAATAAAATGCTCTGTGACCTTTTTTTTTTGGCTCTGTAGCAGCTCATTGGCATTTCCCCAGCAAGTACTTAGACTAGTGATGCTGTGGTAGATACAGACTTAAGTGTTATAGAGCAGTTACCAAGTTTTACCAAGTTACTAACGTTGACTTTTTCATTTTAATCATCTCATTAAACTCAAGGTGTTGAAAAAAGGGGGAGAATTCTTACTAAATGGAATACTCTATAGGGGACAGTATTAATGATACTTAATTGATGAAATCAACCCATAAAATGGCATTTGAGGACTTGCTTTATTTTAAAAGGATACTGACTTAAGGCGTGATATAGCTTGTTACACATTTCAAAATCAGCAGAGCCTTGGATAAGTTCAAAGGTTTTAACTGAAACAGAGTTTAGCTGAAAAGAGGATCAGGACGTAGCAAACACCATTGTTAACATACACAGCAGAGCGAGAGATGTCAGGGTTGGATGGCTCTGAAACAAATCTCAGATGCTGAGGGGGAATTCCTTGTGATGATTAGCTGCCACTGTGGCTTGGACAGACTCTTTTAGACCTGAAAAAAAGCCTCATCCTGTGCTGATGGGGTTTATTGTGGGTGTCCCCAGTCTGCAGACCTTACTGTGGCTGCCCAGCCTTAAATACACCTGCAAATGCTGTTGAAAGGAATGGGATTGCTGCTGGCAAATTCAGAAAAGTAATTTTCTCTTGTTCTGTGTGAACAATAAAAAAGATCAGGCCAAGAATTTAATTATGCTGGGGCTGGAGAGTGTTGTTTTGGATCTGTTTCATTTTCAGCCTGTTCAATCTATCATGCATGTATGCTGTCTTTGAGTTCTGACTCTTCCACGTCTCTGTGGATGACCTATCTGCTTAGTTACCCTCCAAGAGCTCTGTGTAAGATTGAGCAATGCCTCTATAAACTTGTGCTATATGAACATCTAGAGGACATGCAAAACACTCGTATCTATTGTTGCAGTGGGTGAGATGTAGCGATGGAGCAGCTGCCCAGGCTGCAGACGGGGGGATCTGTGGGGAGGAGGGCAAGAGCAGCGGAATGAAAATAATCCAGGAAACGAAGCTGTCAGGCCTGAGTCAGCAGGGATTTCTTCCTATTTAGATGTTCTGTGTCAGTGGGACAGCTTTGTACTGGTAACCTGCTGCTACTCGGTCACATCACAAGATTGTTGCTGTGCTTTGAAGTGGAGTTACTTTTGTGCTAACAAAAGCAGGAGCAGGTGGACTCAAATCAACCAAGGAGAGGCACAGCTCAGCAGTGTTTCTGTTTAATTATACCACTTCTCCAGCCCAGTAAGTGGACTTCCACTTCTTCACATACTGGCCCTGAGCTCTATACGGTAAATATTAGATAGCTTATGGGGGAGGTTAATTAGAGGCCTCTGATTTCTGAGAGCAATGAAGGAGAGGTGATTCTCTTCTCCCAAAAACCTCTGATTTGAGTAGATGGCTTGAAGACTGTGCAATATGAACAGGCTCTTGATTGTCATAGGATAAGCCTCTCTCCTCTTTTTCACAACATAAGGTTGGCAGAGAGTGTCTTTTATTATCCTTAACAGGGTTATAGTGAGGGGAGGCTGAGTGGGATGAAAAATAAGCCTTCTTGCACTCTGCAGCTTCGCAGGTTGGAAATAGAGTTGTCAGACTCAAGGCCAGTTAGATGTTGTGGAGCAATTGCTTTGCGTTTAATTTAATTACATTAGACAACCCAAGACAAAAAGTAGTTAATGATGCAGAAGATAATTTTAAGCAGAAGAAGTGATAGCCACTGCCCCCAGCAAGTGGGAAGAGAGAATGAGGGGCTGCTGTCAGGTAGAAGTAGGCATAAGGAAATTTTCATAACAAAAACAGTACTAGTGTGCTTTTATGTTGATTTTTGTTGTGTTTTGGGGTATCCAGCAGAATTTAGAATTTCTGAAGGTATGATTAAGGTATTTCTAGTCTGAACAATGAAAGCACATTTCAGAGGGAATTTTTTTTTTTTTTTTGGCAAAGGCATTAGATGCCATTTCACCTTAATATCTAACTTCTGTTTTTATTTCATCTAGGAATAGTTTTGCAAAATTTTTACTGCAACATTTTTCATGTCTGTGAAATCAGCTTGTCTGTAGAGCTTGTGCCAGTACCTCCAGAAAGCTGTTGTAAGCACAGAATTTCCAGTGTGTATTCACAGAAGAGACTAAAAATATCTGTTCTGATGCTTCTCTGAAGCTGAATTTTAGCTGTGAACTGAGGTCCACTCACTAGATAAAGAGCATACTAAGATGAAAATTACCTATTTATCACTTTCAGGATTTTACAGTTCTAAGTTTTATTGGCTGCTCCAGTTTTGTAAGATAAAGGCTGCCTTCTGTTCTAAATACAGAATTTTAAATGAATGCAGTTACGTTAAAATCTCGATTTTCCCTCTTCTTTTCACTGATTATATAATTTAAAATGCTAGAAAATACCCATCCAAAAATGTGTTTGAGTGGTGGTGTTTTGGAAAACATGTTATAAAGCAAGAGTATGCCAAGAAATAATTAGTTCCCATCTTGGGTCTCTGGTTTTATGTTTCCACTGCAATTACTTTGCATGTTAAATCTGATGTCTTCATGTACCAGGGAGAGTGTCTTAGAGTGCCAGCTGTACATTTGCAGATGAGGAAATTATACCCACCTTACCTCTTGTTCCCAGCCTGTAGAGGTGAGTGTGTGGTTTGGGAGCCTTATTTCTGTATAAGCTGTAGGGACTCGTTTTTTATACTGGGAGATTCCCATTGGAGTCTTTTGTGCTGGCCCCAATGAAGATCAAGTTGCAATTGTAAAGCTTTAATTTGTTGGTTTAATCGTGGAGTCCAAAGAATGCTCTGCCTCAGCAGCATGGCCCAGCTCCAGCTTGAGAGACCATCCATCCTCAGGCAGGGCAGGCGGGGGCAACTGGTGCCATATTCGAGACAGGTTCCTCCAGGTTAAACCAAGTTAAACCCAGTATGAGCTCTCTCAGTTCTTTTCAAAATATCTCCTGTTACTTTTTTTTTCCCCCTCATACAAGCCTCTCACCAGCATAACCCAAGGTGAAGCAAGATTTAACTTTTTTTAAAATGGAATATATGTCCACCTAAATATTGCATTGGAATGTCTGGTAGCTACTACAGCACAAGATTTTGAGGGGCATGAAGGATGCAATATTGATGGAGTACAGCAAGAGTAGTGTTGGTGCCGTGTCAGGCTTGTCTTAAAAGATCACATGTTAACCAGGGCCTGCTAATGATCAGGCAGAACTCTGAGGAGCGCAGAAAGCTGTGACTGTTCCCATGGCCCAGCCAATCTCGCTTCCCAGAACTCCCTCCCAGCCGGTTCCTCTTCCTGCACCCCAACCTGCTCTTCATGCTTCTCCGTTGGATCCTCCCTTAGGTCTCTGCCAAACAATAAAATGTCAGTGCCAAATGTTTCTCTTCCTGTAATTCTGTCTTTCTCAAAGCTTTCACTAACTGTGACAAGTTCTCTCACTCTTTGTAGCAATTCTACTGCAGAAACATGTTTCATAATTCCCTTTTAATTTTGTGCATAAGGAAAAGATTACAATACACTGAATGGTCTCTGAGGGGCACGCATGAAGCAAGACATCTTATGAAGGCAGGAACAATTGGCTCCTGATCCTTTTTGAATGAAAGAATGAATTTGGGTAGGGCAAGCATATGGGAGTTGAATTATTTGACTCCTACTCGAAACTTGTACAACTGAGAAGCTAAATTTGAGTGCTTGCTACATTACATGTAATTAGTTTTCATTAGATCTGCCAGAATGTTAATACTTCATTTAAAAGGTAATTACAAATCAGTATTTGTTGCTTTTATCAATCTAATGTATATCTCTTGGAATGTTTGTGTTTTGGTTTCTTTTCATTTTATTAAGGAGTTCAAAGTCAAAGCTTATAGAGAATAGATGGTTGATGTTTTACTGAGGATATATATTAATCTTTGACAGGGTATTGCACTTTTTGATGAACGAGACTCTCAATTAGGGAATGGAAACTCGAGGGGGATGTTTTGTATAGTCATACATTTGGAGTTAATTTTAGTGAAGTAAAATCGATTTTAAAACTACTAAGACTTTTAATGGATCGAGAGTGCCATCTTGTGGTTGTACTACACGTATGATTGAAAACAGAAAATGCCTATTTGGACATTGAAGGAAGTATGCTATTTTTATTACTAAAAATATTAATCGTAATCAGGTCTTCTGTAATGGACTGCTTGTTTTATTAGCTCACACAGACTAGTTTAGGTGCTCAGACAAATATCTATGATCTTCAAAAGTTTTTGCATCAGCTTAAATGTAAATGACTGGGAGTATGTACTAATTTTTCACTTGCTTGGTTTTTTTCTGGAATAATGTATACAATATATCATTTTTCACTGGAGAAGACCAGTAACCTATCTCTTTGCTGATATACTTTCATTATGGAAATGCTAGTTTTCACTTTGTTATTACTTCAGCAGATTTAAAAGATGAAGTAGTAGGTCTTTGTAGATTAAGTAGTACATTTGAACAGCAGATTTCCAGGAAAAAGGTGAGGTTTACTACTTGCTGGTGTTGTTTGTTTATTTAACAAAACTATCTCTATATTATTTTTTTCTTCATACAGATTATTTAAAGAATCTTTTAGAAGAATCTGCAGACTATAGGGATACTCAAGGTAAATGTCTCTTTAAAGAAATAACAGCTTATATACCAATGTTTCCAGATTTTAAATGCATGCAAAATGCCAAGTCAGTAATAGAAATGTTTTCTATTTAGTTCTAAGTTTCTCAGCAGAGATATTAAAAGATTTCAAGCTTGTGTTTCAAAAAGGTTTGGAGCTGGCAATCATATCAGCTCACCCTTGAGTTGAAACCAAGAGATAAGAGTGAAATTCCACAGGCAGTTTGAGCAGATACTTTGGGCACTGCCATTGCAAGAGACAGTCCCTTCCATCTGTAGACCTTTTGTAATAGGCAGCCTGCTCTCTCCAGCTACGAGCCCTTCTGGCCTCCTCCTCTCTCTTTGTGCCAGGACAAGCATCCATATGGCAGAAGTGAACAAGATCAAGGAGCTGCCATGGGTAATATTTAACCTGAGGAGTTCTCCAGTTTGACTTGTCAGAAGCTGCACAAACACAAGTGACTTACACAAAGTTGCCTGCATGTGGGGAGAAAGGAGATCAGAGGAAGTGAAAATGACTGGTTGGTGATGAAGAGGACAGGACCACACATTTCATAGTAGTGCAGGATTTAGGTGGTTTAACTTGAGCCTATCAATGCAATGCGCATTCAGGCTGTTTCCTTTTTCAGAGTGTGCCTCAGCAGTACAAAAAAGCTCCCAGTCGATGTTTCCATTTCATTTGCATGAGATCCTGTCACATTTGTGCAAGCCCCTTACCTTTAGAAGGGCTGTGCAGATGTAGTTGATTGAACTTCAGTAAATGAGTGCCTTCTATGTACTGAGCCAAGTTTGTTTTGTCTGCTGGTACAATACCATGAAATATATGAGTAAATTTATTTCTTAGGATATTCAGACATGTTTGAGTACGTTGAAAGTACAAGCCAAAAATATTTTAACTGATGGCTCTTCCAAGAGATAGAGAAGTTCATCTTGCATTTCTTATGGCTGTGAACAAAATAATACTTGGACTGCATATTAAATAGTTGACCACTTGAAAAGAGAGCAACCTAAATATATACTTCACTCTTTTTTTGTGGTTTCTCCAGCTTCTCTGTTTTTTGTAGTTACATATTTCAGTGTTTTTCTTTCCCTTCTTTTATCAAAGATAGAAGCTGAAGCTAACTTACAACAACTAAGTGTTAATTTGATATTTGACATATTTGATAGTGCATCTTAGAACCTGGGTAAGAAAAGAAGATCTAGTCTTTACTCACCAAGATCTTTCTTGTAGTAACTAAACTTAACTTAGTTCTGACTTTGCTTAGTTGTTTAATTCCACTGCGGGGGCTGGGAGTGAAGGGAAGGAGTGGAAAGGGAGACTAGGTTTGGTTGTGATTAGTACTCTTGGAAAAAAACCCAAATAGCACAATTCTTCTTGCTGACCTTCATTTGAATACATTACTTCAGCTAAGTGGTATAAGTGGAATGCTCTTCCCTGCCAAAAAGCACTATGTTTATGGACTTTGACCCTATAGATTATTTTATGTTGTTGTTTAGATTTATTTAGTCTTGGCTGTATAACTAGTCCTGAGATCCTGGAACTTTCCCTTCAATAGCCAGCAAGTTTTATAATTTTCTCTAAAATTCTTCGATCTTGCTTGAAGTCAATGAATAAAATGTTAAGGTTTTAACAGTAACTGAGAGATGAAGGAAAGTATAACAGAGAATTAGGTAGTCATTCCTATCTTTGTGAATTTAGCTGAATTTCACTTCATTTTCTTCCACGTGGGTGGGAGCTGGGGAGTGTTTTGCCTGAAGCAAACATTTTCTAGTAAGAGACCACCAGCTATTTTTCAGCAGGCTCACTTGATACCATGACATCTATATCTAAACTTAAATTTCAATCAAATGCTTGGTATGTGTTGTGTATTTTAGCTGTTTCACTCTGTGCTTGCATCACCTTGGTTTGTGACAATCTTGCACAAAAATTCGCCTTCGATTGGCTTAGGAGGAGCTTTTTGTTCACGTCTGTTTACTTTCTTATATAGCTTCATGACCTTCTGAATCCTTCAGTTCAGAAAGCTGTATTTTTTAACATACTTCCTTTCTGAATATGACTCAACAATAAAGGAAGTATATGCATTCTGCAGTACTAACACTTTAATGATTATTTAGGAAAAAACCCTGAGGCTTTGGTTTTACCTGGTTTGGTAGGTTTCTCTGTGGACTTTTAACCAAATGTACTCTTTTTTTGAAGTGATTGACTGTAATTCAATTACTCAGAAGGTGCTAAATGCTTTAGAGACTACATTTTATCAGAACAGTTGTCACACCTTTCAGTTAAGTAAGTGTCTTTTTTCTGCTTAAGTAAATTGCAGGTTTTTGGATAAGATCCTTGTATGGCATGGATCCTTGGACTGAACACTCACTGTATTCGCTTAATCATTTTATATAACTGCTTTTTGCACTCACACCTTAGCATATATTACAGTTGAGTTGCTGGTTATTAAATATCAGTACTTAATGTGATTGCCTATATTTGGTAACTTTTTTTTCAGATATTTATTTTTCTTCTGGTATTGCAAGTTAGAAATTTAGAAATTTGAATTTTACTGTTATCTTGAGGTGCAGCAAAACTAAAGGCAGAAGAAAGAAATGGCAGAGATTTATGTAATTTTTCTAGGTAGTCTTCCATGACTGGCACTGATGGCATTTGGGGAAAATGGTAAAAACTTAGTCCATACACAGTCTCTGTTAAAATGTTGTTAGCTTTTCTGCTGTAAGTAGAGTAAGTAATTTGTTGTGTGAGAAACTGGAATTTAGTTTTGCCTGTGGACTGTTTTGAGTAGCTGTAAGAAATAATTGACACTGTTGGTTGAAGCAACGACTTGTTAGGGCATACTTACTAAAAACCATGATCCAAAGACTCTGGGATTTATGGGAAGTGCTCCTGAATGCAGTGACTGTACAATAAGGTCCTTCAATCTTGGAATGATGTGGAAATGCAGTATGGTATCTGTGCTTTGCATTACACCAATGCTAATTGGTCTGTATAACCAAAACATGATTCCTTCATCTTTCAGATGCTTTAGCTGTTGTCATAGAAGTTGCAAACCATGCCAATGACATCATGAAGCAAGGAGTAAGTATTTTGCCTTATGAAGCTGGTTGATTAAAGTTTTCTTTCTCTCTCTTTTTTTTCCTTAAAAAAAGTCATGAATGCAAGGGCAAGTACTTACCTTCTGCTTTTTTCCTCCATAGGATAACTTTCAGAAACTCATGCAGATCCAGTACAGTTTAAACGGGCACCATGAGATCGTACAGCCAGGAAGGGTAGGTGCTCCACATGGCCTTCAGCACACTGCAGTGAAAGTGCAGTGAAAATGATGATGATATGTGAGCAAAGACTGACGCTGGAATATACCAAGAAGAAAATTGGTCCATTGCTTCATTATTAGGCTCTAATTGTCAGATAAATACTGCCTCTCAATATGTGTGGGGTTTTTTTTTAGATGTTTATCTGATGGAAACTTAGAATTTTTAGAATATGATTCCTTGCCAGATCTTGCAGGCAGGTTTTTGTCCTCAAGCTTAACCTTGTATTTGTCATGGTTTCAAGTGCAGCATGGAAAACTGTAATGCAGTCATCCACACTCACTCTTAGAGAAACCTAAGGATAAACAGCTTTTCTCAGAGAGGAGCCTTGAATCCCAAAACTTGTGCAGCACTTCTAGTGTAGTAATAATAATCATAATCATGATAATAGTTATAAAAAAGTCACCTCATTTGCATGGCTTGTGCCCTAAAAAGCTACGTTTTGCATTTCTTGCTTTAATTTACTAGGTCTTTTTGAAAGAGGGAACACTGATGAAGCTGTCACGGAAGGTCATGCAGCCACGAATGTTTTTTCTGGTGAGATGCTGTGTATGTTGCTATGTGCCTTACACTAGTGTAATTTTAAGTTAAAACATCACACTGCAAACATAACTAATAACTGCAGATAATAGAAAAAATTACTAATTGTTGCTGTTCTATTCAGTCAGTTCTAATTTAGAGATATTATCTGTGTCATATGCACTAATTTTAATGGAAAAGCATTTCTCACTAAAATGTATTATTTTGAACAACATTTAAAATCTGAGAGTTTTCATGAGAAGACATCTGTGGTACTGTGAAAAGTAACACAATTACTCCATCCCTCTTAGCTGTACCAGATCTTAAAACCTAGAACTCTGGTTGCTGCTACTGCACCCTTCCATCCCTCCTGTCCTTCCTCCAATCTCCCCCTCCTCTCTCATTCCCCCCTTCTGCCTCCTCTCTCCTTCCCCTTGTAGGAGCCCACGTGCATCCCGAGCAGAGCACTGGGTGGAAGTTAAATACTGGGTTCTCTTCCTGTCTCTGCTACTGCTTTGTTTTGAAACTTCTGTTCATCTCTGAAGTTTCTGTCTCCACTTGAACCTTTTGTTTATCTCTTCTATTTAGACAGTAAAGCAGCTGTTACCCTGTAATTTATGGCATTATTGGTTCACAGTCCTGGCTGAATTCTGTCTTGTAGTCTTGTAGTTCTTCTTATGAAGAAATACTTCCCTATATCAGTTATGGAAATACTCTCAAAAATCTGGTGCTATCTCAAGCTTCACAAACCAGATATTGCTAATTTCAGTGTCTCTATCTTGGATTTTCTTTGTTTTGCTTTATGGGGCAATGGGTTTCTTTGGTTTGGGGTTTTTTTTAGATTTAAATGGTACAGGCTAGCATTTATACCATTAAACACACTGATTTTCGATTTATCATGCAGTGGATATTTAGTAAGGCTCCTGAAGCATTTGATTATTTTGCAAAGAATTGCATAGCAAAAACTTACGAGACACCTCAGGTTTTGGTATTTGTTTATGTGCAGTATATGAAGTTTGGATCCATGTGTTGAACAGCACAGAAAATAAGAAAGTCTTAGTAACTGTTCAGTAAATGCACTGAACAAATCTGAGTCTGGTAGACTAGGAAATAAACAGTAGATGCACTTTAAACTGGTAAAATTCACAAGGTATGGTTAAGTCTGTCCTTATAAATTGCTAATCCATTCTGCTATCTCCTAGTTTCTGGATTGCTCTGATTTGTTTGAATGGTTAATTCTTATATTCTTTTAAAGTAGTTTGCTATATTATGTACCTGTGTACACGAGAAACATTTTTGTCCCTTTTGACAGTCTGTTCTTTGATATCCGTGCACTGTTTACTCGTGCCAAATGTATATTTACACAAGGAGGCTATAAATAGATGCCTCTGGTTATCTACCTATTGTTATACGTGAAAATGTTTCTTGGATTCTAAGTGGAGTAATAGGAAGAAGAGGATGCCCTTCTGGACAGTTATCTCAGTGCTGTAGGAGTTCTGTACTTCCAGTAAGATGCATCTGAAATTATCTGTCTTTTAACAAACTTTAGTCATTAAAAAGCATCCTGTATTACAGTTCAATGATGCCCTGTTGTATACTACTCCAGTTCAGTCAGGAATGTATAAACTCAACAACATGCTGTCGTTGGCTGGAATGAAGGTGAGTCACTATTTAAAGTGAGCCTTTCTCCAAATCTACCTAAACTCAGGCCTTCAAATTTTGAAAACGCAGCGTGTTTACTGCTGGCGAGATATATTAAATATGCTTATGTTCCAGAGCAATCCTACAGGCTTAATGTTCTTTGCATAATGTGGCCTGTGGGATTGCTGTCTAGGTTTCCCTAAACATTCTGTTGCCACAGGATCATCTTGGCTGCATTTCACCCAGTGTTGTCCTACTCTGGAACAGTCTGCCTGCTTATTTTTTGTATTGTATTTTGTTGAGACTGCCTCAATTCTGCCTTTTCACTGCTTTTTATTGCTCATACCCAGAGATTAGGCATCTTTGCCTGGTAAGATCCTGGTGGATCAGTTCTCTGTGGTTTACAGAGATTTGCTAACTGTGAGGGAAGATACAGGTTTTCTGCCTGAGCCCTTGTGAAGAGCATCAAAGTTAAGCCCTGAGCCCCACTGGCTAATGATAAGGGACATACACGCCATATAATGACTCAGTCACTGACATGACAGTTAATGGGAACAGCAAATCCTTGCCTTGGGAATCATTGTCTCCAGTCCTGTCAGAAAAAATCACCAAGTTCAGTTGCAGTGCAGATCTGGCACTTGGGTCCGAAGTTTTGCAGGCAGAGCTACAAAATCTCTTTTGCCAGCAGATGTCTTGCAGTGGCTCAGACCCACCCTTGACTTTTAAGCCCCCTTATGGTTGAAATTTGGTAGCTTGAAGGATCAACAGGGTAGTGCAGCCCTTGCCCACTCTGGGGTACACCAGTGGGCTATATCTCATCCTGCAGCAGCAGCAGTGCCTTTTCTTGCCCAACTGCAGGAGGTGCTCATGAGGCAACATGCCTGGGCATGTATGGAAGGTGTCTGACAGCTCCTGAGCTTCGTTCCCCCTGTACATCTCCAGTGTTTGTATAAGAATCAGTGAAATAAAAGGATGGGCTGCATGTAATCTTAGTGTAGCTGGGCCCTCTGGACTGGTATATGATTTCCTATTCCTGAGTATTTTCTCTCCAGTGTACCCTTACTCTGCAATAAAAATGTAAGAGATTTTACAGGAAATAAAATCAAAGCAATGACAAAAGTGCCATTTCAGTTTGAATGTGAAGTTTTCTCTCTTGGCTGAAGGTTAAGAAGCCAACCCAGGAAGCGTATCAGAATGAACTGAACATTGAAAGTGTAGAGAGATCCTTCATTCTTTCAGCGAGGTAAGTCTTTCAAATGAACAGTGATTTTAAAACTGTGTGATTTCAAACAGACCACACAAGCTTTTTAGAGCTTGTTTTGCACTTAGTGTAATGAAAAGTTACCCTTGGCTAGAGTGATTACAGAATAGAGGGGATCAGTAAATCAGAGTGAATAAAACCATTGTTTGGTTCCTCTTTTTCACCTTAGCTACACCTTCAGAAACTTTAAGTAAATTGAAATACTACCCTTGCACTGCCTTTCCTTGAGAGGGTTTCAATTCACTTTAGGCTTTGCTTTTCAGTATTTTTTTGTTCTTCTAAAATTGCTGATATGTTCTATGTTACCAAATTCTCTATGTAACAGCAAAAGGATATATGGTCACTAAGCCCAGGCCGATCTGGTCACCTTCACTGAGATGCCTTTAGGCCTGGTTTTGTGGATTGTTGTTTTTATGGTGCTTGAGTTGAAGTTTTATATGTTCTGACATTTGTGGCAGTGCTGATACCAATGAAGAAAGACATGTTTTCTCTTTTATTTAGCAAAGCCGAGCAAGAGCAGACTGCTGCTTTTTGTGTGACCTTGTAAATACTGACATGAGAATGCACAAAGATAGCAGTATCTGTAGCTGAGGGGTAGACCAAGGTTAACATTGTCAAAGAAGCCAAAGGAAGTAGCTCAGTTGTCAGAGCAGTAGTTATTTATAACAACACACTTGAAATGAGTAATTCTGTATTTCTTCAACAAATTTAAATGTTTCTTATAGTTCTTCTGCACACTAGGGAAAAAAAATGCATTTCACAGTTTAGGGGATGATTGTGCTCCAGTGTAATATGAACAGGTCTGTGCTGCTTAGGTGCCTTGGTGACTGAATGTCACACAGACACATGAAGGCATTCAAGGGATGGCAGTAGGCAATGTGGATTTACCTCTGCTTGATTTGAAACAGTGTTTCACTTTTACTCCAGTTGTTTTAAAAGAATTGAAAAAAAATAATTGGAACTTCTGAAAATGTTATCATCTTAACATATAAGCTACCTATTTTCCACAAAACAGGACAGACTAGTCTTTTTGATGAACTGATTAAGTGGTAGATTAAAAGCAACTCCTGGGGAAGATGTGCTGGTCTATAGGGGAAAACCCCTATATATAATTTTCTCATTGAATTTGGCATAGTTTGTGACATGCTTTTGTCTTAACCTTGAAATTGCTGGAATTAACCCCATATTACCAACTAAGGCTGCTACAATTTGTTTTTGTTTTAGTGTTGTTGATGTTGCATCTTTGAGGAGCATTCAGCTCTGTTATTTTTATACTTGCTGGAAGCCATGTGTGTGCAAGAGCCCTAAGTTACACAACAGTGGCAGACAGAGGTTGCATTTACATAGCACCAAGGAGGTGCTGGAGGCACCAGATGTAAATGACAGTTTTCAGATTGTTTTCTGTCTGTCACCAGAACTGGGCCTGTTGTGGGGTAGGAGGGAAGCAATTGAAAAACACTGCCAGCAACAGGTACTTGCTTACATTTTTCCCAATTAACTATGTTGTTCCCATTGATAAATATTCTAAATGAGAATTTGTATCTTGTCAACCCAGGCTACATCTTCCTTTGAATGATGCCTCATTCTAACAGCTTATTGGGTCCTATATGGTTAAAAAAAATAAAATCAAAACTGTTCAAGTTAGTTTTAAAGACACTGGAGACAAATTTCATTTCTGTGGGTTTTTTTCAAATAATAAGCATTATGTGGAGTGTACACCAAAGAAGAGATTCTGAAATGATCCTGGGAGCAGAGACAGGGAAGTGAAAAATTGCTAGTAATAAAAAGTAGGCCAGTTAATAACAGAAATATGGATTAATGCCTAGACAAGATTCTTTGTCACTTCAGGTTCACTTTTACTGACTGCATTAGTATTCTGCTTTATCTAGTCTGGCTTGAGGTTTCAGTTTTGCTGGGATATCTGTAGGAATGTGAATTGTTTTTCATAGTACAATGCAGAATTGTACTAGAAATCTCTTCATCAGAAAAACAAGTTTGTGCATCTACAAGATGCAGCACTGTACAGGAGGAAAGCTTTGGTCCTGGAAACACCTGTCATGCCAGCCTGACGTGGTCTGGCCCCTCAGTAAGGCTGGTGAAGAGCTACCCTGGGCAGATAGATACAGCTGCATCTCTTCCTATCCTAGCTAAGGATAGTCAGGCAAGACTGGCTCAGCTGGGAGAGGTGCCCTAAGACTCTGATCCTGGAAACAAGAGGGACATGCTTCTGAGTGTCCTCCTGGGGCCACTGAGCTATTTAGCTCCACTGAGCAGCTGGATATGTGCCCCCAGCACATGCATTTACTAGTAGTAGCCATTGCTGGGGTTCTCTGCAGTCCTTTTGAAGGACTTTTGAAGCTTTCTACTGTTATGTTAAATCTTAAATGAATAAATAAAAATAACAGTGTTTAAAAACCCAAGAAACCTCTGCAATTTTAGTAAACAAAATTTTTTTTTTTTGGAAGGATGCAACAAATACTGGACCTGCAGCAAGGGAAGTGGTAGGGCTGGGCATGTTGGGGATGGCTGCAGTGACAGCAGAAGAAACTCCCGATTTTGCCGCAGCAAACCATTACATCAGTTACCAGTGGCACCACCTTTGCTCTTAAGTTCTGAAGGATTGTAAACAATCCTAAAGGCTTCCACTGGCAATCCTACCAAGCACGAGCTTCCTAGTGAAATATTAGGGTGTAAGCCTGTAGCTCACTGTGCAAGCTGCTCCGTACAGAGCAGTCCCCACATGATCGGGGGGGAGTGGTGGTGCGTAATCTCCAAAACCTGTGCCAACTTTAAATTTAATTAGCTAATCCAGTTAGAGGAATCTAATTAAATGTAACTGGATTTTGAAAAAGCCAAAGGACTTGATTAGAGTTACGAATATTACGTAGTTAATGCAGACCAGTTGCTCTTTCCTGTTGAGGAAGCAAAGGTAAATAGACTGAACAAAATGTTCCACTCAGAATGTGAGATATTTGGACAGACACTAATGCATTGCTTTGCCCTTGCATGTATCTTATCTCTTCTCCTTTTGTTCTGATTTTGTTGCTGTGTGTGCTAGAATTTTTTTTTTGTTTTACTTGTGCCTGTGCATTTACCTTACCAGATTTGTCCTCTCTGATTCAGCATAGTACTCAATTTCATCCCGTTCAAACCCCCCATTCAAAGTATTTTCCTTAAAGGTTCAAAGGTGATGAAAGCTTCTAAATTCACCTACAAAACCATTAAATAATAATTGGTGTCAGACCTCATTTGTGTAAGTCATTGCTTTCCTCTTCCCTAACTTTCCTTTCTATATATTTGTATTCAGTTCCTTGGTTTAAACAAATTAATTTATTTGATACCAATTAAAAAGTGGGGAAGAGAAAAAAATGTTGGGAGTGAATTCTTGTTTAAATTTTAGAAGCCCTTTTTAAGCTGGCATGGCACCTTAAACAGTAGCTGTTCCTCTGCTGCAAAACTGCTTCATCCTCCCTCAGAGCCTTCTCTGTGTTGCACAAGTAGTTGTTCAGCTGTGTGATGAATTTACCTAGTCAGTAAATTGATCCAGAGGAAGGGCAGGCTGATGACTTGCTTTAATATGGATTTGTTTCCCAATCCAGCCCACTGCATAACTCTGTATGTTCTGGCACAAGAGTGAAAATAAGACCTAGTGGCTGAGAGAAAGGATAGTAGGCTGCCCTTTACAGCAGGAACAGCGTGGATTTATGAAAATGGTGTTGTGCCCATGGCCAGAGGAGGTGCTTTGGCACTGCACATAATCCAGTATAGCTGCAAGGTCCTGCTGTGCCAGGTACTGCTTGTGCTCTCTGCTCCTCCTGCCGTGCCACTTCAGCCTAATGCTTTCCTTGCACTTGATTAGTGATCCACCAGCTGCGGGATAAACAGATGGAGTAAGCTTATCTGTTTATCTCTTTGAGTTAGCTCATCCAATGGAGACATTTTGGAAAAAAAAAAAATTATTTGAAAGTAGCATGACCTGGTAGGAGCAAATAGTTAGGCGCACAAGGCAGAAGAAGAGTCAGTGTGTTTTTATCTGACAGAAGCTTGGAGTTTCACAGGATTGGGTACAACAAACTGCACTCTGACACAGAAGGAAGTGGGCAGAAAAAAGGTTTGTTGAAATTTCAGGTTGCTTTCAAGAGGAAAGGCCCATGCCTTTGTTCTGGGAGCATCATTTAAACAAGTGTTATCCAGGCTATTCAAGGGTGGGGGAGGAGGGAGAAGCAATGAGAGACAAGCCTTGAAATAATCACAGAGATTTTGGAAGGAGGAAAGGGAAGGAGGGAATCCACATGACAGCAACAGACACAGAAATCTTTTTTAGTATTAGTCAACATAAATAACACTGTGCCAAAGGTTAAAAAATAACGCCAGTTTCAGTAGGAGTTGTAGATGGTCTGTAAGCTGAACTTGCAAAAGAGTTACTCCAGTGTACAATAAAGTTAATGGAATTCTAATCAACACTTGCTTCTTAGTTTTAAATGTTAATAATAATAAATTGCTTTTGTCGGTTTTTTACTCCAACAGTTCTGCTACAGAAAGAGATGAGTGGTTAGAAGCTATCTCCAAGTCGATTGAAGAATATACAAAAAAGAGAATCACATTTAATCCAAGCAAAAGCCTTGAAGAGGTATATCCCACCATTATTGTTGGTTTGTTCCCCGTTTGAATATAAAATATCCTCACAGGTGTTTAGAGAAACGAGGTATTTCATGACAAGTAATAAAGCACGATGGTAAATAATTGAACAGATGGTAGAACAGAATATTTCATAATGTTATCTACTTCATAAATTTAAAATTTTCTTCAAAAAAACCCAAATCAGCAATCACAGTTCTCTATGTAGCCTTGTGCACAGAAAGATGAAATTAAAAGATTTTAAAATAAAGCAGCTATTGATCCCAGTAGGCTGGTAAAGCTTGAAAGTCAGTAAATGCATCTCTGTTGTCAGGCTTGCATTATAATGGTCACTGATGAAATAGCAGATAACATTTAAGACCATGACAATGTATCAAAGAAGGCTTTCCAGCACCATTAGCATTATCCTATAATCACTGATGAATCCTAGTCTTATTTCTCCTCACTGAATGTAATGGTATTGTGCCTATGTTCTCTCAGGCAGATCCAGAGAAACAGGAAGAAGATAGCCCTCTGGGATCAAAGGCTCCCATCTGGATCCCTGACACGAGAGCCACCATGTGCATGATCTGTACGAGTGAATTCACGCTGACATGGAGAAGGCACCACTGCAGGGCATGTGGAAAGGTTGGGTATTTTGTGGTTACCTTTTCTGTCAGTCATTCATGTTCCTTGTGTGACATTCAGGTGGAGCCTCATCACCCCAACTACTCTTCTAAGCAGCTCTGTACTCTGACATAATTATGTGGGTTAGAACCAACATGTTCAGGTTGGTGGTTTGGGGGCTGGGGTTTGGATTTTTTGGACAGGTGTTATGACAGACCACTATTCAACCTTCAACATGCTACATGTTATTTATTTTGCATTCCAGAATGCTATTTAGGGTTGCTTTTGCAATTCCATAATACCCACAAATGTTAGCTGAAAGGAAGAAATATCTTCCTCGCTAATATTCATAAGATAAATAATGATTTTCTATTTTAAGTTAGTACCAGTCTTGTTTTATATTTTACACTTATGAAAACTATATCTAATAAACGTTGTCTTTCTTGCTTAATCCAGTGAGAATACAAAATTAGAGTGCAATGCAGTTGAGACACCTGTGTTGTAAAGAAATCATCAAAAGAGCAATGGCTTTTTAGCTATTTCAAAAAGTTGTGGTTGAAACAGTTCAGTAACACAGTAGGCTTGTTCTGGTTTTTATGCATCATTAATGTTGGTTTATTGATTCATAATTCACTGATTTTTTTTTTTCTTAATATTTAAATTTTTATAATTTAGAGGAGGAAAGGACAGCATGTTGAACATAAAGACACAGGAAAAAAGCCAAGATCTTAAAACATTTTCACTGTGAAATAGTGCCTATTTCAGGTTTTTATGGGCTTAACAGTGATGAAGTGAATGTCTGAGAATCTGGTGATTTACAGGTGCACATCATGTACAATAATGCTTTTATCTGTTTCTGTCTGTTTCCAGATTGTCTGTCAAGCTTGTTCATCAAACAAACATGGCTTAGACTATATGAAAAACCAGCCAGCAAGAGTATGTGATCATTGCTTCAGGGAGCTACAAAAGCAAGGTAAAGAAAATCTTCACAAACTGTCTTACTTTTATTAACACGGTATGTCTGCATCTCATCTTTACTGCTGGGTTCAAGTGCTTAATTCTGCTTGTGCCTGAGAAATGATAGGCATCTGAGATTCTAAGATGCCAAACAAGTTTCTGTGGAGCAAGCTAGGAAATGAATTTGCAATGCATTGGCTCTTCCTTTCCAGAAACATGTATGCCTTTACCCTGTGGTAATGACATGTGGTAATTATGCTGCTTTCCTTTTTAACGAGTGTTACATTGCTTTTCATTAATCACAGGGTGCAAGTGTACATTAGACTCCTTGCAGCTTATCCTGACCTCCCCCAGTGGGTTCATGTGTATTTTTATGCTCTGTAGCTTGTATATCTGTAAACTTCATTTTTGCCAGCTAAGCTGCTGAGGTGGCTGAAGGTCCGGGGCTCTGTAAAGACAAAGGCCTTAATCTTTCCGAAGCGGAGTCTCTTCAGTTCTAGAAAATGGCCTCAAGCCACTCTCAAGCCTCAGCTCATATGGAATTCAAGGATTTGGCATATCTGTACCTCAGTTCTGAAAGCAAACTCCTAACTGTTGCCTACTGAACACTGGCAACATGGATTCAACATAAAACACCACAGCTAGAGCAGTTTCATTGAAACACTTTCAGATAATGTGGTGCCTAGTGGAAAGCAATGGCTGGACAGCCTAATGGTAATAACATTTGCTTAGAGAGGAGGTCCAGGGTCAGTATCCTCATCCTGAGAAAACTCTTATGTGTCTCTTTCACGGAGCTTCATATCACTATGCAGAAGCAAATGTAAAATCAGTGGAAGCACCTCCCAGTGAGATGGGAATCCAGTCCCATCTCACAGGACTTGCTGTGAATTAAGTCGAAATACTTGAGTATAAAGTACACAAATGAGCTGTGAACAGACTGAAAGAGCTCGCTGCCCTTCCCTTGGCAGAGGCTCCAGTGGTATCTAGGCTCTAGGGTATCAGGAAATCTGTAGTGCCCGGAGAAATAATAAAGCTATGGATCCCAGCATGCCGGGGGTGACATTTCTCATGGGGATGCAGAAAGAAGCGTGGATAACCCTGGAAATGACAGCGTGAGTCTGCGGTGAGGGGGAAGGCCGTTGTCTGAACCACCTGCAGGTGTGTGCGCTGGGCACTAGAGGCTGCTGTGCTGCAGGCAATTGCAGCTGCCTTTAGCTGGGAAAAGGGCTGGGGAGCAGCTGCAGTACAGCTGGCAAACCCATTGCTCTCCTGCTCTGCTCATTATTTCAGAGGCTCACCGAGTTCAGGAACAACTCTAGAAGTAGTCTTTATGAAACCACCAGGTTTCCAGGTGCAGCTGTAAAAAAAGTGGTGGGTGTTGCTAGAAAAAGGGGTTTTGGAGAAGTGAAGTGTTGCAGAGGTCTTCCAAGAGAGATGAAGTAACTGCTGTGGCAGTGGAGAAGGCACGTTCTGGGAGATGGGAACGCTTCAGAAGTGTGTGTGTGCTGGAAGAGGAACATCCCTATTGAATAAAGTTGAGAAGTTAACAGATGTAGAGAATTGAAAGACAAAGTACAGACAGCAGAGGACAGCTGTAAAATTTGGATGTGATTTTTAAGACTTATTTTTATGAGCAAAGGCAGTTCAACAACAAGAAAACAGACTTGGAAAACAAACAAGATCAATTGTTTAGTTTTAAACTTCTTGTGTTTTTTTAGTATGATTGTGATTTGGGGAATTCTAACTGGTGGTGTTGATGATAACACTGAAAAGTTAATTCAGTGCTGAATTTAACACGATTAGGTGTTACTATTGCAGCACTGTAATCTGAATAAAAATGCCAGCTGTTTCTAAGAAGAAAAGTCCAAGAATGAATTGCCTCTGTTTAGTCATCTGTGACATGAAATCAATATATTCATTCTGTGCATTTTAGATAACCAGTGCACTCCTAAGAGCGGATCCCCAGTCAACCATAAATCTCCATCAAGTGCCTTGTCTACAGTATTACAAAGTATTCCCTCTGGAAGAAAGCAGAAAAAAATTCCTGCAGCCCTCAAAGAAGTAAGTGTTTTATTGGTCAAAAGTGGTGCTTTTTTGGTATTATATCATCAATATTAAGAGTAGAAAAAAAGTTATTTTAACCATCTTACCTAGAATCAAAAGTCAAAATGTGTCTCTAACTGTGGTCTGGGCCTTAGTTTTAAATAGGCTGGGACATGCAGTGTGTAACATGCATAAACACCCGTGAGACTGTGATTCAGAGATATAGTTGAAATTGTAATTTCTTTCTTGCACAATTCAGGGAAACACAGAAAGCTGTGTTTCCCTGAATTGTGATTTACCTCTGTACCAACAGTCAATGACAGGACTCCTACACCAACTCAGCTCTTGGTTTATGATTAGAAAAGGTAGAGTGAAACCCTGCTTACTGTAGGTCTTGGGAGTGGGAAGTGATTTTTCTCAGCATCAGGTTTGCTGATGACACCAAGCTGTGTGTTGCAGTTGACACACTGGAGGGAAGGGATGCCATCCAGAGGGACCTGGATAGGCATGTAAGGTGGGTCTATGTGAACCTCATGAAATTCAACAAGGCCAAGCACAAGGTCCTGCTTGTTTGTCAGGGAAATCCCAAGCACAAATACAGGCTGAGTTGAGAATGGATTGAGGTTAGCCCTAGGGAGAAAGACCTGGGAGTGTTTGTGGGTGAAAAGATCAACATAACTCAGCAATGTGCACTTGCAGGCCAGAAAACCAACTGCGTCCTGGGCTGCATCCAAAGCAGCATGGCCAGCAGGGCAAGGGAAGTGATTCTGCCCCTCTACTCCACTCTGGTGAGACCCCACCTGCAGTACAGCTCTGGGGTCCCCAACATAATAAGGACATGGACCTGTTGGAACAAGTCCAGAGGAGGGCTGCTAACTTGAGGGAGGGCTGCAGCACCTCTCCTAATACAACTGTCTGAGAGACTTGGGATTGTTCAGTCTGGAAAAGAGAAGGCTCCAGGGAGATTTTGGAGCAGCCTTCCAGTACCAGAAGAGAGGCCTACAAGAAAGCTGGAGAGGGACCTATTACAAGGGCATGTAGTGATAGGACATGGGGGACCCCTCATAAGTTGAACGAGGGTAAGTTTAGATTAGATATTAGGAAGAAATTCTTTACTGTAAGGGTGGTGAGGAACTGGAACAGGTTACCCAAAAAGGTTGTGGACTCTCCATCCCTGGCAGTGTTCAAGACCAGACTAGATGGGGCATTGAGCCATCTATTGTGGATGCTAAAGAGCAGGAGCAGAGGAATTTTCCAGCTGCTGAAGCATTTAGTGAAGTTTTCCTTTCTCATGCTTTAGCTGAGAAACAGTGGAAGACGGTTCTGTAAACCAGCTCTCTATCTCACACCTGCACAGACTTGTTTTGGTTCGCTGGGAAAATATTTTGGAAATGGGTGTTACGCCATTCAGCCAGTCCCTCTGGGAGGTGGATGGTCAAGCATCCAATGGTTTTATGCCATCCTTGCAAACAAAGCTATATAAGCTGAATTATATAATTAAATAGAGCCATTTCTGGCCTTTGAACCCCATCCTGGACTTGTGTAGTTTCTCGCCGTCCCTGGGGACAACAGCGACAATCTGTGGCCTAGGGAAAGGTGTCCCTGCCCGTGACAGGGGAGTTGGAATGAGATGATCTTTAAGGTCCCTTCCAACCCAAACCACCCGGTGGTTCTATGATTCTTCTTATATGAGAATGTGTGTTCTCCAGCTGTACATGCTGCTCAGTGTTGCAGCTCTCTCTTGTCCTGTTGCATCCAATTTAAGTTCCAACCTTTAGTGACTGTGGAAACCTCTCTTCCAGACCAGATAGATGGTAGCAAACAAAATAATTTTTCTTTCATCCATCTGAGTTAGTGAGCAACATTAACCTGAGATCAGGGAAGAATTTGAGTCTCTGCCAGGCAGGGCTCTGGAAATCTGTTAAAAAAAAAGCCGTACTGTGAAAACTTGTACTCTTAACGGTTTGTTGATTCGTTTTGTTTTTCCTCTTCAGGTTTCAGCAAATACAGAAGACTCTACAATGAGTGGCTACCTACACAGATCTAAGGGCAGTAAGAAACCATGGAAACACCTATGGTTTGTTATAAAAAATAAGGTGCTATATACATATGCTGCTAGTGAGGTAAGAGACTACATATTAGAAATAAAATATCCAATGATAATACTGTCTTTGTAACAAAGTTGTTTATTCTTATGATCTAGAAACAAGCTATAAAATTAGATCACCTTACAGTGATCTGATTGTGGTGCAGTATTTTGAAAAGGCCCTTGATACCATAGTACATTGATATAGCTATGCTGTGTCTGATTCCAGACCTAGCTTTGAGTACCTCTGCACTGCACACCATAGCTCAGATGTATGTATGTTCTGAGTCAGCTGAATACATGGGGGATCTGTTTGGATGCATCACAATGTACTTGTGGCAAAGCCAACATTATAAAAGCATCTTGAACTATCTTGTTCTGCAGTTCCATAAGGTATTTTGAATGCTTGGCAAAGGACTAAACTAAATCTCTTTACTTCTCCTCATACTGTTGTCTTCAGCCTGGAGTATTTATATGATATAAAAGAAATGCATCTTATGTCATGGCATTTGCTTTTTTATTTAGAATGTGTAGCCCTATTGCAGTGTGGAGTAATCTCTAACATAGATGTATATTTTAATATGTATATAAATACATGTATATATGTTTGTGTATATATATATACACACAGACATATATATATATATAGTCTGCACATCCCAGCGTGTGCTGAGGATGTAGTTTTATTGCATCTTGGAACGTTTCGTAACGTATATGTAAGTATTGTAGCACTGACAGATCTTGGGCTTCAGGTTTTTGTATTGTTTGTTATAGTTTACTACTAGCTTTCAAGAGCAAGATATCCAAAGCATCTGTTTTAAGGTATTGCTATCCCTCACTTTCTTTCAAAATGTAAGGCCCAACCCATCCCGGCCATGCAAGGATTTATCCTTCTTCACCCCACGACACCCCCCATTCTAGTTATTTCCTGGTTTGTGCTCAGATCTTTTTCCTGTGTTGTTCCTGCCAACCTTTATTTTAGAACTTCTGAATTATGTCCAAAACCTGTGATGTTATTTCCACTACAGCATTGGCAGTACTAAAAAAGCCCAACCCAAGTAGCTCTAAAAGTAGCTTCAATAATTATGTAGAAAACAATTACTTTTACATCAATTAGAAAATTATTTCAGAGCATTGTGTGTGTCTCTTCTGGCCGTTGCAGAGACATTAGCAGAGGTAAAGACAGACCAGTCTGTGACAGTCACCTTAAATTTTCTTTTCCTTGGCTTCCTCTGAGGTATCAACCTTACAGAGTAGCTTCAGTTTGCAGTTCAATCACTAAACTAACTCTTTCCTACTTTCTTAAATTGAGGAATATCTGTCCTTAGTTTTCATCTTCGTGAGCCATTGCAGGAGACATTATTTAGAGACTCTTAAGGGAAGGTGCAGTGTTGCCTTAGCCACTTAAAGCTACTTCTATTAGTTCCAAGTGATAGAAAGATCAATAGTAAAACAATCACCTGTTAGTGGTACGAAGACCTGAGACAGTAAAACAGATTGCTCAGTCTTACTTGACTCTTTTCCAGTATCAAGAAATGCTGCTGTCACGGAACACTTTTGTTTCACTGTACCAAAATCTTTACCTGATGTGTCAGTGTTTATGTACATTTTGGGGGGGTTTTAGCTACTTTTTTTTTTTTCTTCTGTTTATGAGCATTGCAGGACCTTGCCTAGTTACAAAACACTGTTTTGGAATTTGTACAGGATAAAATCCTTTTTTTTTCCTTTCCCAAAATGTTGTGTATTGTATTTATTAATAAAAAGACAAGAGTATTTAAAAAAAAGAAGTAACTGAGATAAACAAGGAAGAGTCTTTTCTAGTTGACCATTTGTGAACACTCAGCAACCTTGTTTTCCCCTATCCTGTTAATTTCCAGCAAGGAAAGTGAGGTAAGTTTAGCCATTCAAAGTATTTGGATCTTGACTTCAGTGTTTGAAGAGAGGTTGCTTCTGTAGCTCCTCTTTAATACCGTCCCCACCCGGCTCCATGGGGTCCCACGTGCCCCCACAGATGCACGGGTGGGCTCAGTGTTACAGTCGGTAGCAAAAAGCCAAGAAGGGCATTTGTGTGCGTTCCAGCAGGAGCATTTATTGCTGCTACACTGTCAGAGGGTGCAGAGGCAAACACAAACATGATCCCAAAGCTCCCAGTTTTATCCGGGGGCGGGGAAAAGGCAGGACTAGGGAACAGGGACCAATGGGCAGCTCTGGGGGAGTGAGGAGGGGTAGAGGGCAACAGCCAACTGGGGAATCCAAACTGGGATAGATTAATGTAACAGAACAAGCATCCCGGGAGAAGCCTTTCTGGTCACCCTAACGTGAAGTGGTTCTTGTGGTACTAGGGACTTGTCTTACTGGGAACTCTTTGTCCCTTGTAATTTTTGTTCACCGGCCACCACACTCCTTTTAGCATACTCAGTGCAGTTAATAGCATCCCACTTGACTTCGGAGCTTGCTGGAGAGAGCACTGGGCTTGATGGGCCTCTGGTCTGCTGCCAGGTGGGAGCTAATCTGGTGATACAAGAAGTCCTTGCCAGGCAGAATGAGGAGACCATGCAGTACAAGCCAAGGTAGATGTTATCAGGGAAATGAGAAGAGCATCAGCGATGTTGAAGTCTACGAGGTTTTATTTCCTGTCCCCTGACCCATGCATGGAGAATATAAAAAGTGGAATTTTGTGTGTGTCTATTTTTAACAATTTGTTGTATTATCTGCTGCAGTGGTACGGTGTATGAAGTCTAAATACATGCCTTAGTATGTCTTACAAGCTCTAATGTTGTCGTTTTTCCTTTTTTTTTCCCTGTTACATAGGATGTGGCAGCATTAGAGAGCCAGCCTTTACTTGGATTCACAGTCAGTGAAGTAAAAGGTGAAAACTCAGAGTCTAGAGTGTTCCATTTACTGCACAAAAACACTTTATTTTACATATTCAAGGCAGATGATCCCCATTCAGCTCAAAAGTAAGAAACTATTTGAATTAATTTCTGTTACATATTTCTAGAAAATTCAGAAGTGGTGAATGTTAATATTCACACATTAACATATGTATAAAAGATCCTTATATAATAAGTAAATGAAAGTTTTAAATTACTTAAACATAAGGTTCTGGTTTTATTAGGGTTCTGAAATGAAGAAAGCAGACTCTCCTCTGCTTAAGACTGAATGTAGGAGAATGAGAAAGTCAAAGATAAAATAAAAAATCTTTTTCCTAGCCCATTCCTCTAACCCTGGTCTACTCAAGTGAAAATTGAATGTTACCTTTGGAGAAATCCAGAAAATGTTTTTAACAATTAACAGATATGTTCCTTTTTTTATTTTCACCTGTTAATATTAGTTATTTTAATCAATATATGGCAGTGAAAAATAAAGCAAACACTAAAACTTGGGGGCTGAGGTCTGAAGTGTGTGTGCAGATGCCTGTGAGCACCTAGGCATGCTTAATGCACTCAGACCAAAAGCTTGAATTCAAAGACCATTCAAAAAAGCTGTTTCGTTTCAAGTCCTGCCTGAACTTGGAGCCATATTTACCAGGTTATGTATTGTGTCTGTTTCATATAAAATAACCTAGAAGCTTTATCTGTAGAAAACATTCCTTAAGTGATTCATAAAGTAAACTAGAAATGAGCATAGAAGGAATACATGTAAGCTATCTTCCCTATATGCCTGTCTTATCTGACTGATTTCACTGCAGTTTTCCCAAATGAATTTTACATTATTGAATAGATTTGATGCACTAACAAGTCCATTATTAGTACTTAAACATTCAAATGGATGCACGTTTAGTTTTCTGCAAATAGGAACACTCTAAAAAACAAAATATCCAGGACAACTGGAAGTTTTGAACAGCTGAGAACGTGCTTAATGACACTCCTCTAACAGAAAAAAATGTGGAAGTCTTTATTTGATTTTTGGGACTATTTTGTGCAGATGTGCAAAAATGCTTCTTTGTTAATTAAGATACTGTCCTGTTGTTTCCCCTGTGTCCTCATTTGTACTATACAAAACAAACTAAAAAAAACCCAAGACATTCAGTATCTTTGTTTTTATGTTCAGACTATGGCTTTTCTCATCAGATGAAAACTTGAAATTGGACACAGTGTATTTTATTGAGGTTAGGAACATCATTAAGTACTTTGAATTTCAAGCATTCTCCAAGTATTTAATATCCTTAGGAGATACATGCTGAACCTTCAGAATTAATGCTGCTTTGACAGCATTAAAAGGAAAAACAGGAACATGCTGCTGGCCTGTTTGCATCAGTGGACACTAATTTTTCCTGACAGGACCAAAGAAATATATCTAATGTATTTGTCTAAGTGCAATAATAAATTTTAACAGATGCTTACTTTTCAGTGTGGTTTTAAATTCCAGTGCTATGTTCAATGCTTAAGCTGTTTATGAAATTTTTTTTGTATTCCACTGTAGTTGTTTTTAATGTATACACAGCAGTGGAAAATACTAGAAGTATTACTAAAATGTAAGGTCGATGTTTGAGTAGTGCATGCAGACAGGCGTGAGCACTAATACATGATTAATATGTTCATACCAAAAGCTTGAATTCAAAGAACATGCATGTGGTTACAACATTAAATGCTCAGGGCAAGGAAGAGCCAACATCTGTGACTAATGTTTAGATGCCCTGTGAATACCAAGACAGTTTGAATTTCCATGATAAAGATAATTGCAGTCTTTGTCTCATTCAGTTCTTCCAATATTTTCACTCAGAAAAAAAATGCTCATTATGTGGGTCTCTTAACTTCACATACACACAGTTCAGCCCTCACTCAGAAAACAGAATTACTTGTCCTTTAGTACTGGATTGCTTCAGGAACTTTAATTTTTGTGTCCTTGAGAAGCTGAGGATGTTTCTCAATCTTCTAATCAAGTAGGAAAAGAAACCACAGCTATAGGGAGTAAAGGTATCTGAATATTAACTGCAAATTTCCAGTTTGAGATACCTTGGACCAGCTGTTTGGGACTTGCCCCTGTGCCCTCTTCACCCTTCCCTGCCTTTCCATGTGCCATGTGACCTCCTCCTTCAGCCCCACCAGTCCTGGCTTTTACCTGCTGCAAAAGCAGAGGGCGTGGGTTATGCAAAGGGCTGTCTCAGTTGTAGCAGTGTCCTTATTCCTCCCAGATCATGTTTGCAGTGAAATAAGAGAAAGGAGTATTGGGGTTTTTTAAGGGTGTGCATAACCTTGGCATGGCCTACTTTTTGAGCATTTGATTTCCCAGCTTCACCTGTTCTTCATGCACGTAACTGCAGTATGGGAGAGGTTTCTATCAAAAAAAGTTTCTATCATATGGCCTTGTACCAACACTTAATATGTCTCCAGCCAGCTTTGTATGTTTGGATTCATGGGATAGATTTTGGTATTTGCACTCACAGACCAACTGGTAGTGGAAGTATGATGGTACTTCTTGTGTGAATCTGTAGCTAGTGACAACAATAAGATTTATTCTTTTATCAGCAGCTTCCTAACAGTGTTTAATTTTCTAACAGGTGGATAGAAGCTTTTCAAGAAGGCACTGTATTATAGCAGTGTCAGCATCATGTCTGCAAGTTTAAAGGAAAATGTCCAAGGATGGTCATCAAACGGACTACAGCAACTGTTCACAGAAACAGAATCCTGCCATCTCAACCTACACAAAATTGTATATTTGTCAGGTTTAGGAGTTGTTGCATTTTTAGTGTAAAGTAATATTTTTCTAAAGAATTGTATGTATTTCTGTGTTGATACAAAATGTGTTATTTATTAAATTCCAATGTTTACTTAAATGGGCAGAATTATTTGTGCATTGAAGTCCAAAGTGTCCTCAGAATGGCAGATTGATGGTCAACAGATTCATAAACTTTGTGCTTTATAAAAAACCACAAAACGGATCTGTTGCAATTGTACAGTTCCTCGTGATTTGTGTATAGGTTCTTGAGTTGCTGATGTTCACTTTGCAATTTAGCAAGAAGATTGGTATAGGAATTTCACAGATTTGGGATCTTTGTTGACTATGTAAGCTCCTTTATGAGAAGTTGTATGATATTGCTGCTCCTTTCCTTGAATGGCCGTTGAAATCTTGCATACCAGGACATTTAAACAGTACAACAAATTCTGTATCACAAAAAAAAAATACAATTCAATTATTAATAAAAAAGGGAGAAAAATATTTTTAAAAACACTTTGCAATTACAGGGATAAGGCACTAGAGTTGTTACAGTACTACAGATGCCAAAGAGACTAAATAGGTTATCTTCCATCAATTGCAGGATGTATTATCTTTTATGTTTCCAGTAATAATTTAAAGCAGAGTAAAAATACATTTTTGGTAATCAAAGACAAAATATCTTACTTGTTTCAAAACTTTGTGTCAAATGAGTTCTGTACACAATATAAAACACTGTATAAAGTATTGTTCAAAGAATGGTAAACAAATATGTGCACGCTCCTCTCTGATAATTTTGAACTATTGTATATTTAAATTTTATGTTTAAACTGGAATTGCCATACCAAGACAACAGCTTTTTTAGTGCAGAAGGCATTGGAAATGCATACCATTCTTTGAAATACCTTTTGTTTACAATATGATTTGTTCTGTTTGACACTTCAAAATAGAATTCAGCTTTAGGTGTTTGGGTTTTGGGGTTTTTTTCTTTAAGAAAATCATCGGTATACCTCACTAGGAAATACTTACTGATGATTCTGGTGCATTTATTCTATTTAAATTTTTTAAAAAATTAACACTGTAATAGCATAAATGGAACTAGAACTATGAAACCCACATGAAAGGAAGCCATTTTTATGTCAAATGCGATGCATATGTAGTCAGTTAATTTCACCGTATGAAACACTTGTCATAGTCCTGTGAATCAAGCTAGTTGTGGTAACAAAATGAAGAGCAATTAACTTCTAATTAATAGTTTGAATTCCACGCTAATAACTGTTCTGTGGCCTCACAGCAGAAAGAGATGATAGAACAGTTAGTATTCATCACAAAAAGGCCAAGAATGAAAATGCAAACCAAAATGCTCTTACTCCCTCAATAGACCTCGAGGTCAGATCCAAGATACTAGCAGAGCTCTGAAGAAGCTTAATTTCCACGAGCTTCTCTAAAGTTAGTAGTGGGCTTGGAAGTTGAATGTTTAATATTAACTACACAAGAAATTTCCTTAACTTCCAGCATTTCAGTAGAGTACCTTATGAATCGGGAACTTAAATCTGTAGATCTGACTTCCCTCAGGAACGCTAGGGATTTGACCAGATAGTGTTGGAAATGCAGTAGGAGTCTGATCAAAGCCTTTATTTTCTTCTATTGTAATACAAATGTGCTAAATGAATAATTTTCTCTTGTTATATACAAAGGGCTTTTACTTAATTTTCAAAAACAACTGCTGATTGAAGCTACGTAAATTATTATGTCTCTTCAGGGTGATTTCTGACATGATTTTGACTGTATCCAAAACAGAACTGATACCAATGTAACATAGATGTGATGTGGCTCTTCCAGTTTTTAGTATCAAAGGGAAGAGCTTCTTCATGTTTTCATAGGGACTGCACACCAATGAAGATGGCAAGTCATGAAGCAGCAAATTAATCAGAAATTTGGCTAGGAGCAAGCTAATTTAATTTCAGTTTATGCTTTGATATTTTCCCTGCTGCAAAACAGAGCAATAAAAGTCAAAACACATACTGAATAAGGTGCCCAAGTTCTGCCTTGTGTGGCTTCAAACTACCTCTAGATGGTTTGGTGCAGAGGGAGAAAATAGTTTAAAGTGTTCTGTGAAAATAACAGGACTTCTTCCAGAAGTGGTTGATCAATCAAAAAATCTGTGACAGATTGGAACAGAGCCTTATAAACAGTAGTATACATATTGCAGTAACATTCTGTGTGAAATAAATTGTCTTTGTGAACATGTTTGAATATGTCTTTTCCTCTCTTCTGCATTAGTGCTTTGTGTCATATGAAGAACCCCAAAACACAGGCATTTTCATAACATTTTCAGATGGTTGCTTTTCAAACTTGCCCTGTTTGTCCAGTTCACCTCCCATTTTGATTCATTACCATCAAAAACTTCTTGATTTGACTAAACACTAAAACAAGACCAGAAGTTCTTAGATACCTGGCTACCTCTTCTTACAAGAATCTATAGTTCAGAATCAATTTAAGATTGGTTAGTAGAGTATGAGGCAAACATTAGCATTGAATATTAGTTCTAACGTTTTTATTAATGGATAAATTAAAGCTTTTAGGATCTTGAATTCTCTTTAACTTAAAACTGTGCCCAAAGGACTTAAACTGAGCAGCTATGGAACACATTTTACTAAATATTTTTGTGCATGGAAACTCAATTACTCAAGTACGTATATTACATCATAATGTAAAAAGATGTCTGGAAAGACACGTTCAGTGCATTTGTTTGCTGTAACTGCTGTCCCCTATTTACCATCCAAATAGGCTTTTATTTGGAGCAGTCCTAAATCATACTGTCTAAATGGAAGAATAGAATTTTTATTTTGTAACTGAAAACAGTTTAAAGTTGTAAATATTCCTGTGGATATTCATCATTTTTGTATAAATAAATGCACATTATTTGAGTCTGTGTCTTTTTTTTAATATTTTCAGGTTTTATGTATTATGTAATTTGTGTATTTAGTGACTTTCAAACAGCAGAATTTGTTGCCATTACCTGCACATTAGTCTTGCTTTAAAAATCATTCTAAAGAATTAAGGGGGTTAAGTCTATGTGAAGGTCAGATGAAGGGTGTTACATTAATAAATCCTTTTGCAAAATACAGTTCTGCTGTATCAGTTAAAGTATGCCTAAATCATGGCTTCTGTTGGCCTTGGGTCCTGCACTTGGGTTACAATGACCCCAGCAGGCTTGGAGCAGGCAGAGTGTCTGGAAAAGGACCTGGGGGTGCTGGTCAACAGTGGCTGAACATGAGCCGGTGTGTGTGCCCAGGTGGCCAAAAAGGCCAATGGCATCCTGGCCTGTGTCAGCTATAGTGTGGCCAGCAGGACCAGGGCAGTGATTGCCCCCCTGTACTCGGCACTGGTGAGGCCATGCCTTGAGTTCTGTCTCCAGTTCGGGGCCCCTCACTGCAAGAAAGACACTGAAGTGCTGGAGTGTGTCCAGAGAAGGGCAGCAGAGCTGGTGAAGAGACTAGAGCACAAGTCAGATGAGGAGGAGCTGGGGTCGTTTAGCCTGGAGAAAAGGAGGCTCAGGGCAGACCTTACTGTTCTCTTTAAGCGCCTGAAAGGAGATTGTAGCCACGTGGTCAGCTGCTTCTCTCAAATAAGAAGGAACAAGACAAGAGGAATTGGCTTCAAGTTGCCAAAGGGGAGGTTTAGATTAGATATTAGGAAGAAGAATTCATCCAAAGGGTTGCCAAGCACTGCACAGGCTGCCCGGGGAAGTGGAGGACTCACCATCGCTGGAGGTATTTAAAAGATGCGCAGATGTGGCACTTTGGGACATGATTTAGTGGTAGACTTAGCAGTTGCTGGGCTAAAAGTTGGACACAATGATCTTAGAGGTCTTTTCCAACCTAAATGATTCTTTAAGTATTTTAGCAGGGCATGTAAGGGAGAGATTCTTCTGTCAGGTTAGTTATGCTGCCTCCTTACACTTCTCTGACATATGTTTGAAAGCAGTTTTTTGAAAACTTGCAGTAACAGCAGAAAGGGTTTTGCTTCTCTGCATGTTTTTGATAGGGATGTGTCTCTTCTAATCCTGGCTGACACAGCTACACAGGCATGCCTTCATGTACAGATCAAGTTTGAACTGGGTCACTTGCTAAGATAAAACCAAAGCATGTTTTACTGGTTACAGTGACATTTCTGCTGTATTGAGGATATCAGAATACTTGGCTTAAATAAGCTTTGGTGCAAATCACTTGGCATTTGTTAAATTAAACTGCACTAAGCTCCATCATTTAGAAAGTGGATGTGCAGCTCAAGCTAGTTTGCAAAGTGACATGTACTATAAATTGAGAGTGCTCCAACATTGGACTCTTAAAGGAATTGCTTAGTAAGTTAATTTTTCTGACTTAAAAATTCTTCACTGAGTTCATTTGCATTTGGTGTTTAGGAATGTCTTTGATCAAAAAGCAAAGTACGACACTTGCAAGTACTGACTGAACTAGTGATCTTGAGCTAGGGTTGATAGATACAAGTGCAGCTATGGGACTGGGAGTGGGAAGAAAAGAGTGAGGGGATTGACGAGCATGCACAATTTTATTAATGTTAACACATAAATTTACTTGTATTCTTTGGGTTTTTTTTCCTATCACTGCTGCTCAGATGTTGATGCTTATGTCATCTGATTCAGTAGAAATTGCATTAAATAGTCTAAATAATTTTCAGATCATGAAATTGCACATACAGCCCCAGTGACCTAAATGATCTTGAAGTTGCTGCTGATCTCTGACCGCAGCTAGACCATCTTCACTGAACAGATGAAAGAGGAAGAGAAGAAAGGGTGTATTTAAAATATAAAACTCTTACTTAAAATCAAGGTAATTTAAAATACTTAGCATTAACTAAGTAATTAGCTAACACAACTTTGGTCCAAACAGATGCTGCGACAGAGCCAGACCAGCAGCAAGTTGTTCCTGTGGCACTACCCCAGCAGGAACAGGCACTCATCGGCAGCCAGCCAGGCTATTGCCTCCCCAAGGGCTGTTCAGGGCACTGTTGACATTTAAGGATGGAACTTGCAGCTGCCATGCAGGCGGAGCGCAGCTCTTTCAGACACAGCTGGCTGAACTGCAACGGTGATTGCACAAGGCACCGCGTGTGCCTCCATCACGTTGCATGTTTCAAACCCAATCTGCCAGTCTTGCCTATGGATCTGCCCCAGCTGGGAGAGCCCACCAAGCCCCCCAAAGCCAAAAGGCTGTGCTGTCCACTTGTGATGTTCAATGCTGGCATCTTCCCGTTTCCCAGCAGGGAACTGCAGTGGGGGTTTGGAGACTTGTGCTCTCCACTCGATGGGCAGAACATTCAAGAACTGTGTTCAGTTTTGGACCTCTCACTCTAAAAAGGACATTCAGGTGCTGGAACATCCAGAGAAGGGCAACAAGGCTCGCGAAGCATCTCAAAAACATGCCTTATGAGGAACGCCTGAGAGAGCTGGGCTTGTTTAGTCTCAAGAAGAGGAGGCTTAGGGGGGCCCTCACGCTCTCTAACAACCACCTGAAAGGAGGCTGTACTGAGGTGGGGGATTGGTCTTATCTGCAGTGAAAAGAACTAGAAGAAATGGCTTTAAGCTGTAACAGGGGCGATTTCGAGATCAGTCAAAATCTTTTCTCCGCTGGGGTGGTCGGGCACTGGAACAGGCTGCCCAGGGACGCCGGAGTCACCATGCCTGGAGGTGTTTTAAAGGGCGTCTGGATCTGGCGCTGGGTGATGTGGTTTCGGTGTTACAGTGGCAGCAGTGCTGGGTGGACGGCTCGACTGGATGATCTTAAAGGTCTCTTTCAACCCTGCCGATTCTGCGGTGCTACGCCCCTGCCCGCAGGTGCGGAACCCGGCGGCGCGCACCGCCCAGGCGCGGCCCGCCCGGCCCGTTAGCGGCCGCTGCCCGCCGCCCCGCCCCCTCCGCAGCGCGCCCGGCGCGAGTCTCGAGCGCAGGCGCAGGCGCAGAGCCCGCGGCGGGGCGGGGCCGAGCGGCGGCGGAGGCGGGGTCGCGAACTCTGACCCCCGGGAGCCGGAGCCGCTGCCGCCGCCAAACAAACCCACCGGACCGGCCACCGAGCCCGCCAGGTGAGAGGGAGACCCGCGGCAGCCGAGAGACGCTCCCCGCAGCGGGCGCGGTCCGGCGGCGGGAGCACGGGGAGCGGGGGCGGCCGCGCTGTAACGGTGCGGGCCCGCGCGGCTCCCGGCCGCCACCGCTGCGGAACGTGAAGCGGAGCGCGCCCGCCCCGCCCCGGGGCCCGGCCCGGCCCCGGGCGGCCCCGCGCCCCCCGACCTTTCACCTACAGGAACCGCTTGCGTGTCCCGCCGCCCCGCATCCGGGCGGCGCCGGCCGCCGCTTCCCGCGGGCGCCGGCCCCGCCTGTCGGGCAGAGGAGCTGCGGGAAGAAGCGGCGATGGGCGATGCGGCCCTCGTGCTGGGCCTCGGCCCCGCGCAGCCATTTTGTGCGGGGCGCCGCGGCGGGGGCGGGCACGGCACTGGCTCCGCGCCCCCTCCCCGCAGCCCCGCGAACCTCCGGGCAGGGGAGATGCGAGGGCAGCGAGCCGGGGCGGCGGGGAGGGCTGGGGACGGATGGGCCCCGGCGTTGCGCTATAGCTTGGCCTCGGCGCCTCTCCCTTTTCCCCCTCCCGAGCCCTGCGACTCAGCATTCCCGGGGGCTCAGCGTGCGCTCCCCCGAACGCCCCCGCCACTCTCTGCCTGCCGACGGCATGAGCCCGCCGGTTCGCTCCTCTTGTATATCCCTGGCGGCTGTCTGCGTTTTTTGGGTTAGGGTGGTATGTCCTGTGCAACACCCGGTATTATTTTTGTGGGCTCAGATGACCCTGTCGCTGTTCCTTATTTTGTCTTGTTGGGTGCGGTATTTCTTCTAAGCTGCGGAGTTTGTGGAGTCTTTATTTTCTCTTTGTTGCCATATATTGCTTTAAGTGTAGAAAGCACGGCCGCATACCCCAGGATGCGCTTACCCTTAGCACATTGTGGAGGGAATAGAGGAGATGCCATATGTTGTGCAAGCGAACTTAAGCAAGAAAAGAGGGGAAAAAAAGTCTAGATACTGGTTTTACTGCAAGACGAGTGTGTGGACATGATTCTTGAAAACCAAGTTTAGGCATTCATTCTTATGTGAGGTCTCTGATCTGAAGCCACTAATGTCAGCAGAGCGGACTTGGGAAAGTAGTGTAGCAGGCAGAGCTGTGCCCACACCTGTCATGGAAAAATAAGATGGGAAAACATTAAAATAGTTTTCTGTAGGACAGCTTCCTGATTTTGGAATCAGCGTTATATAAGTAAAAATAGAAGTATCTGATCGGTGGGAAAACATCACAATTTCTGCGCCAGTTCAGGCAGTGTTCATCTGGTGACTCTTCGTAGTTTTGTATGGCTTTTTCTGAAAATAATTCCATAAATATTCTCCCCACTCCTTTTAGTCCATGGTTGGCAGTTGTGACATGCAATGTCCAACAGAGAGCATTTAGCCCATACCTTGGTCTTTGCTGTACAGTTTTACTCAGGGGCACTTGTTTGAGGGAAGCCTTAAGATCTGTGAAATCCTTGCCTGCTTCTCTGTGTATCTTTCTCGAGAGGTATTGCCGAACCTCTCTTATCACAGGACTAAGTATTTTCATGTGATGGTGGTCAGCTGTATGTGTGCACGTGTGTGATAATATAAGGAAGGTGGCTGAGGTCACCCGGAGGGGTTTGCAGTCCTCAGTTGCTTCTGCACTTCCTACGCTGCTCTGAATGGTTTGACACCACTTGCTAAGTCTGCTGCATTCTGCAAGAACAAATCAAGGTGCTTATTACAGAAAGAAGCTCACAGTAGATAAATTAACTAGCTTTACCTTTTCTTCTCGATTCTTAACAATATTTCTGGTTTTCTTACTGGTTGTGTTTTCTTGTGAAATGTACTCTTGAAGGGAACAAGTTTCATGGAAGTTCTGATCTCTTTAGGGATAGTCATATCCTAGGTTAGATTGTGGGATAGGAGGAGAGATTGTTTTTTTGTTTGGAGTTTTTATGTTTCTGGTGCTTTTTTAATGTCTACCTTAATTTTTCTGTTTAAGGTTCTTAGCCTGTGAAGAGAAGGCCCTAAGCAACATATGTAACTCTGAAGCTGATGTTGTTTTGGGGGAAAAGGGTTGAACCAGATGACCTCCAGAAGTACCCTTCGACATGAGTTATTTCATTATTATGTTCTGTTATTAAAGGTCAGGGGGAGCAGACAGGAGTACAGGAAACCAAAACCAAACAAAAGCCCAGTGATATTTTAGTGTTCAAGTTAAATAACTCACATGTGAAATACCGCTACAGAATGCTTGTAGCTAATGTGCTAGTCCAGTGAGAACTGACTTTCATCTATGATGTGAAATCTCGTATTTGCAATAGGTAGATTAGTTTGTTCCCTGTGCTTATAGTCAATTTTTGCTTTAATTTATCATATGCTTATTGCGTTATGTAATTAAAGTTTGTGCAGCCAGTGAATTTGCTGGAGTTGCTGTAGAATTTGTGAAGCAAAGCAGTCTACCTAAAGAAAGTAATTTGTGTCTAATGTTTGAGTCAAAAAAACCCTGAAAAAAAGCAGTACCCCTTGCTTAAATAAGGAGCTTGACTGTGTGTAAGGACTAGAGTGGTGTCACATCTAAACTTGTCCATGTTTGTTGTGCTGGTGGACGAAGTGTGGCTCTCAGCTGGCAAGTGCTGCGGCTGGTACAGGGTCTGTGTGTCTGTCCTGCTTCAGCAGCCATCCTGGCTTAAGCACTTTTAACAGTGACCTTTGCTAACCTGAGTTGTTTTGGCTGATGCAGATCAGGGAGCTCTCAGGCCTGTGGTGGGTTTAACATCCCCTGTGAAGAAGCAGTAACCTGCTGAGGAGGGTGTGGGGCCACAGGCTCTGCTGGCACAGCTCTCTGCTTTTTGTCACACACAGGCTGCAGCGTGCAACCAACAGTGACCATTGGGAGAAACTAAACTGTACCTGGGTTACTTTCTGGTAAAGCTTTTACTTTTTTTTTTCCCCTCAGTGGTGTTCCAAGTTGCTTTTAGCTCTTTAAACTTGTGCCTGTACATTATTAGCATAAGGTAACCTGCTGCAAAACAGAATTATATCAGTAGAATTTTATGGATAAAACTGCAAAGGTACAGTTAATTAAATTCTTACTCTTGTGTATGCATACCTGTCCATATTTTTACACTTCAGTCATCAGCTTTTAATTCACAAGATTACTGCATTACTTGCCAAATCTTAAATCAACAAAGGATTTAATTTTTGTAAAACCAAACTCTTTAAAATTCCAGTTCTCTGAGACTGGAAGATGGCTTGTGCTCTCTGAGTCCTGTATATCTTACGATGCAGTGCTGCAGATTTTGTAAGGAAATACAGTCCTTCCTGAAAATCATTGTCTAAGAACTGCCTTTCTGTATCAATATTTAGATTAATTTTGTTGACTTTGCCAGGCCTTCTCTAAAAGGCTGTTTAAATTTGTTTAATTTAATTTACTATTGTTCAACTTGGTAGTAAGCCAGGCTGGACTAAGCTCAGTATTTGAATGCCTTTGTTGGAAGTTAAAGTGGAAATTTGAAAAACGTAAAACCACCAAAAAAAGTAAAGCCAAACCCTCTGCTATTGTCATATTTGCTCTAATAAATGGTTGTTTCATTCCAAATAAGCTGAGGTTGCTGTTTATAATTTAGCAGTAACTTTGTGGTGTGAGAACTACCCATTTATTGTAGTAATGTTTCCTTTGAAGTATTAGCAGGACAGTGTGTCAACATGGCTCTTAATTTGACTTAATATGAAGATTTTTTCAGAGTGCTTTTCACATGTTCGTAAGAATTCAAAAAATCCCAAACCCAACAAAAAAAAATTCGTAAACACACACCCACACCCTCTTAGCAAAATCTAATCCAGTGTAGTGGATAACAAAGGAAAAAACCAGGGAATCACAAAATGACTTGGGTTGGGAAGGGGACATAAAGATCACCGAGTTCCAACCGCCCTGCCATGGGCAGGAATGCCATGATCTAGATTAGTTCGCTGAGAGCCCCATCAAACCTGGCCTTCAGTGCTTGCAGGGATGGGGCATCCGCAGCTTCTCTGGGCAGCCTGTTCCAGTGCCTCACCACCCTCACAGTAAAGAATTTCTTAATATCTAATCTAACCCTGCTCTTTTTCAGTTTGAAGCCATTGCCCATTTTCCTGTCACTACATACCCTTGTAAAAAGTCCCTCTCTGTCTTTCTTGTAGGCTCCCTTCAGGTACTGGAAGGCTGCAATTAGGTCACCCTAAGCCTTCTGTTTTCCAAGCTGAGCAGTCCTAATTCTCAGCCTTTCATGGTAGGAGAGCTGCTCCATCTCTCCGGTCGTCTTGGTTGCCTCCTCTGGACTTGCTCCAACAGGTCCATGTCCTTCCTGTGGTGGATACCCCAGAGCTGGATGCAGTGTTCCAGGTGGGGTCTCACCAGAGCAGAGCAGAGGGGCAGGATCCTCTCCCTCAACCTGCTGGCCACGCTGCTTTGGATGCAGCCCCAGGACACGTTTGGTTTCTGGGCTGCCAGTGGACATTGCTGTGTGTAGCCTTCCATCCACGAGGCCCTTGGCAGGGCCGCTCTTGATCAGTTCATCCCCCAGAATATTTTATATGGGACAGTATCAACAGAAATTTAGTGGAAGGGTATGTGGGAAACTCAGTTTTGTTGTGTGGAGGTTTTGTTTGTATGTTTGTGGTTTTTGTTTTGTTGTGCTTTTTTTTTTTTTTTTAATCTGTAGGAAGCTTCCATGGATATGCAGATGTGCAAGTTTGTAAGGGTTATGTTATTAGTGGTACTGTTGAGGAGGTTTGCTGATTTCTGTAGAGTACCTTCATGTATCAACTACCTCATCTGTGGCTGTAATTCAGTGAATACTCCAAACGGTCACCTTGCATAACACCTGTATAGGTAATTTGGCAGTATAGATAAGCTGTTGTAGCATTGTGGGCTTTTTTCCAAAAAGGAAGTGATCTTGGTTCTGCTTCTACTTGTTTTTCCTGTGTTATGTGTAACAATTGTTAGGTGCAAGGTGAATAAAGTCAGAAGATGAGTTTACAGCTATACAGCTGTGAAGGCAGACTGGAACAAAGCCAGCAGTGGGGCTACCGCTCATGAAATACTGTAATTATACCACAGAGGATGTACTGCCTCAACGTGTTCACAAAGAAGGCTTTGCACTTGCCGTGCTGTGTTAGTGTGATCTTTCTGTGCCGGCTAGAATGGACCCAGCTGAACCTAATCCAGTGAATGGGGAAGTTTTCAGTCAGATGAGCTTCCTGGTCGTGGTTCATGGTGCAGCTTCAGCTCTGGTGCAGGGCACCAGTTTGGGGTTTTTTTTCTCATTTTTTTCCTTTTGCAGGCTTCAGGTGGAGATGCAACTATGGCTGGCATTACACAGGGCAGGTTGACCTGATTAAATGGCTGTCTCCTTATCTAGCTCTGGCATGTAGCCAGTGCTCCTGTGAGTAGACTCTGCTTGCAGGCAGCCCCCTTGCCTTTCCTCCTCCTTCCTTTCCCAGCTGGTTGTGGGACTAATGAGCTAAGTCAGCTCACCTGTAGCTGATGGGGCAGGTTCTAGAGATACCATGATAAAAGAAGCAGAAGACAAGGCTTAAAAGTGGGACTATGTCTTTGGTGGCCCAAACTGTAAAAATGATTTGTTGGTCATCTGAAAAATTGTCCTAGTGATTCTGTTTCCTCATGTTTCCTCCCACTGTAGCACATGCTTACAAGAAAAGGTAGTGAGAGCACTGATTTTAAATTAATTGCACAGGCATGCCTACAAATGCATCTTTCTGTATTGCTGTGTGACTTTTAATTACTCCGTTATGCTTTTGCAAGCATCTCATTTTCCCTCACTTGCCTGCGGGTCCAGCTGCTTCAGTTTCCTGTTGATACTTGTCTCATATATATGCACTGTCTAAACCTTGATCTCATGCGAATTTAAAAAACAGTATGTAACTCGGTGTCAAGGGTCACATAAATATTCCTCAATTCATTGATAAAGAGAATCTTACTGCTTTAAGTCTACCAGCTGGTCTACCCTCTTGAACAATGTGGTTTATAGAACAATAATCCAAGAACAGCTCATTTAGCTTGCCATGTTCATTGAGCTTTTCCTATATGAAGCACTGAGCACAGTAGCATCATTTGTTTCACAAATGTATTTGGATTCCTTGGCTTAATTTATTATCTATAAAGCATTGCAGAAAACTGCTCTAAAGTATGAAGAGATCTTGGGTGGTTCTCTAATTTATTTAAGCACTAACTCGGACACGTTTAATCGTAGAGGGATTGTTAAGTGCATTCTATTTTATGTGTAGGAGTTTATTAAAGAAGTTTGGCATAGGCTATGCTGAATTCTTAATTAGTATATGATTAGTTTGATAATGGAAATTAGGACTAGTTTCCATTTTAAGGTACAGAGCGCCTGTAAGCCCAATGTGATGACCTGAGCTAAAATCCTTAGCTGACTTTAAGGTGTACTGAAATCATTCATACTGAAGCAGTATGACTACAGGGAGAGATTAAGTTTCTTCTTTTCCAGTTAGCTTTCTGTTATATGAACTTTTTGAGCTTTCCTAAAAAGTCATGTTGACCTTCCCGTATTTGTCCTTACTGTGTGGCGTGGTTTAACCCCAGGCAGCCACTTCCTCGCTCCCCTACCAGTGGGACTGGGGAGGGAATCAGAAGGGTAAAAGCTGAAAAACTCGTGGGTTGAGGTAAGGACAGTTCAGTAGGGAAAGCGAAAGCCTCACACACAAGCAAAGCAAAACAAAGAGTTAATTCACTGTATCCCATTGACAGGCAAGTGTTCAGCCATCTCCAGGGCAGGTAGCTGGCTGAATATCCAAGGTGATGGCAGGATGCCATCACGTGTAATGGTTACTTGGGAAGGTAAATGCCATCACTCTGTCTCCTTCTTCTTCCTTCTTCCATTTTTATGTACTGGACATGGTGTCATATGGTATCGAATATACCTTTGGTCATCTGTCCTGGCTGTATCTGCCACCCACCTCCCATGCACCCCCAATTTCCTCACCAACATGGCAGCACAAAAAGTAGAAAAGGTCTTGGCTATGTGTAAACACTCCTCAGAAATAACAAAAATATCTCTGTATTATCAACCCTGTGTTCGGGACAAATCCAAAACACAGCTCCATACCAGCTACTGCAAAGAAAATTAACTCTTCCCTGGCCAAAACCAGCACACTGATAAAAGAACAAAAAGTAAAGTTCACAGTAACTTCTGCAGTCATAACTAGTTAATGTACCTGTACCTCTAAAGTATCTAGAACATACTTGTGTAACTTCATTGGTTTAACAGGTTAATTTAATCTGGAAAGACCCCTGTATTAAGACACATTCCATACATAGTAATTGGAATGAATAATGATTCTTCTATGCATACAGAGTCAAACTGGTTTAACAGTGCCAGCAGGGTAGGGTAAACTACAAAAATTTTACAAATACTGTTTTTGTACCAGTAAAACTGGTCAGGGGTATGACACTTTTTTCCAAAGTAAACTGAAGATCTTTGGAATGGACATAATTTTCTCATGTTGTATCTTCATGCTGATGTGGTTTGTTCTTACTCATTTAAAGGGTATTACGCCAGAATCAAGGCACTTGATAGTGGGGCAGCTATACTAACGCTGTAATATAATAAAATGAGAGATGTTTACCATTTATATCAAATTGAGCATCCAAACATAAAGAAACATACTTCTGCTACTGCTTTTAAAGTCCTTAGTCTACACTGGTGTAATATTAAAAAATGCTATTAATAGGAACCTCCTACTAGGACAATTAAAGTTGTATAACTTTTGTCCCTGAAGAAGGGTAAGTTAAACAGTGATGTCTTCTGGGTATAACTTAACTGTACTAGTGGAGAGGTTAGTGCTTCTAACTACCAACCCTCAAAACTGCTGTCTGCTCTCATGGGAATGTTTCGTGACCCATTTCAGTTGAAGTAAGCCTGAAATACTTTAAAAAGTAAGTATTTAATACGTTTTTTTGATGGAAACATTGAGAAAACTCTGGCATATAAAAGCTGAGGAAGAAGTAGAGAGGATGGGTTTAATTGGTGCAAGCTAATGAAAGTTTTCCACTGCTGTGGTGGCCTACAGAGTGCTTATCTAAAGTAGCAGTGGAACACCATTGGACTTGATGATGCCAGATTCACCACCACCCAGTTTACACTAACTGAGGATAGTGATGCATTTAAAAATAATTCTGAGTCTTGCCAAGAAGGCTCACTAACTCATTTACCAGGAGCATAAATTAACAATATGTAACTTACAGACAAAAATATTTTGGTAGCATTTTGAGTCTGAAGATTGAAGAGAGAAGCAATAAATGCATTTTAATGCATTTAAGAGGAAGTCTAATGCCTGCCTTCTGTCAAAATGCCTGCTTTTAGATGCTGCTTCTAGTGGATGGAGGGATTGAGCTTTTCTAAGGAAAAGAGGAGGATATATAATTCTGTTTCTGGTTTTTTTTTTTCAAGTGTTTTTGAAATAGCTTCATTTTTTATTTAATTATGTGGCAAGTAATGCTGTGAAACACTCAAGAAATAAATTTGAGAACAAGTGTAGTGATTATCCTTGTAAAGCAGGTCTAATCAGTGTGAGTACAGATGCTGATATTTGTGTTACTCCGTAGCTAGAGCAACAGAAACAGAATGTTTCTGTGCTGGGTATCTTCTGAGAAGGGGATTTTCCCCTGGCCTCAGAAATTTACCACTAATAAGAAAATATGCAAAGGGATCATCACAGACTAAGGGAATACAAGGGTGCCAAACTAGAATGTATTGTACATTTGCAGAGGCAGCAGTCTAATCATGTTGACAGTCTTAATGTTGTTAACTTGACATAGTTGTCAGCAACACATCCTTTTTAAGGAAAATTTTAGAAAGGTTATGTTTGTTTTGTAGTTTTAGAGTGTTTCAGATCTTAATGGAAGATCTGCAAAAAGTTGTAGAAGGAGTAAGAGCTTATGCTGTGACGGTATCAGTAACTAAATGGCCATGGGATAAAGCACTTTTTACCACTGCGTTTTTCAGAAATTTTGTGGTAAAAGTCAAGGCAAGGATCTTAGTCTGATGTGAAAAAGGGAAACCAGTAGAGCAATTGAGCTTGTTTTAAGCAGCTATAGGCTTGCTGGTTGAAACAGCAGCAGTTGAAAATAATATTTGCAAGAGCGTTCAAAGTGAGATATAAATGAGGTAAAAATTATTTGGGCAATGTTTGTAAATAACATAGTGCTTGATGTGTTGGCAGAAGCCTTGGCTCTCCTTTCTTGCTTGTAGTCCTAATATAACTAATATTACAGTTTTTTTAACTGTTGGACATTATAAATAAGATCCTAAAAGTATGTGCAGGTTTTTTTACATTGTGGTCTCTGGTCTTGCAGAATTCCAGGTTTCATCCTTTCAATGTTTTAGATAACTTTAGAAAGGAAATATAAATGTGATTAGCAGTCTTAAGCATCTGAATAAAGTTTGGTTTATATTGGTTTGTTTCATTCATTTTGAAAGGAGAACAGAGTATTCTAAGGAAGAATCTGCCAATTAATTGACTCAGTCTACTTCTTTCCTATACTAGCAATAAACATTTCTCATATATGGCCTCATGTGTCCTTTGAAGGTGTATAGAATGGTTTTGACAAGCATGGAAAAGAGCATTTCTGAAATCAGGAAGATTCACATTAGATGAGAACACCTTGAAGATCACTTCTGGTTATTGAAGATCAAAACTCTGGCCGATGATACTTAGAATCATTAAGGTTGAAAAAGATCGAGTCCAGCTGTTAACCCAGCACAGCTGTGGTTGCCACTAAGCCCAGTGCCACACACACATGCATTTTGAACACTTCCAGGGATGGCAATTCCACCATGTCCTGGGCAGTTTGCACCAATGCCCGACCAGCCTTTCAGTGAAGAAACTTTTCCTAGGATCTAATCTAAACCTCCCGTGGTGCAACTTCACTCCTTTCAGGTGCTCGTAGAGAGCAGTAACTTTCCCCCATGCCTCCTTTTCTCCAGGCTGAACACCCCCACATCCCTCAGCTGCTCCTCATCAGACTTGTGCTCCAGACCTTTTACCAGCTCCGTTGCCCTTCTCTGGACATGCTCCAGCACCTCAGAGTCTTTATTGTAGTCAGGGGCCCAGAACTGAACGCGGCATTTGAGGCATGGCCTCACCGCTGCCGAGTACAGGGGGACGGTCACTGCCCTGGTCCTGCTGGATTATTGCTGATACAGGCCAGGATGCCACTGGCCATTTTGGCCATCTGTGCACACGCTGGCTCATGTTCAGGTGCTGTTGACCAGCACCCCCAGGCCGCAGCCCATTGATCCAGCCTGTCCAGATCCCTCTGCAGAGCCTTCCTACCTTCCAGCAGTTCAGCACTCCTGCCCAGCTTAGCGTTACCTGCGAACTTACCAAGGGTGCCCAGATCAGTGATAAATATACTAGACAGGGTTGACTCCAGTACTGAGCCCTGGGGAACACCACTGTGAGTGGCCACCAACTGGATATAGCTCCATTTGCCACCACTCTGGACTCAGCCAGCCAGCCAGTTTCCTACCCAGGGAACAGCACACCTGTTCAAGCCATGGGCCGCCTGTTTGTCCAGTAGAGTGCTGTGGAAGATGGTGTCAGAGGCTTTCCTAAACTCTGGGTAGACAACATCCATGGCCTTTCCCTCATCCCCCAAGAGCTTTTCTTTGCTGGGAAATGAAGGTTATAAGGTGTTTAGGGAATATTTCTCAATTTCAGGTAGCTTTTAGTTTAGAATATATTTATCATTTCTTGTGAAACTATTCAGCTTCTGAGAATGTTGGCTGGAGCAACTCAGGAAAATAAGCTTTTAAAAACATTAAAAATGTGCTAAATTTTAAAATTTACATAATAGAAGAAAAACAGCTGAAGCTTTTTTTTCTGCTTAATTCCTTGCAGGGATGTCTAAAGAGTGATTAAGCATACCTGATGTGAAGTCTAACACAGATACCCTAGGTAAGCAAAACATGAACTACAAAACCTTTTACAGCTGTACCAAAGTTAGCTGAGAATTTGTAGGTAGTTCTCCTTGACCTGTCCTGCTCCCCTGTCCCCAGAGCAAGATGCACAGCTTAACACATAGCTGCTCCTCAGAGAGGTGACCTTGCTTCTTCAGTGACTCTGGGCTTGTCTGACTCTAGAGTGAGCTGCATCAGGCAGCTCGCTGGGCCAAAAGCAGAGAGTATGGTTTCATGGTGCAGTTCAACTGAATTATCAGCTTCCCCGCCAGCAACAACAGAAATGGAGGTTTGCCTCCTCCTTAAATCTTCCTTCTTTTCTTCCCTCTCTTGACTTACAACAACATGTTCTCCCTTTTGTCTGCCATAGAATGAATCTGACTGCAAAAGAAATCAGTTCAGTGTGCTTACCTAGATGATTAGTGCATTTCTGCCAGCTGAGTTTTCTGTCCTTTTAGTGAGTTAAATTTTCTACTGTGTGGTCAAGACCATCCCAGCTTGGTCAGGGCAAGCAGGACCTCCTTCCTGGGGGTGAGCTGTAAATTCTGTTCAAATTGCTTTTGAAACTATTCCTTGACTCTGCAAGTAAGAAAGAGGTTTCTGCCAGTTCAGTTGCTTGAACTGACTTTTCAGAGCATGAAGAGATGAAATTATAAAAATGGAAATGGGATAGGAATGCCTGTTGCAGCTCTCCATTTCAGTAGTTAATCTGCAACATGAAATGCTGTCTAAAAGCTTATAATTGAAATACTGAAGGTGCTTTTTTTCACTGTTATGCATGCTCTTCAGAGCAAAGTTGCATGGTTTATTGGAGGTGGTTTCAATTAAGATATTTTAGTACAGCGTACTGGTGTTACAAATACTGTTTTTTTCAGTGCCCTTTGGTTTAGGGATCGCTGAGTTAAATAAAGCAACAACACACAAGAGAACATACTTCTGAATGTTTATTTAAATTGAAAGTGCAGGTGTCAAAATATAAAACACCATGTGATTAATATGTAAATTCTTGTCAATAATTGTGAGTACATTCGTTTTCCATTGTGTGCGTGCCTCATGAGCTCAAACTCAGATGATTTGTCTAGCTTTGACAGCTGGTTCTGCATCCGTAGTTTGAATCTCCTTGTGCTTATTCCAGACAGCATGAAGAGGTAGGACAGGTTCAAACTTCTCTCCAGATTCCTCTTCATCATAAGAGTTCAGTCTTGTTTGTGTACTTGAGGTCCTATGCTCGTGCAAGTGTAGTCCAAATGAGTCTCTTTTAGATAAGTTTCAGAAATTCACTGCTAATGGTTTATGCCTCTCTGAGAGGTAGTTTCCCTATGACTGGTGCATCATAGTTGAATACATATGTATTCCTTCACTGCTTTACTCCGAGGTAAAACATGTCAGTTTAAATCACTTTCAGTTTTCAAGCTAAGTTGTTTTACTAATACATCTCGACTGTGAGGGCAGTTGCATCTGATGTAGGAGAACTAACTAGCTGGTGCAAATTAATTCCTCAAAGCCATTTTTTGTTATTTTGTAATGAAGTAGCACTCATTTCTGGCATTGTATATATAAACAGTGCAATATTTTGTTACTAGTATTTTATTTAAAAGAAGAAAACATGGATAAGACACATTGCCTATCTTGAAAATTTCAAGTGCTCTTTGAATAGTGATTGTGCTGCAGCTCACTGGATGCAGAAGTGGGCTGATAGAATGCTCATGGAAGGTTGCTGATACTGGATCTTCCTAGGAGATAATGCTTTTCAGCATAAGCTTTAGAATCATATCTCTATATGCGTGTCTGTCATCTTTTGTCCTAATTTAACTAATAATGCAGTGTGCTAGTAAGTGATTAAGAATGGTGTACAGTGCCCAAATATTTCTGTATTTCCCCTTTCGCACATTAATTAGGTTTTAGTATATACCATTGGGCACACCTTCAAGGCCTGCAGTTCTTGTGCTAGTTGAGAAAGATTTCTCTTTCCAATTTTAAGAGCAGAAATAGCTTGAGTTAAATTTGAGTTAAAAATTAGTTAAATGTTTTATTTGCATGGCTCATTGGGGAGGTTTAGAGATTCACTGAGGAGGAGGTAATTCCTAGGAGTTCCAGAGAAGTTAAAGAATGAAAACCAGTATTAGTGTGAGAGTACTGTCTTTGTTCATACAAGAAGTAGGTATTGCAGTGCTTTTAATTAGCTTTTGTCAGTAAAATTGTTTATATGGTGCTTCATAATTTGTGAATGTTCCTTTAAAGTACTGTCTAGTGAATATTTGTATATCAGTAATATAATACATGCCTTGCCAAATAAACAAGGCATGCATCTGAATCCTTTATACTGCATTCATGTAGTAGGGTCTGTTAAATCCCACAAAATTCTTCTCATGAAGATTTGGGCATATGTTGTAGCTACAGTGGTGATAACGAAACAGCATCTTTTTTTTTAAACACGTATTTTCTGTGTCCCAAGTACTGCCTCCTGTTAGTTACGAAATTGACCTTCGGGCACTCCTGTTAATACTAAAAAAATCTAAAAGAGTTCAGAAGAGGTTAGATTTGCCCCTCTTGATTTGCATTAACAAAACTGTCTGTGTTCCAGTTTTTTAAGATGTTAAATATGTCCCTACTGATGTCATGGTCAGTAGAAGACTTCTGTTCTCACAGTGATTTTACTGCTTGTTGGAAAAGCAGAAGCGGAAAAATAGGAAGTCTTTGTGTGAGTTATTCAAATAAAACAATACAAAGTTTTCAAATAGCAAATTAATTATTTTTATAGAATTAATTTTATGTATAATCAAACTTTAAATTTTGCAGGGATGTCATCTTTATAAAACTGTGAACGCACTTATGTGAACTATATTTTCCCCAAGATATTTTTACTTTTGAAACTACAGATGTTAAGCATCTTCTTTCCTTTCTTTGACAGGAAATTCTGGTGATTAGAGATCATGGCAACCATAGAGGAACTGGCCCATCAAATTTTTGAACAGCAAATGGGAGAGGTACATAAATTTTGAGTCCTATTTAAGAGAAATTGAATAATAAAATATACAGACTGATATGTAAAAACCAAAATTAGCAGAGAAAATTTTTAGTACAGACAAGACTTCTGGACACTTCCCTCGGAAGGCAGAAAAACTTACTATGTCCATTTTAAAGTTATGCTGCAAAGTCTTTTTTGCCAAAGTCCACCCTACAGAAATTAAGAAAAATCTAGCAGTGTTTCCAGTAAGTCAGTAGCTGTTCAGCTCTGCTTTTTGGGCCTGTAGTGGTTTTCAGAGAGCCATCTGGTTGTGTAATGTTTTACTCACTTTTAGTTACAAAAGTCAGGACACAGCTTTTACTTTACAACTATGCAATTCATTTGTCAGTTTTGTTTTCACTATTAAAGTTTTATCACGTTCTTCGCTTTCAGATATATGTGCTTGCTATGTGTCAGAAGAAAGACTGAACTGTTTCTACAGATTTCTAGTTTCAATTTTTGTGACCTGTGTGCAGAATCTGTGTACTGCAGCCAGAGAACTGCCACAGATGCACAGATAGTTTGAGAGTGTGGATATGAGTATACATAGTTATCTAGAAAGTTTCAGCATAGCATAGAATATTTAAAATTAGCACCCTTTTAAATTAGATAGAGGCAGTAATTTATTTATCTTAAATATATGTTATATTTTAGCTTGAAATATCCACTCTTGGTTTCTTGTCTAGACACAGACTTACTTCTCAAGTAATTTTATTTCCTCTCAGCCTTGATTTCAGATGGAAAAGTTGGAGTGAGGGATGGGGTGGTTAATTCTATTCTGAATAAATTCTCACAGCTTTTATTTTGTAGCATCTGAGTGTTGCTACGGCTATCTCAAAAGGACTTAAGTGATTTATGGGATGTATGAGGTTTTCTTTTTATTACTTGTCCTCTTTGTTAGATGAGAACACCTGTTTAATGCAGTTTTGTTTTGGGACTGTAATTCTTTGTTGAGGTCTAAATAGGGCTGTATTTCCTGTTTAAATTTGTCTCTTTTTGACAGCACAAGGCTAGTCAAAGCTAGCTGGAGTGTACATTCCACTCAGAGGATGGTGTGATGATGGTGTTTAGCCTCTGTGGGGGTTGTTTCTCAATTTCATAATGTGATTCAAGGAGGCACTGAGCTAACTTAATATCTCAGTAACATGGGAGAGAGAGGGTCCTTTTTCTGTTTCTTTCCTTATTAATTTTCCCAACAACAGAAAGCTAATAACCCAGCCAAAACAATTGGGAGATTTTCTGCTGGATTAGCATTGATTAGGGTCTGAGAAGGCTCCAATGAGTACCAGAGCCAGCACAGAGGAGATGGCTGGTAGCCAAAGGAAGGCAGGGGAGAAAACAGACAGAGTGAAGGTGCAGTGCTGCAGAGAGCTATTGGCTGTTCCTGTTCATGGTGAAATCACAGCTCTACAGTTTTCAAGGCTGTTTTGTCAGCAGTGTAGATTAGGATTTGTCCTTTCACAAGGTTTTACTGTGTCTGTGATGGTCACACCGTATTTGGGAGCAGTGCAGCTTAAGCATTCCCCAATCCTCACTTAGCTACTTATTCTCATGCTATGCTAGTCTTGCTCATGTAAGCTCTCTGTGTCATCATGTGGTGGACAAAACTAGGAAAAAAAGTAAATTACAGCATAGTGGAGGAAGGTCATCTCCCTCTTGGTTGTGATCAGTGTCCTTATTTTGTCCAGGTTGCAGTCCAACCAGGCACATGGTTGGAAGGACTGAAAAGCATCCCCAAGGGCAGTGCAAGCTGGGACTCCTTTAGCCAAAATTACTGTCAAAGGTGCATGCCATGCATGAGTGTGCTGCCTGAAAGGTGGAGTCAGCAAGGAAAGCAGTCTCCCAGGGGCCTTCATGCAATAACTTATGTTCCTGCCTACCTGCAGGCTGTTCTTGCCTGGTGGCATTCCTAATCACCGTAAGCACTGAAAAATCATAGTTTAACATCTAGAGAACTTCAGCAGTATTTTTGCTAGCATTTATAATTCTCTTGAATGTTGAAGTAGTTTTAATTGAATTTACAAGAAAAATTTACATGAGTAGAACCTGAAAGGAAAAAGACTTGAAAGGAGAAGGTGTTCCAGTATGGAGGAGAATGGAAAATGCTTCTGTGTCTCATCGAAATAATGGTCAGAAGTCTTTTGTGACATAGAGTTTGATTTCTTTTTAATATTAATTGTTGTTCATGAAGGATTTTAAATCACAAAATTATTGCAACAATTTTACAATGGTGTTCACAAATGTGTTTTTGTTGATTTAGGACTTTTTGCATAAAAGCAAAACATTAAGCAAAATATAACCCTTTCCATATGGGTACTGTGCAGTGATTATCGTTTCTCGGACTCTGCCATCTCCTAGTCATCTTTTGCTCTGTGTGAGATAATTCCTATCTCTACATCAAGATCACATTTCCTGATTCCTCTGGGGAAGCTACCTGCCAAGAGCCTGTAGAATTCTTCTTTCTTTAATCTGTGGCTGGGAACACTGAGTATATGGTGGTTCATTTCCCCAGTCCTGCCAGTTTACTGTAACAGAGGAAAGCTACATAGTTGTTGAAACAGTCTGTCACACACATAATATAAAATACAATTTTTAACAAATTTTGCAATTACTCTTACTTGCAATAAAAAACTTGTATTCTGCATAGAAGCAAAAATGTCAAGCTGATATTTTGTGGGGTTAAAGAGCAGTTTTACCTTACACAGCGTGGATCATGACATTTTAAGGGAGCAAATGTAAAGCAATTCTGTAATACATAGCTTATTTTGTAAAGCAAAGATAAATGCACATAGAACTCTAATCACTTCTGAATCACCACGTGTACCTGTCATTTTGAAAGGCTGATGCAGAATTTTAGTGCTTGAAAGTACCTCTCTTGAACTGAAAACGCTGCTGTGTAATGAGCAGTTTTTTGTTCTTTACTTAAGCAAAGAAGTGGATGAATTGTTTAAAAGTACTTGTACTCAGAAAACTCAGGTATTTTTAGAAAGCAGTGTCCAGAAATGGCTTGGGCAGTAGTTTGACAAGCATTTCTTTTGGTGGTGCTGGCAGCTTAAGCAATCTCCCCAGCAGCTTAACCTCTCTCATTTGCTCTGATGCATCTGCTTCTGAGCATTGTGGAGATCTGGACTGAGGGTTTGATCTGTGCTAATAATAGCCTTTGTTTGTCTGTTTGCTGGGCTGCTTTTCAACCTGCATCAGTGTCCTATTCCTGATCACGGAATGACTAATCAGAGAGTTTTACCTACCAAACTGAGGGGAGAGGAGCAAGTAGATTATGAGACTGCTACCAAAAGTAACACCTTTTTGGGCAAAATTTCAAAATCAACGTAGGCTGATAGGAGCTTGTATTTCTGCTGTAAGATGAAGTCTTACCGACCACCCCTCTCATACTGACTCCAGCTGCATGTTCTGACCTTCTTTTGTGTGCTGGTACTAGCATTTAGATGATGGTATGGTTGCAAAATCAGGAAGCTAGTCCAGGAGGACCAAAAAACCCTCACAACCTGTTACGAAACAGTAACTTTACTGCAATATACATATATATTCTCTGTATTAATTGGAAGGGGCAGAGGGGGAATCAGGTGCAGAGGAGTATTTGTATAATGGTGTAAATACTGGGAATTATTATTAATACAGATTTGCAGGATGTTGCAGGCAGTTTGTGAACTGCAAAAATGTTCTGGAGTTACCTGGGAATTTAAGACAAAAATTTCAATTTGAAGGCATCTGTAAACTCTGTTAAGACAAATTCTCTTTGTGCTGCAAAAAATCTGACCTTTCTGATCAAGCTGCTACAAATGGCAGTTCTCCTTAATTTTTATTGACGGGTAATGTAGTGAATAATACCTTCCCCCATATGCTGTTGCCTGTAGGATGTGAAGAATTTTAAAAATATTGATAATTGTTAAAACACTTCCATGAATTGTATCTAAGAGCATTCACACAGAGATTTTAATATGATACGCTGCTTGCCAACTTCATGCAATTTATTAGTTTTCTCTACCTTTGTTAATAGTTCCTCAGTATAGAATTCTTTAAAAGAAAAACAGAATTGAAACTGCCAATTGTTGTGTTTCCATACAAGAAAACCTTCTGTCATTTCAAGCAAGCCATTAAAGTACATTTAGTGCAAACATAGCACAGCTGTGATGATAGATATTGTGTCTCATGAACATCAACAGTGGTAAATATTCAGTTGGATTGACATACATGGACTTGTTGACAATTAATCACTTTACTTAAAGTGTTTGTAAATTTCACATTGGAAGGTATTTCAGAATGGGTTTAAAGGCAAATTTTCTAATTAGAAAAATTAAGGTGTTGAATTAGATTACAAGCATTTGCATTCTTTATAGAATAAGAGTGTCAGACTTTCCATGGCCTTGTTCAGAGAAACCATAAGGTTTAATCCATTAAGGTAGTGGATCCATTAAAATAGTATATCCATTGTCAGTCCATTACATTTGTTTCTTCTTTCTAGGTTACACATTCCCAGGAAGCTGTTACACAAACACTAATGGATGGGACACCACAACGAATACAGATCGTCCCTGCAGATTCAGGCCTCTCTTTATCACAGCGTATACAGGTATGCTTCACCTGATGCATTTTAGAAGCAGAGATGAGCTATTTGCTTCTGCCAGTTTTCACATGCAATTCTTTTTTGTTCGCATCATGTTACTTGCTTTCATGTAAATATTCAGCCTTGGATGGCAGAGACCCTTTCTATATGAACAGGAATAAAACATCATTCCAATCTTCCCTTTCTTTTTTCCTTTTTTTTTTTCCTCATAAGAATTTTCCCATTACAAAAATATTAAATCACTGAACAGAAAAAAACTTTTGGCAATACTGTAATGAAATGATTCCTTGAAAGCTGGATATTTTGTAGATGTGGTAGTTCAACTAAGTTGGAGGATTTCTTCATTTTGGAGCAGAAGCAGGGAGTGAAATACTGCATTGTAACTTTGAAGTCATGAAAAAGTGCAGGGAAACTTAATGTCTGAGAAGGATGCTGGTTTTTGATTGTCCCAACCCATGTTGTATGTCTTGGTATTATAATCCATAGCCTTCCCAGGTAATAATCTCCAGTTGAAGTGAGGATATGAAGTTCTTGGCAATGTAGGTACTTAAATCAACATAGAAATGTGTATATGGAGACTAGGAAGAATTGGGGAATGAAATTTCATATTTTATGCCTTAAAAGTCACTGCAAGTCCTTGGAAACGTTTTATTTTTAATTTTCATCTTAGAGAAAAATATCAACTGCAGAAAAAATGTAAAAAATACTCCCAGATATATGTTGTTCATATAAAACCACACATTTAAGTGAGCCAGCTACTAGTATAATCTTGGCTGCTCTTTCCTTTTACTGGCTTCACTCTAAAACATTGTCGTCTGTTTTTTTCCTGTTTTGGTTCATTGTGTTGAAGCTTTCAACCTTCCAAGGCTCTTCACAACTGTCCCACATACATGATGGGGTTTTTAAAGATTTATTACCACCCACTTGTGCTCTAGTTGTGGTGGCTGTCTTACCTATCCAGGAGGTCTTCATTCTTTCAGCTACCTCCACTCTGTTTCTATACTTCGTGTACAGCTGTACCTTTTATTAACTAATTTGTGTTCATCAATTAACCATCATCTCTTTACCTTTGATTTTCATCATCAACACCTATGTGCTATAATATCCCTTTAGTGTGAAGCCATTAGATACAATTTCAGTATCAGAATGTGAGACACGGACATACAAGCCCATGAGCCTTTACTGTTGAACAGTACTGTTGGTTCACATCCAGTGGCAGACTTCTAACCTTTCTGTGACAACTTTTTTGTGGGGGAAGACCTGCTCTTGGTTAGGCACTGTAGCTACTGCAAATATAATGAATGTAGAATAGTTGTATTTCTGAGGACAGGGACTTTTATGTAGTTTTTCACATCTTCTGTAGATGGAAGATCACTTGTTTCTAACCCAGCTACTTTGTCCCTTGTCTTTTTGCATCATGCTCATTAATTCTGTCTTCAAAATTGATGGTAACACTTCAGTTGTTGTCTCTTGATATGTGTGGAACAACACTTAGTCAAGTGGCATCCTTCCTACAAGAGACATCTACAAACATATCACCAGTATCAAACAGTAGTAAAAACTTTGCTCAGAGAAGAATTTATGTGAAGAGCAAAGTAGTTTGTAGGAATAAGTGTAACTCGGTGAAATGTCCACCATAACTGTTAGATTGAATAATTTTAAGTATATATTTCCAATAAGTGTTTTTTCCTTTATTATTATTAAATGCACTTAATTATCTGGAATCTTGAAATAAAAAATCCTCAGTAAAAGGTTCTTTAAAACATGTTTCATGGGAATGCTAGCGTTTCTTCTGGGAGAAAAGTTGAATGCCACATTTTTTCAACAGACATTTTTGCACAAAACTGGCTGTTCTAAACAGGTGTATTAGTTGTCTGTGTTTAGACACTTTCTTTTTCCTAAAATAGGAACACACAGTTATTGAGGTGTTTAATTCATTGAAATGATGTTCAAATGGAAGTCAAAACTTGTTAACAGACCAGGCTTAAAAGCAATAAAGGAAAGTAATATCTTCCATTATCATCAGGGTGCTTAAATGAAGTACATGAGGGTAGTGTATATTTATGCAGTCAATCCTGAATTGATATATTCCTGTTTTATAACATTATCGTTTTAGCAATAGTGAGTTTCAGATTATTAAGAAAGATAGTGTGTTGTCACTGAGTCATGATGGATTCTCTTCAGAAGATACGTGCTTTTTTTCTTCCCTCTGATTATTTTTTTCTCTTACCTTGACATTTAGGTATTGCAGGTTGTTGTACTATGGTGAACTGCTCCACTTTTCAGTGTCCCCATTGCAATGTAGGTGGAGTTTTTGCAGGTGTATGGCCATAAGAGGTCAGCTGCAGACAGAATGTGCTTAATTGTTTAAACTGCTTTCTCTTATGCCTCTGTCAAATGCTTGTCAGCTGCAGAAGCCACTTGTGCAGGTTGAACAGCTTGGTATGAATGTTAACGTAACACTGTATCATGTAGTGAAAACTGCCTGGGCATCCTCCTAGAATTGCAGGAACCCATTTGAAGAGTTGGGACTCTTATTTGTTAAATAGAAGGTGAAGTGAATTGTGTGAAGTAGCAGTGGTTCTTTTGCCTACTGTCCTGCCGTATTTATCTACAAGTACATATATTTTCTTAATTACACAGCTGGACTACCATAGGAAAAAAGATAACTGAGTATATATATCCCAAAATTTCAGCTGTAGTTCAAGTTCGTGTCTTCACTGTTTGGGGCATGCCGGTTTTTGAGTTTACTTTGTATAAACCTAACTAGATGGAGTATATACCTTTTTTGGGGTACACACAGTTGCACTTTTAAGATTTGATAGGGAGACAAATTTTAGATAAGAGTGTCTTTCGAAGAGCAGGTCTGGAAATTCAAAAAACAGCAGAGTGTTCTGTTTGGCTTTTGTACATCTATGCACCCTGTTGAGGATAATATACATTGGATTGCTCCTAATCTAAATAAAATAGATGTGTTTGGAAAGAAGGGGAATGGAATATCAGCTACTTTGAAAACAGCCAAAACTTACACAGGAGAAATAAAGATTGTAAATGAAGGTAAATGGAACAAGGAAAAGGAAATTAAGGAAAGAAGGAAACGAAAATGGCAAGGAAGTTTGCCTTCTAAAGAATACAGAACCAACATAAAGGAATTTAAAGAAGAAATAAGGGATTGCTATAGCCATTTGTGGTCCCAGATGTGTGGATATATGAAAAAACTGAACAGAAAATTTATCATGTTGATAATTATTGTCATGTTTTTGCATTGTCTTCTCACCCTACACCCCAAATCCCATATTTTTTGTTCTTTAGCATTTAGAATTTTATCATTTTACTGGCACTTTTCTCTTAGAGAAGCTTTTAATCATATTTTGCAGAGAAAAAGAATTGAAATTTGATCCATTAAAATGTTAAGAGCACAAAGTCACCTGAAGGAAACACAATCATTTTGTGTATTTTGAAACTCATTATTTCTGAATATTTGAAAGTGGCAATATTGCATTATAACTGCTGAAATTGGATACTCATCACTGCTTATCTTTTTAAAATGTAAACTATACACAGGTATTGAGCATTTAGAGAAAGTAATAAGCCTGTTGTGAAGGTGCAATAGCAAAGCTGAAAAAAACTCCTGTGAAATTATGCCTCGTTCTGTTTCTTTGTGCCATGGTTCTTCACCTAGGAAATGTAATTAATATTGACACCCCAATTACTGTGGAACTAGTTATGGTAAGTGTTAGACAATGAACTAAATGTCATCTGTAATAAAAATAAAATTCATATCCGTAATAGGAATGTTGGGTATGTGTAGGTAAACATAAATGTTTGGCTATAGTTTAAAAAACAAGTTAATAGGAGCTCTTTTATTGAGCTCTAATTCAAAATAGCTTGCAGGAAACAGTCTTTGTAGGATAATTTTCCTTAGTCTCCAGAATAAATCAGGGAGTTTTTCACATAGGCATTTTGATGGAGAAATTAAGTGACTAAAAGTGAGATTTATAATAGAATATATATAGAGAGAGAATGTTGATTATTTTCTCCAAGAATTATAATCTTACGGAAAAGTTGGCAGAAAGTGGAGGATTATTTAATAAAATTCTGCTGTGTTTGTGCTTGAATATAGGGATAAAATGGAAAAAACCAGCCTGTAGACCTGTTCTTGATTACAGAACGAAAATCAGCTTTTCCTTAAAAGAAGAAAAGAAAAAAAGACAGGGAAAGAGATTCTGTTTCACTTATTTTATTTAGAAATGTGTATGTAGAAAAAGGTCCCCACAAAATGAAGTCTAAAATGTATATACAGGTGCAACAATATGATTGCTCTTCCTGCTGTTTGATGCTTACTTCTTTCACTTGGACATCTACATTTGTGGTTTTAAGAAGTTTTTTACTAAGTAACCAAACTTTGGAGGTGCTGTGAGCACTTCATGTAGAATGTGGTGAATTCAAGATTTAAGATTTGTCATAACCTGATGGGTCTTAGAGCTCAGCTACAGGCATGCCTTGAGTTCTGGATGTTAGAATTGTCAAGAGTTTCAGTACTGTTGTAAAAGCATGCGCCAGTTGTAAAAATTGAGTACGAACTCAGGTTTTCACTTCAAACACCCTTGGTTGAAATGTGTTTCAAATACAGTGAAAATTCAAGTTTTCGCCTGAGTTTAATTCGCTCTTGTGTGACAGAGGGGAAGATGATCCTGCTTCTCAAATGTGAAAGGCAAAATTCCCATTTTCTTCAAGTGCCCGGATTGGGTCCAAAAAGTTAACTTAAATTACCGTAACAATTTGAGATAAATGTATTATTAGATTGTCACAGATCAGCAGACGGGCCAGAAGATTCAGATTGTTACAGCACTTGATCAGAGCTCAGCAGGCAAGCAGTTCATCTTAACAAATCATGATGGCTCTACCCCAAGCAAGGTGATCCTTGCCAGACAAGATTCCACTCCAGGAAAAGTTATCCTGGCAACTCCAGATGCTGCAGGTGTCAACCAACTGTTTTTTGCATCCCCTGATATATCTGCACAACACATCCAGGTAGATAATCCACTTTATTTTGTAATTTTCATTCAAATGGGATAAGAAAAGATGTTTTATTTCCAAATAAGTCTGTCTGGGTTCTCCTTTTTGATTTTTTTTAAAGTATAATTTTCCTTGCACTACGACTCATTGTGGATACTTGGAAATTATTAAAAACTTTTTTTACTAGATTTGTTGCTTTTAAAATTTATATGCTGGCTCATGATGTTAGAAAGAATAGAGTTATTTTTATTGTCATTTCCAGATTCTGCCATGCCAACAGTCCTTTATTTCTGCTTGTTGACTCTCCATCTGTTTTCATGTATTGTTAAAAAACATGCACTTTTCTCCGTTATCCTTATTGCTTAACATTTCCTTTTGCTTGTTTTCCTTTTTGTACACTGTTGCAACTGTTCAGCTGTGTGAATTGTAGTCTACAGTAGTGCTCAGACTATTTAGCAGGAAATACATTAGTCCGTGGGGAGGAGAAAATAACACTAATGATTTTGGGTTTACTAATGTGATACTGTAACTAGCCAGGGTTCTAACTCCCTAAGCTGGTCCCCAGTGCACCTTACTCTCATGCACGTTATATGTGCCACTTCCATAGTTGCCACCCTCCAACTTCCAATCCTCAGCCTGGCAGGGATGGGATGGCACCGATGTGAATTATGTCAAAAACATGCAAGAAGAGTTGGGAGATGTGACCTTCTTCAGCATGAAGTAGGAGGTTACTGCACTCCAGCTAAGGTACAGTTACTGCATATAGTTCACCCACGCACATTTATGCTGCTGTTAAGATACATCAGTGGTAGGCCAGACAACATTCAGGTAGCTACAGTCCATTTAGTTCCTTACCAAATACTTAAACATTATGACCATAAGCAGCTGCTTAAGGAAAAATATTAAAAACTGGCCAAGTAAATAATGATCTCTCTGAGCATATCCTTTTACTTCCATTAGCTGATGATACAGAGCAACCTCCTGATTTGGAGACTGCAGTAAGACCATCATATTTGATAGCTGCTATTAAACAACCTTTTTTGTTATATATATAGACCATATAAGCTTTAGTCTATATAATATCCTATAGTATCGTATGGTGTGCAAAGAATACTTAAGTTGATTTGGCCATCTGAGAGAAGTGTTTAATTGGGTGTCTCTTGCACTATAAGATACTAGTAAGGATTTGTGTGGGGGTTTATACATCACTACAATATCCTCTTTCAGGTAATCTGTTTTCAGCTGCAGACCCTGCAGACTGTTTAGTTTGTGCTCTTCTGTGAACCAGTCCACTCTGATTCACTACCCCCACGTTTTGTAAGCTTGAAAGAATCTCTGTATTATATAATACTTTTGTTTCTGAAACTCACAGTTCCTTGCAAATGGACATCCTAGGTCCTTGCTCCAAAGAATTGGATTACTGTGAATAGGGGACCAGTAGCAAAAGCCAATCCTATTGAGAGGTATTGAAGCATGCTTAGTGTTATCATCCACTTTGTATTTTAGGTAAGCCTCAACAAAAATACAAACCAATGGGATATGAGTAATCCACATAAAAATTATTTTCAAAGACAACTTAAGAGATGAGAAGTGTGCCACACTGGTTTAGAAGGCAAAATTCAGGAAAAGAGGAAGTGTGTACAAAAATTTGAAAGCTGTAGTTCTGATTGTATCATTTGGGCAAAATAGGTCAGTTTGAGAGGCAGCAGAGTATTCTGTCACTCTAGTTAAATTGTTCTGTTGTCTGCTGATACATATCAGTAGAAATTTCCTTTGTCCATTTAAAAGTTCATGAAATAGAGAGTTCCATTCATTTGTTGTTCACCTGCATCCCCTTTGGGATCTTTGTATTTTCTCCCTCAAATGATCTTTCTGTCTGCAATTTCACCTGTTTTCTTCTTCTTCTGTAGCCTTCACTTGAAATGCCCATTTGTTTGTTCTGCCAAAAACCTCTCTGTTACTGCATCTTATGTTTACATTGACTCATTTGGCAAGACCCTTTCTCCCATCCTCTATTTTAACTTCAGTGGCTCTTCTTCATATTAATAATTTTTATTCCTCATGTTCAAGGTCAGTTAATGAATTCTCTGAGTCTGGGATTTTTATCTCCTCATAGGCCGACTCTGTAGTCTTTCCATATGTGGAACTTCCCATTTCAGTGTAGCTTTAATTTATGGAAGGACTTAACATTTATTTATATGTATTTTATATAATATCATGAAAATACATAACATTAATACTGGAAATTTGGAAGGATCCAAAGGTTAATATTCTCTTAACTCATCGTCTTATTTTTCTTAAGAAGTTGGTGTTTTTTTAAAGAAAACTTAAGAGATGAACCTTGGAGACAGTATTGTTTAAAAGGCTAACTAGAAGAAGTATGCTTGTTAAACTTTCCTGCATATATCATCTGTACTGTGTTCCAAACTCTAAAAAGCACAATTTCTTAATTTTCTCTGTAGAAGAGAGAGTACTTTCTGTTTCAGTTACTTCCCTTTTTATTAGAGGTCCTGTTCTGAGTAAGTGAAGCAAGAATGAGGAGCCTGGCTTCCCTTTAAGACACAGTAGAAGTTAAAAACTCTTCAATCTTCTAAACTGTATTCTCTTTTTAATGAGAAGAATTTTTTTTCTTTTCTATGTCAGGATGGTGTTGGGTTGTTACTTGTGATTCGTGTGTTCCTTTTTTAAATGGAGTTTTTGCTGTGCTTTATTTATGTTGCAGTGGGATAGTTTTCAAAGATTAAGTGGAAGGTTCTGATGCCTACCCTGTAGTACTGGAATTCTAAAATTATGTGCTTACAAAGCTTTACAGGTACCAGAGATAAATGAATGAGACAAGACAAGAATACCTGAGTAATGTCAAACTGTTACTGAAAGCCAAACTATAATACTAATTGATAGTTAATGATAGTGTCCAGAGTACATTTTCTTTTGGTTCAAGTTTGTGTGTATTATAAAAAAAGGAGTCAATAAACCTCAGTGTAGATCTAGTAGCCTTTACAAGGGATTTTTTTTTGTTCCGTTTAATGCTTGTCTTCTTTTGTACTATGGATGAGTCATTAGTATATAAGTATAAAATTGAACAAAAGGTAAGAGTATACTGATGCTAAAAGTTTTTCAAAATGCCAGTCCATTTCGCAGAACTAGTGTTTAGATAAATTAAATCTTGAATTGTTCTCAGAAGCATAACAAATAAAAGTCTTGTTCTCTCCTGACAGGGAGCGCAATGGCATGGCAGGTAGTTACTTTGTGTCTCTGAAGACTATTAGATGTAATGAAGAAAACATGATACTTTGTAGATTTAGTCCCCTATCTTAGACAAAAACCAAGAGCATGAGATGTATTTTACTATCTAGATGGTAAGAAAAAGAAAAATTAAATTCTTTCACACTTTTTTTCAGATTTTAACAGACAACTCACCCAATGAACAGGGCTTAAATAAAGTGTTTGATCTGTGTGTTGTATGTGGAGACAAAGCATCAGGTATTTATTTTTTTTCTTTCCTTTTTTTTTTAAGGTAGTGCAATTTTATAAAAGCAGTTTAAAATTTTTATAACAGTTTGCATGCATATACATATATAAATCTCTTTACATGTGGTGGAGAATTACACTAAATGGTACTCTAGTGTTCATGGATAGGATTTATTGTTGTTTAATATAGAATCATAAAATATCCTGAGTTGTAAGGGACCCACAAGGATCACTGAAGTCCAACTCCCAGCCCTGCACAGCACCATCCCCATGAGTCGCACCATGTACCTGAGAGCATTGTCCAAACACTTCTTGAGCTCTCTCAGGTTTGATGCTGTGACCACTGCCCTGGGGAGCCTGTTCCAGTGCCCAACCACCCTCTGGGTAAAGAACCTTTTTCCTAACATCTATCCTAAAATCCCCCAGACCAACTTCATGCCATTCCCTTTGGTCCTGTCACTGGAGTGAGGAGGTCGGTGCCTGCCCCTCCATTTCCCCTAGTGAGGAACCTGCGAGGTCTCCTTTCAGCGGGGAGCAAACTTCCTAGAAAATAAAATCAATTACAGTTTTTTTTCCCCAAAATTGGCAAAGTTTAACATTAAAAATGCAGTTGCTAGAGCTTTAAATACATGTCAGACTTCACCCATCTCGAGGAAATTTCTGCCAAGCTTAAGGCAAAGATCTGGTTGGTGTATTCTGATTGTTAACACTTCTCTGACTCCCCAGTGGAGGGCTGGAGTCTCCGTTGAGGGGCTGGAGATCCCAGGAGGTGTTCCTCCTGTGCTGGCCTTGGAGTATTGAGTAGTGGTAATGACTTTGGGGGGACTGCCATGTTTCTCTGAGCATCTGTAGGTTTTGGGGAGCCTCCCATGTCACAAACAATGCCACGAAAACTGCTTTGCAGACACTTCCAAGCTGGAATCCAAGAAGCTACAGCAAAGAGGAGGTGCAGAAGCAGCATGCACGAGTATTTTACAGAATGAATATTCATAATCCAGCTTCTGCAAAAATGTTTCACACATTATTCTTTTAATATATATTATGCTTTTGAAATTTCGCATTTTAGTAGTGGTAAAAAGGTTGTGAAAGGAATCTAGAAAACCTGTTAGAATTTCTAGAAACTTCTGGAAAGAATCTAAAAGTGTTTTCTCCTAAATTGGGTCATGTTTGTGATTTATTTTTGTAATGTGCTGTAGGTATTTAAGGGATTCATAAATCGAAATTGTTGTAACTGCCAAGGATGCCCTCAATCCTTTTTAGTAATGTTTATAGTTTATGCAAAATAAAAATAATTTACTTCTAAAAATAATTTTCAAACTTACTTTCTGTAGTATATCATAGAAATTCTTATATTATACAGAAAACTCACAGAACTGGTCTTCAAAAAAAAAAAAAAAGAGTTGTAGCTATTCTAAATTATTCTTTCATTGATGTTTTACTGCAAGAACTATGGAGGTACCATTACCCTGTTAGGAAAATGAAAGGTGAAAGCAAAGCTTTGAAGTGACTGCCTACTGCTGTCAAATGCCAATGCCATGTTTGCACTTTCCATGGTTTCATTAGATTTAATGCATACAATTTTGACAGCTGAACTTGTAATGAGCAATCACAGGGATTGTCTGTAGGAAAAATTGCTAGAGAAATGGATAAATTAAAATATTTTTTGCTGTATTCTTGCTAACCTGTTTTCTTAGCCTTTTTTAACACTACTGTGAACAGATAAGGAAATAATTTAATAAGCAGCTTGCCTATTTATAAAATCCTGTTCACATGCTTTGAACTAGAGAAATGGTTCACTTGCTTTTCTGTGTTGTTTTATAGCCTCAATATATTTTAAGATCTGAAACCCATGGGGAAAAAGAGTGTTCTTTTTCTGGGTAAAATAGCTGATACTTTGTTTTTAATAAACATGAAGTCTAAAAAAATAATATTCTACTGTAAAATTAATGTCATGCTTTCTGGTACTTTGTAACTAGGGCGTCATTATGGAGCAGTAACTTGTGAGGGATGCAAAGGATTCTTTAAAAGGAGTATACGGAAGAATTTAGTTTATTCCTGCCGAGGAACAAAAGACTGTGTCATTAACAAACACCACCGGAATCGCTGTCAGTATTGCAGGCTGCAGAGATGCATCGCCTTCGGGATGAAACAAGATTGTAAGTCTGAATAAGAGCAAATTGCTTTCCCTGGCAGCTATTTCGTGCTACAAAAGATATGCTTTGTATAGATACAAATTGTTATCTTGATTATATATTTTTAAATCATTGTATCTTTTTCATTTAAAGAACTGTACAAGTTTGGTGTATCAGAAATACGAAATGCTTTCAAGTGTTTGCTTTAAAAGCTTAAGAAGCTCATCCCATGTGATGAAAGTGAGTGAATTGTTACTCCTATGTGGCAAATATAAAGCATGTCTGCATTTTTTTAATGCAGTTCAACTTTTTAATGTGTAAATTAAGCTACTGAATTTTTTGAATTCTACTTCCTTTCGGTTTTTCCATAACTGAGATTACTGGCAATTACTGTTCACTTTTGGCAAAGCTCTGCAGAGACAGTTATTTACAAGGCAGAGATCCATAGTGATCTAAAGTTTAGTTCTTACCAATTCCTGCAGATTCCAAGTTCCTTTTTAGCCTTCCATACATTAGATGTAGTGGTATTGGAATATCACAGCAGTATCAGAATACTAAATGCACAGAAAATCACACAAACCACAAATTCTTCAGACCTAATACTGTGACGCTGCTGCTGCATACAGTATTGGTCTTGTTCTCTGCTTTCTGTCACCCTGTTCTTATTTGGCTGACCCTCTTGAACCTCTGTGGACATTTTCCTCCTTACAGCCCTGCTTCTCTGAGCAGAAATCAGTAACACAGAGGAAATTAATTCAGAAAGGGAGGAAAAGCTGGGACAGTGAAAGTGGATCTTTACCCTCTAGTTCAGCTGACAGTTATGTAAGAAGAGGCCCCTCCACAGAAGACTTTATAAGCAGAACAAATTCTCTGGGGTTAGGGATCGGAAGGCAGGAAAATAATCTCTGGGTCACGGGGGAATACTGAGTAGGGGAGAGGATTGTTTGGTGATAAGTCTCATTCCTCAGTGGGGTGGGAAAAGGAAAGAAAACTTAGCATCATCCCTGACTGTAGCTCCCTCAGTGGGGGTTATTTGTCCCTTGAAGAAGCTTTGGCCCTTTTCTCAGCAGTCAGACCCTGCTAGTGAGCACAGTGTTTGCAAAGAAAGATGAAATACTTGCCTCCCTCTCCCACCCTTTAAAGCACTATTTCTGGGTTGCAGGTTGGCTTCAATGGCATTGTCAATTTTTGATACTATGACATTTGAGGCTTTAAGATATTTATCAATATCAGTGTAAAAGTTTGAATAGCATCATAGTCTACTGCTTTCTTGAAAAGTTTTTAATGTTTTATCTCAAGTTACACATTTTTCATATTTCCATTTTCCCCATAGGGGAACTCTTTAAAGCAAGGTGATATATCTGTAGGCTAAAGCCCAGATTCATTCCACCTTGTTTCACTGAGCCATTCAAATTAAAAATCCACTTCGTTTCTGAAGTCAGTGACTGTGAGTCAGGGTGTTGCCCAGATTGATCTTAAATGGTCTGAACTGAACTTTTTGGATATACCTTTCCCTCTGTATTGTTTAAGGTCCTAATTCGAGAAGCTTCTTTAAGAGCATGAAGTTACATGGGTTCAGCATAGACTCACAATCCATAGAAAACGTACCATGAGTCCTTTACGAAGGAAGTGAGAGTGTGGGATAGTGAAACTGAGAGAATGAGAAGATTTAAGCTTCCACTTTGATTCAAGTTAAAAACTAAGGGATGTCTCCCTTAATTGTAACTTGAAAATGCTACATATGTTTGGTCTCAGACTTTGACTACTACATCATTTCACTTATAACTCATCAAGTCAGTGTGCTGGTTTTTATCTAACTTGTTAGCTTGTTGGTTATGGGATATATTTTATATATGTTTTAGTTATTTTCAGAATTATAAATTATATTAAATTGAATATTAAAGAAAGAAAAAAGTATTATTTCTTAGTCTGTAATTCAGGGTGTGATTTAATAGTTGGGTATTATTTCTGTAGCTGTACAATGTGAGAGGAAACCTATTGAAGTGTCAAGAGAAAAATCTTCTAACTGTGCAGCTTCTACAGAAAAGATCTACATTCGGAAAGATCTTCGTAGTCCATTAGCTGCAACCCCAACTTTTGTAACAGACAATGAAACAGCAAGGTACGTAAATTGGATTCAGAAGTGGCTATTTCTGTCTTCTGAAAAAGGAAAATTCAATTTTCAAATTTATCAAAATGAAAACTTGTGCTGTTTTCTGTCAGATCAACGGGTTTGCTGGAATCAGGAATGTTTGTTAACATTCATCCGTCTGCAATAAAAAGTGAGCCTACTGTGCTGATGACTCCAGATAAGGTATGTGATGATATGACTGATATAATAAGTAGAGCTACTTGCTGTAATTGTATATGTAAGGAGAGAAGGGTGTTTTATTTGGTCAATCTTTAAAATACTCCTTTATAACATTCACCTGTGTTAAAAATGCCTTCTCTTCAGAAGAATCCTCTTAGCCTCACACAGTACAAATGCTGAAACACTACAAAGCAAATGCCCTTCTTTCATGTTTTTAGAGAGCTTTAAGGGCTGTATTATTTTAATTTTGTGTTGGGATAATCCTGACACTTGGCTCACTCTTTTGCACAAATAAAATGAGGTGTTCACAAAACTTCTCTTGGCATTACCACAGTGCATATTGTAAATATGGTTGGATTTTTTTCTCCTGAATCACTGTTTTTTTGGCAAAGCTGATACGACCTATCTCATCAACAATCTTATTTCTAAACTGGTTTTCCTTTGTTTCCATTTTGTTGCACATACTGATCCACTAAAGCCATGTGGTAGCTTCCTCACATATGCACAGTAGGAAGCGTTCGTGTTTTTCTAGCTGATACTAAATTACCTCATACTGTTTTCATGCATTTTGCTTTGCTTGCTCTGTCTGGTGTTAGCAGCAGCATACTTGTTTGTAGTAATGTACTTTTTTATTTTTGGTGGGACACATCTTACCGCCTCTCTGAGTTGTTAGCCAGCACTGAATCACTTTGTTCCTTTGCAGTTAAACAAAGACATAAACACCAAAAGGCTCCAGCAGAATTCTTTTTCTGCCTGTTTATAAAGGTGACTTTCCATGTATTCCTTCTTCTCAGACATTCTTCTACCCTATTACTACTGACTCATTTACATGGGGAAGGAAGATGCTAAAAATAAAATCTGGAGCAGTCATATATTCCTGGTGATGGACTAGTGCATAGATAAGTGAAATCTTCTTTCTGCACTTGCTTACCATCAGAAGTATTCTTTCTGAAAGTGATAGCTATTACTTTCACAAGTGAATGTCAAAATATTTCATCTTTTAGATGCAGTGCAGTGTCTAATTTCTGTATTGTGGCTACCCATGTACTGAGAACAGTTTTTTTACAGGTATCTCTTTGCACATGCTCAATTCTTTGTTTATGCGAAAGTTAGACTCTTCTCTTGCAGGTTAACTGCTGCCAATTAACTGAGAATTAAAAACTATTCTTTTCCCTTAGGTAGAAGCATGTCAAGGAGATTTAAGTACACTGGCAAATGTGGTGACTTCATTAGCAAATCTCAGTAAATGCAAAGACATGTCACAAAGCAGTACAGAGCTATCCATGATTGAGAGTTTAAGTAATGGAGATGCATCATTATCTGAACCCAAGCAAGAAGAACAAGCTAGTAGTGATGTTACAAGGTAAGGCATGTTACACTTAAAAATACTATTCTTTCCAAGAAGGTGTCTGTCAATTCAGACCATTAATTAAATCATCACAATGTAGGAAATTTATCTGCTTTAAAAGTAATAGTATATCAGCGTAAGCTCATGTAGATGATAAATACTGTAAGATTCTTCCAAGTGAAATCAAAAGAAAGTTCCGTTAGAGAAATAAATCCTTTTAGTTGTTTGTACATGAAATTAATTTCAGTATAAATGTTACAGCTGATGTTCTTACCTTTTGGTTTGCCATACTAAGGTACGTTAGGTCTTGTACTATAGTCTTAGTACTTTGTGTGATCCTGGAAGACTTGTTCTTAAGAGGTCTCATCTGTCTGATAGTTAAATGCTTGTAACTATTAATCACTTGAAAAGCATTTTCTTTCTACACGGCAGAAGTTACAGAATTCTCACTATCAATACGAATACATTCACTGAGTATCTTACAAACTTGTGTCTTGCACCGGTTTTAACTGAGCCATTATGGTGAGCCTATGTGTAAGATTTTCTGTGTAGTATATACAGAACTACCCAGAACATCCACAGTTACTCCATCAATCACAGTCATGTTCTTCCTTGGTTGTCATCTCATGCAAGCTTCTGACTGCTGTCCCAGCAATATTTTACACACCATCTACATTTTATGTGCAGTCCTGAAAGAGTGTGTAAATCCGTTAAGGAGAAAAAGGTGGGCATATAGTGTGGCTGAAATACTGCATTTCCCCTGTGCTCTCTAATGCTTTGTGTAATTGCAAGCAGATCACTTTTTTTCTGCTCCTTTCTTTATATACTGCTTAGAAGGTCAATCTGACTTCTTATAGATGCTGATTTTGGCCTTTGCTGTGTCCTCCTAGGTAAAGAATGTAAGAATATGCCATGTAAGTAGTATTGTACCATGTGCTGATAGACATCACTCAATACTATGGCTGTTCAAAGACATGTCGTAATCTTTCATTTGCTGGCACTTCCAGATGCTTATTTTTGCCAACTTCAGAGTTTCTGTTCAGTTTAAAAGTCTGTCTATGAAAAGGCATCAGGTTCTCTCAGCCAGAGACCTTGAAAGAGCTCAGACTTGGCATACTCTTGTCAAGTAGGTTACCTAATAGTTTTACAGTGGGGAGGTTCAAGATAAACACTGCTATGAAAGGGAAGTTGTTACTCAAAGAGAAATTAAAATTTTTCTCTTAATTATTGATTTCCTTGCCAGGCCATATGCCAGCATGATCTAACAGACACAGATGTTTATTGAGGAAGAAGAGTTTAAGGGACTTCAGAGAGCACATTTTATCCATCCACGCTTTTCATGTATTTTATTATATTCATTGCTAGCAGCTACAGTAGTTACAGTTTCACTTTTACTGACATAAACTTAGAGTACAACTTTTGCTGCAAGCACCCCAGTGCTTTTATATTGTAATTTTACATGCCTTGTCCTCTAGTGCTTCATGATGTTCTTTCTTTACAGTTCATCTGCAGTTCTGTGTATCTGTTAGTGACTGAGCCTGATGAAAAGAGAACCAAATTATTTGAAGGAAAGGATATCAATGCCTTGTGTTTTAATGTTGATTATGCTTTGTTTTCTCACTTTGTGGGCTAGATGTTCATAGCTCCCAGGCAGGCTTTGTTCTAGATTTTCTTTTCTGTGGTGTTTTACCTTACAGTCATTGCTCATGTTGGGGATTTGTGTAGGGAAAGGACTAACCTTGCTGAGCCATGAGGAAGCAAAGCTGCTACTGACTTCTGCTGGCTTACTACTGGCAGTTTATGAGATAGGAGGGAGAAGATTTCTTCGAAAGCAACATTGAAGAATGAGTTGGGAAGAAAGTATCATGGGCAGACATGGTTAACAAGTGTATGTGCCCACACTATTTAAAAAGGACTCTTCAGCCTGTGCTAGAATAAATACAGGATAGTGACAGATGCATGTTTTCCTTTTGGGGAAAGGGGAGGTCTGATTCCTCTCTTAAATTTCTGTCCCTGCCACATGAAGAGCCCTGCAGAGATTCTGTTGTTTCCTAAAAAGCAGCTGTCACTGAGCTGCTGTGTTCACCTGTTCTGTCTAAGACTGCAAAGAGTGAATTGTGGAAGACCTGAAACTCAGATCTTCTAGCAGGAGTCCATAGCATAGTTTCTAGAGCTGAGCCATGAATGTCTTCCCTTTGTGGCAACTTTGCATATACCAGAGACAGAAGATGGCCCAGGTGTATCTGTATAGTCCACTTGTGTATGCTCCAGTCACCCTCATGTGTACTCATCAAGGTATGCAGGCTAGTGAGGACCAAAAAGTAGTTCATTTACCGTCCCAAACCTTGAGGCAGTGTCAGCAGCTCTTTCATTGTGATATTTCATTTGGTTGTGAGTAGTTATGTCAAACAGCTCGATTTTTTTCAGCATGTTAGTGAATTCATATAGCTAGGGAGTGTGGGGATAGAGAAGGTGGCCAAGTTACCGAGACTTTGGCATTAAATCAGTGATTTTAGACGCTGTGGTAATAAACATGTCTGTAAGTCGAGAATGAGCTCTACACACAAGCTGATAATCAACTTTTGTAAAAATCTCAGACCTCAGTGCACAGGTTTTTCATGCAACACTATAGAAATGATGCTATTCCTAGGATATATCATCTGTCTGTTGGCAGTGATCAAGTCTGTGTATTTTTGATTGAAGGTGTGTCAGTTGTGCTTCTCAGGTGTATTTGTGAACAGAAAAACAACACGTGTTATCAAGCAGCGAAATATTGAGTAATACATCTGTGCTTGTCCTGACATCTGCCCTCTAGCATTTGTGCTTGTGAAAGCCAAGAGTCACTGCCACACAGCAGAGGGTACTCAGGATTGTATTGAAAGCATGGCAGTGCTTTCTCTTAAATATTTGGAAGCAGTCTTTTCAAATTAAGTTGAAAAATCTAACTACAAGTCATTACTTAACAAAAAAAATCTTACTCTGTGCTTCATAGCAGTAAAAGCCTGTAAAATTTACATGTGCACTGACTGTAACAGCAGTCTGATGATTATGTCCTCAAAACGCTCATGCCAGCGCTCTCAGTGAACATCACTAAAGAGATCTTGAGAAGCAAACTGTGATTCAGCAGCACAACCAATATGTCAAAACTGTGAATTTGTTGGCAACTAGTGTAAACAGGATCTGCTGCTAATTTTTGTTTCAGAGTTCGATGGAATGTCAGGAAAAGCATGCTACTGACTTCTATTTTCCAAATCTCACTCTTTGAAACAGACTTTACATACAGGTTTCAGACTTGTGCAGGTTCCTCTTAAATTGAAACGGTCTCTAAAATGAAATTTTCTTTTTGTTTGTTTGTGATCTCACAGGGCATTTGATACTCTTGCAAAAGCATTAACTCCAGGAGAGAGCACAGCATGCCAGAGCTCTGAAAGTATTGATGCCAGTGCACAGCTGCTTGGTGGAGAAACAAGCATGAACATTGTTGAAATAGAGGGGCCACTACTCAGTGATGCTCATGTAGCATTCAGGGTACTGAATAGTTTCTTACTGTTGACTGTTTATAACTCTTTTGACATAGTAATGTACAATAATGATCTGATTAAATTTTATTTTGAATTTCTTAGAGGAGTATTTGTTCAGGTGTTGGCATTCATTTCCAATCAATGAACTGCTTTTGTTCACTGGTTAACTCTTTGGGAAAAAGTACTGTGCTCTGCAGTGGTTCAGCTGCACTGGTTATTTTATAGTTTCTTACCTTAAAAATAGTGGGTAATCCATGCAAAAGGATTTACGTAGACAAATAATTTGCATGGAGTCAGCATTTCACTGCATGAAGCAGGTTCAGCATCCACATTCTCACTTGTTAATGGGTGTATCTGATGCAATCTGCAACTGCATTTTGAGACTTCTAAGTGTATTTGTCAGTTTCTTCTTTGTGTAGATACCCTGTTTTAGTATGGTATTAATTGACTTAACTACAGTTTCTGTGTTAGTTAGCCATGTATTTTCTGGATTTATTTCTCATTTTACAAGCCTGCAGCAATTAGTTCTATCTTTTTTTTCATCATCATAATTTTCATGGACAAATCAAAAAGCTTGTTTATCTGAAAACTTACTCAGTAACAGGCATTTGGTTAAACTTTACCCCTCTTATCAGCATCTGTTTTGATCATTCAAATGAATTTCTCTAATGCAAATGTCAGATTTTTTTTAAAAAATTGCATTAGCCAGAACATTATATTAAAAAGTATTAATTTCTGAAGACAGAATTACAAGTTCTAAGCTATTTTGGGTCAAATCTCTTTCTTCACATATGCACATCACTGATTTTACTTATTAACATTGAGAAGGGTCCTTTCTGATGTATGTTGGTTATATTTTTTGGACTTGGGAGCAGCTGTGTATTAGGTGTTTTACTCAAACAGCAAAAGATTTCTCATGTATTTATTTTTAAAATATTAATTAAAAATAAAAGATGTTTTGTGAAATAGAATTCTTATACACACACACACACACTCACTCGCTCACTCTCTCTTTCCAGGATTTGTAACTCCTCTAATGTAAGCAACTTCATTCCAGTTACAGTGATTATTCTCTCTTTTTCTTTGAGAATGTATCAGAAGTTGAGTTTTGAGATTTTCCATCTCCAGTTGTCCCAGACATGAATCTTCATCTATGAATCAAACGTTTTGTCTTTTTTGTTTCTTTGTAGTTGTATTACATACAGCATGTAATGGTGTGGCTAATAATGCAAAAGGCAGTTATTCTGTTTTGTGTCAGGATTATACCATGTTTATTTAAAAAACAATTTTATTTCTTCACTTAAAGAAACTCAAGACTGAAATTTTCCTAAGCATATTATGAAGAAAGTAAAATAACTGTCTTGCACTTTTTTCTTTATTTCTTTTCTTTTTCCTACTTTTTTGTTGCAGCTCACCATGCCTTCTCCTATGCCTGATTATCTTAATGTTCACTATATCTGCGAGTCTGCCTCCAGGTTGCTTTTCTTGTCCATGCACTGGGCACGTTCCATTCCATCTTTCCAAGCTTTAGGGTAAGTGTTCAGTTACTCTATTCACTTACATTGTGGATGTGTGCTTTTTAAGTTTTGGTTTTTGCTGTCTTCTTTGGGGACTTTTTAAAATATAAAACTACTAATTAACACTGTTATAAATCTTAATCAGTAAGGCAAATTTTCTGCATCAAAACTACTCCCAGTTTGAGTCCAATTCAGGGCTTTGGTTGGGTTTTGAAGGAAAAAGGAGTAGATTTAAAACAATTGAATGCCCGCACACTGCTGCTTCTTAAATATATTTTGAGAAAATAGGAATTCCTATCAGCTTTTTAATAGCTACAGCCCTGTGCTACACCCTGATGCTTATCAGGCAATCACCAAAAAGAAGTCTGAATCCCCAAATATTTTTATCCTTATAAGGTGAATTACTAGTAATAATTCTGCCTTTAATAACCTACATGAAGAAAATGGTTAGCTAGGTTCAGCAAACATTCAGAATGAAGTTGTCTAATTTCAGAAGATTTGCCAAAATAAATGGCTCCTGTAACGACAAGGTAATTCTTACTATTGTTTTTGCAGTTTGTATAACATCCTGCTTCTCCATCAGAATTCAGTGTATCACTTAAAATTCTTAAGCTTAGTTTTGTAGTCCATTGCTGATCATCATGAAAAAAATCTCAAAACCGCATGGGGAGAACTGATTTATGTTATTTCAGAAGTAACTTTATGAAGATAGATCAAACAAATAAAGATACTGTATCAGCTCTGACACAAATGGAGAATAAATCATGTTAGTTTGTTGTCATCTGCAGTGTTTCTGTTTAATTCAATATCAAAATAGCCTGTGACTGTTACAGCAAAGAGAATGCCTTTTTAAAATGAGGGATTGTCCCATTTTCCAGGAAAGCTGTCAAAAGCAGGATGATCTGTGATTACCATTTGTGTTTACTCAGATGCTTAAGCCAAATGATTCTACACTTTTTAAGGAAAGATACTCTATTGTGTGTAATTAAGCCTGTGTTTTGGAGAAGGAGGAAGGAATATTCTATAAAGTTAAAGAATAGTAAGGGTAAAAAAATAGGTAAATTTGATGCTTTATTTTGGTAGAAATTGTTGCCCTGTAGAATTTCAAAATGCATAGCACATGATGTCATTTTGAGTTTTTAAAAGGTTTTTGTTACAGAGAGACACTGCAAATTAGTACAAATTAATATTCTAACAACAAATGGGAATTGCTCCTTTGTAGTAGGAGTAGAAGACCTCTCTCCAAAAAGATTTAACAAGAAAAATCTGCACATGCTCTTTTTATCTGTTACTTCACAATATATTTTTCTGCTTGAGTAAAAAATATGGAGGAGTAAGCTGCCTTAATAGTGTTAATATTCACCTGTGATAGCATTTATAGACCCAGTCAAGATCATGGGCAACAGTATATAAATTACATAAATTCAGCTTTCCTTTGAAGTGCTTAAAATGCAAACTATGTTCAAGTGGAGATTTATTTGAAATTAATGCAGCCTTTATAGTTTGAGCACATTATATCCTATAATTTTGACGTTTAGAAGGGTGACTCATTTCACTTTTAAACTGAAGGGAAATTCATGGAGCATGATGGGTAATGGTTTTGTAAGGAAGATGGATAATTGTACCTAGGTTGTTTCCTCCCTTGGGCAACACTCTCCTTTAGTCACAGCAGGATAGCTAACTTTGACCTAATGATGTAGTTAATGAAGCCAGGTACTGATGAGTTCCTCTTCCTACACAGGCATCTTTGTACACAAGAGAGTTTCCTACTGCAACTTTCACCAAGCTGGTTACAGCCTCTTAGTTTTGTGAGGCTGCTTAAGCAAACTTAAGAAATGGTTTTGGTCTAAGTTTGATCAGCCATAAAGATGCTCTAGATGATATGTTTATCTACACACACGTATCAGATGCGTAGCCAGCACACCTGTTTTCAGTGGTGCTCAGCAGAGTCCCTTGGACTATGTTAAAGGAGATGAATGAAGATGTGACAAATATGTGCAGAAGCTGCATGTGCTGGATCATGTCTACCATAATAAGAACTTGATCATAGTAAAAAATACTGCTCTCAGTAAGCTCTCTGTAATCCAGTTAAGGACAAGTCTGTGTTCACCTGTCATTTGGCATCTTAGTATTGCAGTAAATCATCAGAAATGTTCTGGAAGATTACATCAACATCCTTGCAAAAATCCATTCCACTGTATTTTTGTAGTTGAAATCCTAGCTTTAATATGCTTTTCTTCTTTGATAGATCTTGTACTTCTTTTAAATTTCCATTATTTATATTCCCTGGCTAAAACTGTGAATTTGACTCCTCTCTGATAGGATGTGCTTTCTGAGGTACTGAGCTCTTGTTAAGCTCTGTGAGTTAGAGATGCTTGGCATTACTGAAAGTTAGGTTACTAATACAGAAGTGGCTGAATATGAATTGATATATTTAATTTTAAGCTACAGCAAAGAAATCCTTATGACTGGTATTTCTACTTTGAAGTCCATATTTCAAACCTTATTCCAAACTTGAAAGGGATGCAGAAAGTAGCAATCAGGAAGCTCAGAAGCTTGATCACACATGTTCCATTTCACCTGTATCTTTAATTAAAAAGTTATACCAACCTGTCAGTTTTCAAGTGAAAAAAAAAGGCCTTTGAGTCACTTCTACATCCACAATACAGGAACAGTGCAATCTTTTTTTGTCCATGCATATAAATGTTGTTCTAAATCCTAAGAAAACTAGCGTGATGGAGTACACTGAGACAGTTGTCATTTACTGCAACTTCAGCTTGCTTTTGTGATAGAAATCTGTCTCCTTTTAGGTCATTTAAGCAAAAATTTATTGCTTCACAAAAGTCACTTTAAACCAGGTATTTTAATTCTAGCATGCAAAGAAAAATGATGCAGAACTTCATTTTGGTATTAGTTGTAATGATTGAATTAGATTAATGTTTTATGAAGTGTTCTTCAAATTAAAAAAAATGTGAATGCAAATAGCTGGTTTTACTAAATTACTGTGCTTTTTAATAGACAGGATAACAGCATATCATTAGTAAAAGCCTGCTGGAATGAACTTTTTACACTTGGTCTAGCACAATGCTCACAAGTTATGAATGTGGCAACGATCTTAGCTGCATTTGTTAATCACCTTCAAGGCAGTTTACAACAAGGTAAGGTGTATAATATGCACATGCCAGACTTGGGGAATTACTTGATATTTTTTAAGTTTTGAACTGCACAGAAGCTTTTTAATTATCCTTCAGTTGTTAATGTAAATTTACTGTTTAAAGAATTTCATGTTAGTATTGAAAGAAAATGATACTAGCAACTACAGTCCACAAGATGGAATTTTTTAGTAATTTTGCAAAAGTCAGCTATGCTGATATTTACCTCCAAATGAAAAAAGATATACACACTATTTTTAGTTTTGTATATATATATAATCTGTCTGCCTAATAGAGATTAGCATTTACTGGGGGTGTTTTTATTGTGTGCTGTAATTTCTAATAGTGTTACGCAGTCCTGTTAATACCATCAGCCCAAATTAGGAATATTTTGGGCAGCATCAGTGTTAAGAACACAAGAGTACTGTGAATATGGTTCCTCTGTATGAAGGATACAAAGTAAAGAATGACCCACCTGTCCTTGCTCTTCATAGCTGTGACACAAAGCAGCTGAATGCCAACTTGGTGATGCAGTTCCTTTACATAACTTGGCTTGTTGACTTCTGTGTATTAGTTTTAGTCTACGTGCAAGTCTTCGACAGATCTTCACTAAGTACACTTTGTTCCTTGTTAATCCTATGTGCTGCATCTTTGGCATATTTTTCATTCAAATGAAAGACATGTCAGTTGGCCTCTTTAATTCTGTTCTTCTGAGCAGGAGGGGAGTCTTTTAGCTATGCTTTGTGTGCTTGTGGACACTCACAAGGTTGTCAGCACTAAAAACTAACCAGTCAATAATAGTATAGTCTTCATCTGTTCAGTCATAACACTTTATTTTTAAGGTAGATGTATGTAAGAACCCTTAAAAACAGGCAGAGAAATATTCTTGCAGAGACTTCGATGTATATACAAAAATCTAAGCATTTTCAGATTTAACTAAATTTTTGAGTTGTTTGCTGTTAGGGGTATGAAAATGCATTGTTGTTGATGCTATGCAAATGCAGATTGATAAACGGGAGAAAAACAGCCCACCAGACTATAGATTTTTCATCTTCTTTTATGATAAGGTAATTAAAGAATTATTTCTGAGGGGTTTTCATGATTTAAAAATATCCACAAGATCCTCTTATAAATAACAATAGTTTAAAACAAACTGATCAAATCGTGAGATGTACTAGATCAGCTAAAGATACTAACAAATATGTGATTGTCTCTAGGACAGATACAAATGGAATCTGGAAATTTCAGTCTATGTAATATTTGAAGTATGTTTACCAAAAGGGTATTGTAGTAATTAGTCTTTACAAATGCATATTTCTACCATTTAAATTGGGAATTCAGGTTGACTGCAAGAACCAGTTGTGCAGGATGCCAGCTGCAGTATCTCCAAGAGATACCAAGTTTCTGGGGTCTAGGGACTCTAATTTGATGGGTTATGGAGGGAATGGGATTTTCAGGCTGCTTTGCTATTGCTGACTCACGGGGAACAGCTCTGCACCAACCACATTCCCCTCAGTGCAAATCAGGGAAGGTGTATAGTACCCCTTTCCCAGCAGTGGCACAGTCTTTGACTAAAATAACTCATGTACACTATCCTACCACGTGGTACCAGATCCTTAGACACAGAGCACAGGTCTGCAGTAGCAGTGTATGCTTTACTTATAAGTAGTCTCTTCCTTCCTTGATCATTTCAAGCTCTAGTCCATGCCTGATTACTGGAAGCATTAGTGGCAGGAAAAGCCCTAATTGGAAGGGGGGGGGGGGGAAAAGTCCATAATTGTTGGTGTCAGGATTATTCAGACCAAATAGGAATTTATAGATGGTGTAGATTTCCCATTGTTTGAATTGAATAAAAGAATTCTTTTTAAAATTCCAGTGTGACCAGGTTTTTTGCATGTGTGTTGACTTGGGATTTTTCATTTATGTGTGTCTTGATTTAGATAAGCTGCCAACAGACAGAGGAAGACTAGTAATGGAGCATGTCTTCAAATTGCAAGAGTTTTGTAACAGCATGGTTAAGCTGTGTCTAGATGGATATGAATATGCATATTTGAAAGCAATCGTCCTCTTCAGTCCTGGTATGTAATTAATCCAAATGTAAAATTTTAATCTGTGCTAATCGTTGCCATATAACTGTTTCATTGTATGCAGTTACTGCCTCATTTGTTGAGGAATCTTGGAAGGTGTGTAAGGACTGTAGGAAGAGGAGGGTTATCTTCTAATGTAAACAGTTGAATGCTGCTTTGGGGATTTGGGGGGGGACTTTTATTCTTTTTATTTGTAGATTTTTATTCTTGGTTCTGTCACTCATGCTTTTTGTTGGTTTGGGTTTGTGTTTTTGGTTGTTTTGGGGTTTTATTTATTTATTTATTGCTTTTAATTCTGTGCCTCCTTTCTGGGGTCCATTTTCTGAAGACCTGTAGTTTAATTTTCTGAAGTACATCCAGATGAGACAGATTGAAGTTGGGATTTTAATATATGAAAGACTATCTGGGCAGCAGTTCTCACATTCAGAATTACAGAAACATCATCTCCCTCCACACATTGTCCACACAGACAATGCATATAGCATTTCTGGTGAATGAACGCCACAAACATTCACTTATGTTATTATTTCTGTCTTCTAAACAGTATTTGCTTAATGTACTCTCAGTAGCATTAATGGACATACATTAGACAGTGCAGGTCATATAACTACTTTCCTTCTGGGTGATTAGTTTACAATATGGAGGAAAGGTTATGGTAGATATTTAGTGAGTAATCAGACTCTGTAACCCATATGCCTGGACTGCAGAAAGTTGCAAAATTAATTTTATTTGAAAGTTGTAGAATTAACTTTTCACAAAAGGCATTCAGGTATTGTATCAGCATCCTGCAGGCCTTAGATTCATCATTCAGAACTGGGATTTAATATAAAGTCAAACCCAAGTCTTTTAATGAAAGAAAAATGTACAAATCTCAAGTACTACTCTATATCCAAGAATTTTTCACTGCCACATTTAGAAAGTATATCTTCAGTGACTCCATTTTGCATGAGAAGGTTTAAAAAGCACCAGCAGCTTCTTTAATCCTTGTTGCTCTGCCTTTTGTAGATGCTGATGTCCTGTAGAAAAGATTGGAGCAGATGTGAAAATGCCAACAGAATCTTAGTGACCTGCCCCCTGTCAGTAGTGTAGGACATGGAGGAGATCTGGGTATTTGGTTCTTGTCAGTTCTGCAGACTTACTAGATGCAAGAAGAACTTTGTTTTTCCTTCCAGTTGCAGTTCACCCTTACACAGAAAAATTAGTTGATGTGAGGAAATCTTTTGGAACTTGGACACTTCCAAAATGTAAATTTTAAGCAGGTTTTCTAATATGTAGAATTTATACATTGTGAGGTTCTTGCTTTGCCGTTTCCCTCAGATTTGCATGATCTTTTCTATACGTAGTATCTACAACTCCCAGTAATAGTGGCAGCATCAGCAGGAATTCATGGTATTCATCTAAGTGCACAAACAAAATCCTGCATATCTTCCATTGCTACCTATATATATATATATCTATATATATATATATAGCAGTAATGGAAGCCTTCTGAGATGAAAGACATTCTTGCAAATGAGAGGTGGCATAAGTAGAGTCAGAACCCTTCAGGAAAGATGATAAATTTCCAGAGGATATTCCTATCGTGATATTCTTGTATTGTGGATCACTAAGGAAAATCAGATCCTGAGTGTTTTCACTATAAAACATAATCCTGCTGTCTGTCCTCATGAGTAGAAGAGTCTTGCATGGTTTTATGTGTTCGCTTGTACAGTTCACTGTATCACTGAAACAGTTTCAGTTTGCTGATAAGCAGGACTCACCATTAAACCCACCAAGTTTAAACGTAATATTAAGCATGCTTGAAAATGTTTGCAGTTTTTTTTCTGCTGAGGACTGAACAGTTGCAAATACACAACTATTACAGAAGAGTCTTCTTTAAATGGATGGTAGGAGGGTGTTTGCTGGTTTAATTTTAGTAGATAATGCTTGCAGGAGATGTAACCCCAAAATAGTCCTTTCATGGCATTCCTATACTGAGAACTGGTAGGGGTTGCTCCAGGAAAGAAACAAAATTATGGGAGAATACCTCAAGTCCATTTTTCTGGAATGATGTCCACTAGGATTTATGATAGAATTCTCTGGCCTGTGTGGAAAAATCAGTCCCGTTAGACACCTAAAAATACTTCTCCAGGAACCTTTCACTTGCAAAGTAGTATTTACATATTTGTTTATGTAAATACGTAAACAAATGAGGTTTATTTGTCTCCTTCCAATTATATTTGACAACACAAAAGGTAGAAGGAGAAATATCTTGGGAAAAGTCTTGTCCAGTCACATGATTGAGAGAAATTTTCTTTAGCTGATGTTTTCAAATTCACATTACTAATGAGTAGCTGCTTTAATGGCAATGTGTTGTCAGTACTCTTGATACTGTGAGCTGTGTAACAAAATCTTCATACACGTGAAAGTTATGTTTAGTAGCTTGAACAGAAGGGATGTCCTGGCAATGACTCACAAGCCAGAAATTATAATTGTAGGGATTTTACTGCTCTGCTGCAGGATGGAGCTGGGCTGTGCATGCACCAGAGCCCTAAGGTAGGAACCTCTGCTTTAGTAGGCCCTGGTGATTCAGCTGTGCCAAGCCAGCTGTTTGATTGCCACAAGACAGCCTTGGGCAAAGAGATTAGTGGAAAGAGTGTGCCAAGAAGAGTTGACATCTTTCTAAATGGCTGCAAGTGTATGAACAGTGGTCTTCAAACTACTTTTCCCAGCAGTTCACTTCTTGCTGTGTTCCTGACATGGCTCTAAAAGCAGTGGCATGAAGTGGTGCGTTTTGCATGTCAACACTAACTCTTCATCTACATGGTTTGTCATGCTACTATGATAGTAAAATTTTTGCATTCAGATAAATAGATGGATAATAAAATTACAGACCATGTAGAGAGTTCAGAATTACTGGATAATAATTTCTGAAAGTGACTTGACAGTTAGGTTGATGTCCTTTCTATTTTAGCAACAGTTAAATTTCAAGTGTTCAAATCACTGCTAAAAATTAGGATTAGCACACTTGAAATTTTTGCACCAAATAGTTGAAAAAGAACAATCTGCTACATACAAGCCTGAGTTCAAAAAGCATTTGGACAGTGCTCTCAGGCACGTGGTGTGATTCTTGGGGTGTCCTGCGCAGGCTCAAGAGCTGGACTCAGATGATCCTGATGGGTCCCTTCTAACTCAGTGTATTCTATGATTCAGTGCTGTTTTCTACATGTTTTAGGAAACAGACAGTTCACAGCTTTTTATTCTGCTTCTTCCGCTGATGTTAATTTTATCCTTCACTTTTCACCTAAATATTATTTGTGCATCCAGTGTTCCAGAAAATGTCAGTGCGTTGAAACAATCCTGTTTTACTGCTACAGAGAACAGAGTTGTATCGTCAAGATTAATGTAAACATTTGTAGTAGGTTGAACAACATTTCAAGCACTGGATTTATTTGAACCCTTTAAAATGTCTGATTTTATTTATGGAAAATTAAGTAAAATGTGTAAATGTAAAGAAAGAGAAATATAAGGAGGTAAAGTAGTGTCTACCACTAAAACTGAAGTTGCTGCAGGTACCACATAATGACTTCAGTATGGTGGCAACTGGATAATCTGTATGGATTTTAGTTCATTTTCTGTAGAACAGGTATAACAAAGAAGAGGGTTTTTTTTCAGATCACCCAGGTCTAGAAAATGTGGTACAGATTGAGAAATTTCAAGAAAAAGCTTACATGGAGTTCCAAGACTATGTAACAAAGGCATATCCGGATGATACTTACAGGTCTGTAATCTTAGATGCTTACTTGATTGATTCTCTTTTCAGAGTCATTGGTGATACTGATTTGTACAGTATTTCATGTAATAGATATGTACATTTTCTTCTTACCTCCTTAAAGTTAAGAAATTACCTTTAGAACACTTGAAATATTATGCATGTGGTCATACAAATTATGAGTACTATTTGTCATCTCATTATTAATTTCTAAAATTAAATATCAGAAAAAGATAGTAGTAACATTCAATTTGAATTGCATGTATTTGGACTATTTCCTCATTTAGTCCTAAGTTCAAACATTATATATAGTACCTGTCATTGACAGGCAACCTCACATTTCCTGTACTGTTCAAGACATGACTAAACATAAATGTAATGCTCTACTGATTTAGATATTTAAGCCTTTCATGAACCAGCTATAGCAAATTTTGACCAGTAGTGTCCATTGTCAGTTTTTTCCTCTTCTTTTACTAATAACATCATGGAGAGTAACACTAAAATGTGTGATCTGCTAAGTAACACTTTTCACCAAACTTATTTTCCAGACTATCTAGACTTCTTCTCCGATTGCCTGCTCTTAGGCTGATGAGTGCTGCCATCACTGAAGAGCTGTTCTTTGCAGGACTAATTGGAAACGTTCAGATCGATAGCATCATCCCGTACATTCTGCGAATGGAGACAGCAGACTACAACTCTCAGATCATCGGTCATGCCGTATAAAAGCAGCAGTCCAGGATTCTGTACCATGGCAATCATGGTGATGTAAATGCATACCCTGTCTCCAAGAGATGGTAATAAGCCTTCCAGTGCACCTTTCCAAAGAAGGCTCATATTCCTCCTTTCCAGTACACTTGGGAAACATGGTGGAGTGTATTGGGATATAGGATCACTTCCTGTTCTTCATCTGTCTTCAAGGACTTGTAAATTAACTTGATAACTGAAGAAAGTCAAGAATTGTCCATCCTATTTTTGTAGATAGACGGACTTGGAATATTTGTTTATGAAGTCCAGGCTTACGAGGAAACTGCAGAAGCTTTGACTGAACTAAGGTATCTCAACTTAGTTTGATGTTCTAGACAAATAAATTAACTTTCCTCTCTGAGTTTTGTTTTCAGTGTTTTGCTACTAATTCTTTCTCACGTATCAAATAGAAAATACATGATCAAACATCCTGAAAAGGCCAGTTTCCATGCAGACAATACCCAACTTAGTTTTGGCTGTTGTTTTGAAGAGAGATTTGTTTCTTAACAATTAAACACTGGATTAAACACTGGATACCATTACAAGTGCAGGGAAAGTAGAGGAAGTTCACATTTTAAAATATTCTGGTGTTAACATTGATGCAGTTGATCAAAAGTGAAGCAGCAAAGAGAAGTGACTGTTTTGCAGATGCAACAGAATATTGTATTGTAGCAATAATGTGGTAGACATCAGCTGTTTTATACTATGAAAAACTAACAGACAAGTGTATACTGCAGGCATTCAAAGACAGCGTACTCCTGCTTTTTCTGGTCTCAGAGCTTTTTCACCCTACCCCTCCCTCTTTCATACTCAGTGCCCAGTAATGGAGGCATTCTAGATGCCTCTTAATTTGTGTCTGTGGCTTTATTTTTTGTTACTGTTAGCCCTTTGGTATGTAGTTCTCTTTTCCAACGAGTCCTGAATGATTACTTTTCAAATTTGAGTCTGTCAAATGCAGTGCCCTTCTGTATGAGAGCATAGCCTCTGCTTCTTTTCCTTTCCTCATTAGGAATGGGTCTAGATACTCCATACATGTTGCCTGAATCATACTCCATAGCTCCATCTAAGGATGAGTTTCAATGTTTTTCTGTCTTGAGGATATGACTCACTTGACAAGTAACACTGACATGTGGTTGCTTCTTGTTTCCTTTTGCAACAGGAAATTATGCATCCCTGGCACATTTATTTCCTGTTGCTTAAAGTGAGAGAAGTACGCTAGTGAAAGTGGTGGTCTTCTTCAGACATTAGCATTTAGGATTATCTGAATCTTGGGTCAAGGATGAGTTCTATTTAGTGTGACCCCTTCCTTTCTCTGGCAAAATTGAGTGAGGAAAAGCCTCACCCAATCAAGAAACACATGGTTGCACCAGAAATTGCTTAGCCAGAAGATCAGGTTAAATGGGGGCCTTTGCCCACTCTGCAGTGGCAGTTCCAAGGCCACCCTAATACCAAGAGACTACTAGATAATGCTTGGGTTCTGTAGTTCTTGAGTTCTGTAGTTTTTCTCAGCACCTGAGGATTGCTACCAGACAAAAAGAATCTCAGAACTACCTCTGAAACTGACTTCTGTGTTCTTCTCAATTCCACTAACTGAGCTGCTTGGATCTTCCTCTAACCAAGCTCCGTAATTGGAGACTGTATCATAGAATCGCAGAATCAGATGATGGTTGGGGTTGGAAGAGGCCTTAAAGATCATCTAGTTCCAACCACCTGTATGGACAGGGACATCTTCCACTAGACCAGGTTGCTCAGAGCCCCACTCAACCCGGTCTTGAATGCATCCAGGAATGGGGCATTCATAGCTTTTCTGGGAAACCTGTTCCAGTCCCTCACCACCCTCACAGTAAAGAATTTCTTGCCAATATCTTATATAAACCTGCTCTCTTTCAGTTTGAAGCCATTCCCCTTTGTCCTGTCACTACATGCTCTTTAATAAATAGTCTCTCTCCATCTTTCTTGTAGGCTCCCTTCAGGTACTGGAAGGCTGCAGTTAGGTCACCCTAAGCCTTCTGTTTTCCAGGCTGAACAATCCCAGTTCTCTCAGCCTTTCCCCATAGGAGAGCTGCTCCTATGGTGGCCTCCTCTGAACTTTTTTCAACAGGTTGATGTCCTTCCTGTGCTGGGTACCCCAGAGCTGGATGCAGCACTGCAGCTGGGGTCTCAGAGGAACAGAGGGGCAGCATCCCCTCCCTGGCCCTGCTGCCCACGCTGCTTTGGATGCAGCCCAGGACACATTTGGCTCTCTGGGCTGTGGGTGCACATGGCTGGGTCATGTCCATTTTATCATCCACCAGCACCTCCAAGTCCTTCTGGGCAGGGCTGTTCTCCATCTGTTCATCCCCCAATCTGGGCTGATACCAGGGGGTGCCCCCAACCCAGGTGCAGCACCTTGCACTTGGTCTTGTTAAACCTCATGAGATTCCCATAGACCCATTTCTCAAGCTTGTCCAGGTCCCTCTGGATGGCATCTCCTGTTCTTCAGGTGTGTCAACAGCACCACTCAGCTTGGTGTCATCAGCAAATCTGCTGAGGGTGCACTCAATCTCTTCATCTATGTCATTAATGAAGATAATAACACTGGTCTTGGTATGGACCCCTAAGGGACACCACTTGTCGCTGATGTCCATTGGGACTCTGAGAGATTGAACACTACCCTCTGGTTGTGACCACCCATCTACTTTCTCATCCATCTAAGAGTGCACCCATGGAATCCATCTCTCAAGGTTAGAAAGAAGAATGTTGTGGAAGACCATACTACATGATTGGTCATATCCAATCCCACAGATCAAAGCACTTAGTGCTGAGGACCCCTGATGGCATGGAACAACCCCCTTTGCTGTGCCTTGGCACTTACTTGCTGGAGGACAGCATTCAGTGTTGGAACTGTCCATGGCAGCTGAGCTCTTCTCACGTTCCACCTTTTGAAGGCTGTAGGACTCAAGTTCTTTATCTGTGTTCACTGGAGAGCAGTATGAGGACTATCCTGTGTCTCAGGAGGTGTGCATCTCATCAGCAGAGTTAATGGAAATATGAAAGAATGTTGCTGCCAACCTGCTGTGCTTGTTCTCTCCCCAGGGTTAGAGGCCCATTTTTGATCTGCACAACCAAGTTGCAGATGGGCTATAGATCATTCTCCAATTCAGCTCTCGTCAGAAATTCTGGCCCTGCTTTCTAGTACCTTGCTCTCCCTAACCCACTTCTGGCCCTAGCAGGCACAGGAGATTTACTGTTCTCTACATTAAAAGTTTAAAGGAAACTGACAACATATCATTCCTGAATATATTGGAGGTAGATTTCCAGGCATTCCCCTACTCTTGGAAGTGTTTTACTCTAATATTCTCCAGATTCATGAAACCCAGGTAATAGTAGGATGGAAGTAAAAACCTGCTTTCCTTCTAAATGCAGTACACTGTGCTAGTCTTTCACATCCTTGAAGAAATCTTTCACTCCACAGCTTGAGCCTCAGGTGTGATATGCAGTTCTTTGTTTACAGCTGACCGAAAGATTCAGCTGATGCAGCCTCTCATGTGGTGCTGTCCAGCTTAGAAAACAGCTTAGAAAATACCACGGTACCTACAGGTGTAAATTTCTAGCAGTTGAATCCCTCAGTTCAGCCATTGTTATGGCTTGAAGGGACCTTGAAAGATCTTTCATTCCAACCTTTCATGGGAACAGGACCCTAGAAGAGACTATCTAGTACCCTGTCCAATCTCATTTTGCAGGGATTGATTGCTCTCAGCACAAGAAAAGCCTTTGTTATATCAAGATCTTCAAGACTCGTTATAGAGAGTGACCTTGCACCAATGTCAGCCACTTCCCTTAATATTCTAGGGTGGATTTCTTCTGAGCCCATGGATTTCTGTGGGTTGAGCCCTTGCAAGAGGCTGCAGATGAGCTATTCACCTACTGGTGGGTTGACACATGCATTGTTGTAGATACTTGATCCGGTACTCTGTGGTCCAGCTATGCTGGTAAAGATGGAAGTAAAAAAGATATTGAGAACCTCTGCCTTATCAGCATGACTAGTGAGTAGTGTCCCTTCCCAGTTAGGCAATGGGTCTGGATCTTCCCTGTGCTTCTGCTTACTACTCACATATCTGTAGAAACCTTTCTTGTAAATCTTGACATCTTTGGCCAGTTTAAGTTCCATGTGAGCTTTAGCGTTCCTTCCTGCATCTCTGTATGCCCTAGCAAGGTTGTTGCAGTCCTTGATGGGTATTTAGCTGCCTTTCCATAGCTAGTATATGTCTTTTTTTCATTTTTTTTTCTTTTTCCTTTTTTCTTTTTTTTTAATTGGAGCACTGTTTTGGAGGGGATGTCCTCAGAACCTGATTTTCTCTGGATTCCTGTCCTTGTTTCCTCTTCGTGCCCTAGTCTGTTTGAATACAAGTTAACTTCAGTAACGCATGGACTGCCACTACCACGGACTTCTGGGTCAAGACTACTTGCTTAGGATGTGTTAACTCATAAGCACAGAAACCTTGGTTGTGTTTCACATCAGGTTGTTTAAATTCAGGCATGTGTATACTGTGAGGGCCAAAAAACCCCTGCATTTTATGATCTTGGATACCTCTGACATTTGGACCTCTAAAGAGCCAAAGTGCATACATACAATGCATAGCAAACAGCTCTGGCTACTGGTAAGTGACCTTTCCCCCCCCCCAGTTTTACATTTTTATAATAATAACTTTTCAAAGTTGATATAAAGGTAGTGTGCAGCTGATCTGTGCTGCCTCCCAAGTAATCTCTTTTGTCTTTCTGATGATCTAAAAGACACATCCCATACAGGAGGTTGTTGTTTCAGTGTTACTCACTTTGCTCAAAGTGCTCAGCAAGACCTTCATTAATTATTTCATTAATCATTCTTAAACTATAAATTCATCCTTTTGATAAGGAATGAGGCATAACAGGGTTTTCTCAGGAATGGGAGCTTTAAAACAGGTAAATACAGGAATCAACATGGTTTTTCCTTATTCATGTTAAACATTACAGTCATCTAAGAACAATGCAACAGCTCATGGAAAAACCAAACCATGGAGTTATGGTTTTGTTTTGGTTACTTTAAGATAACTGCTTCTAAGTTAAATTAAATGTATCAAGTTACCTTCAACTGAGACCCTTAGTGTTTCTAACAGTTATTTTTTATGATTACATGATCTCACATTACCACCTGTGTGATTTATTGTCATTTATAGTCTTGTGAATGAATATTCTTTGGTACTGAATGACAGACTGGCTAACATTACTGGGTTCTGTCAGTACCCCTGTCAATACAATAACAAAAGTGTGAGTATTGAAGCTTTCTCCGCAATGGATGTTAAAATATCTCATTGTTTTTGTGATTTCTTTTCGCCTTTAAATTACTTGTCAACTTTCTGATCTTTACAAGCCTTGACAGTTTTCAGAGCCAGTCAGGATTTAACCAAATTGTGGCATTTACCAGCCAAAAACTCTTTGCCAATGAAAGGATAAGTTTAGTTTCAATAGCTTTAAAATTTTCAATGTTAAGAGCAAGAAAAATCATTTTAATATAAATCACATGAAAGGAAAAACAATTTTATACATTTTAGAATCCTATAATTTAAAGATTATAGTACTGTTACACATAATAGGCTTACTAGTTCAAATATTTTTCATGAAACTGTACGTTGCACACGTGTATGTGGGTTTAGGTTGCTTGTTTCATACTGCTAAAGTTCCTAGTGCAAATAATTGTTATATTTAAAACTTTTTCCAAGAGTACCTTCACTGCAATACCTTCTGTAGTTACAAACCTATCTGTCCACCCATCTATTCTTGTCATGTGATCTTGAGTGTCAGTGAAAGTCAGTCTGTTCTTTTTGAAACTGGTCTGTTCATTTTGTTCAGCCACTGTGGTTTGCTAGTACATCAGTTCCAGTGTAAGCAATACGGTGTCACTGTAGTTGTCTTGCTGTTGTATAAAGAAGTCACTATAAATGTCTTGAAACCTGGCTAAATTGGAAAACTCTATTTTGGTTGTATTTTTAAAAATAAATTGTAACTTTCTATTATAGAAAACAATTGCAATATCCTATTACTTTGGTAGTGTTTTATATGAATTGTCGTATGGACCTAGAACACTGTAAATGATTACAAATAGTTTGTGGATCTTTCACATTTTTATTACAGAGTGTAGGATTGTCAGTTATATTCAGTCTCTGGGATTTGTGGTAGCTGCAATATCTTGCTGTTTGCTAAACTTTGTTGCTATTAACCCTCTGTTTCCATGCTTACTACTTTCTGGCCTATGCATTTGAAAATTAATAATTTATTGTAAAATTTAATTTACCAGTGTTTTGTTTTTTAAAATGCTGTATGGAAATATGTATTGTAATGAACCCAAATCATAGATCTTCATGTCATATAATGCAATAATGGATTTTTGGAAATTAGTATTTGATCCATTATGGATCAGTTTTAGGTTGAAAGTTATAGTATGGTTAAACAAAGCTTTTTCCTTTTGCAAGAAACAGACTTCAGATATTCAAGTAAACTTATCTCAGTTTCAAATACTACTGGATAAATAATTAATTTATTATTGCTTAAAACTGTGAAATTAGCACAAGTTTTGGTCTACTCCAGAATTGATTTCTCAATGATAATTTTAAAAGTGTAAGGTTTTTCAGTCATTGTCTTCTGTTATAAATGAATGTGGCATTTGCATGAATGTGCAGAAAACCCAGAACGGTATCCCAAATGAGAAATTAATTGCCATTCTTTCCATGTTTAAATTCTGAAATGTTTTTATCATGAAGTAAATTAATTAACCACTGACACACTGCAGAGGAAATGTAAGGTGCACGGGTAAAAGATAATGGACAATTAGTGGACAATGCAATGAGTTTACTAATTATGAGAGCTGGAAATAAGCATTTAGAGTCTCTTTCCCAAGAAATTTTACTCCATGCTCTATCTTGCCTCTGTTTTGAAGACTTAACCTTTCTTGGTACTTAGAATTACAAGATGGTTTGGGTTGGAATGAAGATCATGTAGTTCCAGCCCCTGCCATGAGCAGGGACAGCTCCCACAAGGCCAGGTTGCTCAAAGCCCCATCCAACCTGGCCTTGAACATTTCCAGGGGTGGGGCATCCACAACTTCTCTGGGTAACCTGTTGCAGTGTCCCACTGCCCTAATTATAGAGAATTTCATAGAATCATAGAACCGTTAAGGTTGGAAAAGACCTTTAGGATCACTGAGTCCAACTGTTTCATCCTTGTGTATGATTTAAATCTGCCCTCTTGCAGTTTCAAACTATTGTCCCTTGTCATATCACTGCAGGCCCTGATGTCTTTCTCCATCTTTCTTGTAGGCCTCCTTTAATTATTAAAAGGCCACTAGGAGCTATCCTCGAACAGCCCCAGCTCTCTGTCTCTCTTCACAGGAGGGGGGCTTTAGCCCTCTGACCATTTTTGTGGCCCTCCTCTGGATCCACTAACTTCTACAGGGCCTGTTCCCCAGTCAGTCTGCTAATGAATTACTCTTTCTTCTGCTGGTAACTTCCCACAGCCTTGTGGCCACCTCTGTCAACAAACATCCCTAGCACCCAGTCTTGCCTTACCTCCTAATACCTCTGTCAAATAACTCCAAAGAACATTTCTACTTCATCACAGGAATCCACCTATGATGAGGTGCTTTGTTTTTCTTCCTGTGTGTACCAAGTCTTGCATTAATACATGCTGTGGACAGCCCTACCCTAGCTCTGATAAACAATGGCTAATACAGAATACAATTTTCTCTTAGGTGAATCTTTATGAGAAGAAGTCAGGGTTGTGCATTTGGCTTGTAGGAATAAATGGAACCAACTGTGTCCTGTGAGGCACTGTGTTGCAGGTGAAAGCAACTCATTTGGACCACTAGAGCATCACCATCTTCAAGTTCAACATCTGGATGCTTAAGGTTTTTGTGGCTGTTGATACCAGCTGAACAAATGCATTTCCTGATTATTTTTTTAATAACTGCATCTTGTAGTAATGTTTGCCCAAATATATTTTCAAGTTAACTCTGCTTGGATTAAGGGGAGGTGGTGGGGTGCTAATAAGGAGGCAGGAATATTTGTAGTTTGTGTGAAATGGTAGGGGGAAAGGGATAGCACAGAAGTGATGTTCTGGGAATGCTTTTAACTAAACTTCTGCAGTAGATTTGCCTGTGAGAATAGAGAAACCAGATAGAGCTGTTCCACCACGGGTTCTTCTGAACTATTTATTATAGTGCATTTCACTCAGCAGAACTGAGTGGCTTGGGCCTGCAGATTCCTGCTGCTTTGCAGACCTGCAGTCTAATCCGTTCCAGTAAGCTGTTCACGAGGTGTCTGAGCTCTTTTACAGTTACTTCAGTTCTGCTTCATCCTAGGGTTTTACCAGGGAAAAAACTGAACAGCCACGTTTTGGCTAATGAAGGCTGCCTGAGGAACAACTCCAAAAGGAATTTTTCTTTCACTCTGTAACCAGGAGAGTTTTGCCATTGGAAAATCAAAGATGAAGGTAGAGTTACTGCTGGAGACATAACCCAGACAGTTCCCACAAAATGACAGGTGTTTTCTAAGAGTGCCAGTAAATTTATTATTCATGGGGTTTTGAGAGCTAAACTTCTCACAGTTTACATACTCAAATGTTTTTTGAAAATTATAAAGTATTTCTTGGTAATGTTTTGCTTAGTTCCAGGCTATGAACTTCTCTTCCAACCTTCTCAATAAATAGAACCCAACTGACAAAAACTTTTTCAACTGTGTTTTTGGGAAATATATATGGATGATAGGACTAAAAAATGTGTTAGTGAAAGCATTAGATTGCACTGTTCAGACTAAAGTGAGAGAAACTATGGTTAGAGACTGGATTAGAGTATTATTGGACACTGAATTGTGGAGATTCGTGTTGTGGGTTGGACTTTGCTTCTGGAATTTTGCAGTTCTAGAAGGATGGGGCAGGAAGTGATACCATTTTCAAAATCTGCATAGTATGCTCTTATTTGTTAGTCTTCTGTTGGATTTTTCTCTTAGTTTAATTAAGAAAAGGATTTCCATTTATTGTTGTAAACGTATGTCCCACAGTTGAGAACCACTGCAGAGTAAATTTACATGACTTTCCATACTAAGAACAGAGGGAATGGCAGTGGAATAGGCAAACGTAATAAAAAGAGTTCTTCTAAGGTAAAATGTAAACATTAAATTGTTCTGTAGATCAGTTGACTTTTGCACTTTCTGAGAATATATGGACTTAAGTTTTTCAAGATCAATTGTACCACTGAATAAAGTTCTTTAAATGAAAAACTAAACTAGGATTCAGTGAGATGGTTGTGTGCTAACAAAATGAAGGGAAGTTACGTGTCATCCTTTGAGACACTCAGAAAATGGATTTGTTTATTTTCGAAAAATACATTGTTTGTTATGCTCTGTATTAGGAAAGAAGCGAGTAACTTGTGTTCAGATTTGAGAGGGGAGTTTTTTAGGCCTGAAAAAGAGTTCTGGCAGCAGTTCCGTGACATTTACTTGAACTAGAGGAGAAAAACAAGGCAGCATTAAATGTGTTTAGCAAGAGTTTTTGAGGAAGTGAGGTTCAGTGTGCTAATTTCGATGTAAAAAAAGCAACATCTAACCAGAGTCTTAAATTTAAATAAACTGGGAATTAAATATTCCTTATGGCTGCATGAGTTTGACAAGTTACTTGAGTGACAAGACAGCATTTCAATGCTGCCTCCCAAAGATGCCCCAGTAAATCCTTAGGAAGACATACTTGCATTTGCATTCCACTGTATTCAGCCATGACATTTGCACCAAGTCCAGGGAGAATTTTTTAACACAGTAGTCAGATTCTCTTTTTCATGCACAGTGACACATTAATAGAAGCAGTTTAAGTAGATGTGCTGGGACTATAGCAGTTCTGAGGTAATTAATTTCTCAGTGGAGATCTCACTTGACTAAAGTAATGGAGAAAATAGTACAAAAAAATTTTAAAATGCAACTCGAAGAAGATGCTGTAAAATGTTCCTGCTATTAAGAAAGTATTCCCCACAAAATCTTCTGTAGCATCAAAGTCACATTAAGTTGATCCCTTCTTCCAGCTTTGTGTCACAATGCCCTATCCTCCACAGTGCTCTCAGTCAAAGAACCATGGTACCACATGGATCAGTGAAGTGATCCACATAATTTTAACCCTTGGGGAGAAAAACCCACAACAAACAACTGTGTTATTTCAGTGCCAGCAGAGAAAATGCTCATGGAATTATATTTGCAGTCAATGAAAATTATCCCAGTTACACTAATAGGCTTAGAAACTGGTATGGGCATTGAACCTGTACAATGCTTCCAAAGTTGGCTTCCTAATTTAAACTACACTTCTTCCATATTTTACACTCCATCATCAGTAGTTTATATCAAAATAACGGTTTCTGTGTATGAAGTTAGAGACAATGAGTGAATTCTGACTGTAAATGTTCCTCCCTGTTCTTATGCCTGCTAATGTACACTTATCTGACCATATTTTAATGTATTTAATGGATTTTCTAAGACTTTTGACTGAAAATGCAAATAACCTGCCACAAGAATACTGAAGCCTAAGACTTGTCGCAAAAGAGATGCTGTGGTTCGAGCACAGAGCACAGAACCAGCAGGGCCTGTGTTTTGTGTTTGAAAACAAAACCACTTGTGTTAAAACTAAAAAATTTTGAGTGGAAATTCAGACCATTAGACTTTACATTGAAATGGGTATATTTCCACACTGTGAACTTGGCTGACACAGGTTTTTCTCAGTCTCATTTTCCTTTCAAGTTTACCTACTTAATTTTTCACTCCAACTCCTACTTTGTTCCTTCCCAAATCCCCCATTCTGATAGTGACGGTGTCCAACAGCTTGGCCTTTACATGTTTGACAGCTGGTCTCTGCTCATCAGCCAGCACTGGTTCCAGCACCGATGATGTGTTTACCAGGGGCTTTTCCAAGCCCTGCCTGCTCTGACAAAGTACTGTGGATCTATTTTTTGCCTGGCCTGTGTAGCAGTAGCCTTGTGAAGGTCACAGAAATAATCCTGCACCTTGCCTGCTCGGCCCTGCAGCAACAGTAGTAAAGTCCTGCCACTATCCACAGCAGGGCAATCAAAGGTCTTTCCTCCTGCTGATGCAGAATCAGAAGGCACTGGGACAAGATGGAGAGGTGGAGTGGACACATGGATGAGACAACAGATACACATTACTTGATGGCCTGCTGAAGTTGGGAAAAGCCAGGAGAGACAAGACTGTTAAGCTCTTCTCTGACCATCACCCGCAGTCTGCATGGGGTGAGATGTCACCTGCGCTGCCCCTGATTCTTGATCCGGGCAGTCCTGGACTCCTTACTGCCAGTCTTGGTAACTCTTTTCTCACCACAGATCTTGTGACCTGTGTGAAATAAGGGATTGTCAGGAAACATTTCTATTATGAAGAGGCTTTTCTCCCTGTCCTGAAGTTCTTTGTATCTTGCTGACCTTCACGTGGAAGCATTAGGCAAGTGTTCTATGAATCCAGGCTGTGCAGACTGGGAGCCGAATCGCAGTGTATTCATCAGAAAATACCCTTGAGCGACCTAAGAAATACCCAAGGCGGATCTCCCCGCTGGTTCCGTTTCCGGGCGGTCGCTGTCACCAAGGGCGGCGGGGCGGCCCGAGGCGCGGCCCGCCCCAAGATGGCGGAGTACGTGCAGGTGCTGAAGCGGGCGCTGAAGCACATCGGCGGCCACGGCGGCGCCCGCGGCGCCATCCTGCAGCTGCTCAGGTAATGCGGCGGGCGGCGGGGCCTCCCCGCTGCGCGACCGCCGCCCCGC
>NW_024580664.1:860597-895448 GCF_017639235.1 Corvus kubaryi | reverse complement strand
CGCGGCCGGGCAGGCCTCGGGAAGAGCCCGCTCCGCCCCGCCCGCCGTGCGTTCCGCCGAGGCGGCGCGTCCCGGTCGGTACTGGGTGCTGTGCTCAGAGCGGTCTCCACGGAGGGCCCGCGGCTGTTTTCTCTTCTTGAGGCACCTTGGAGGGTTCCTGGATGCTGAGCTGTCGGTGTTGCCCGGACAGGTGTTCCTGGTGTTCAGCCGCGGTCTGTGGTCTGTTGCCACAGCCGTGTCTCTGCTGTAGCTGCACTCGATGCTTATGCGTACGCCATCGTCCTCTTTGCTCTGGGTCACCTCAGGTTGGCAGTGGTTTTCTTAAAAGTGCACAAATCTGGGAGCCGTGCATCTGCTGAAATCCCGTGGTGTAAAGCAAGAGAATTACTTCATTTGCCTTACTGGCTCTATTTCTTCTAATTCACTTCAAACTGCAGGTCACCTCTGCTCTTTGGCAATGGATTGTCACTGCTGACCTATGCTCAGCTTTGGATGCCCTCCAGCCCCAGTGGCATTTTGTGCAAAATTAGTTGCAGCCTTTGTTTCCATTCATGTCTGAGTACTTTCTTCCCCAACTACAGAACCTTGCACTTACCCACATTAAACTTTCTCCTGTTTTTTTTTTCCTCTCACTCACATCTCATCTTTCTTGTATTTTGCACTGTGATACAGCAAGTTTGAAGGTGCTCCCAAATAGGAGCTGCAGGTTTACTAGGGCACTCTTTTTGCATTCAAATCCTTGATGAAATGTAGGGTGGAAGTCTAAATGGTATGTGATCCAAATTCAGCAGTGTCAGTAACCCGTGTTGTATTTATAGTTGATCCTGGCAAAAGTATTAGGACATATACAGTGAATGTTGTAGGCCTGACCACATGCTACAAAGCTATTTTTTTAATCAATATTGAGAAGTCAGGAATGTGGGATAGGGATGATTTGCAAAGACAAACTTCTCTGCCATATATTAATGGCTTTCTTATGTTAGAACAAACAAGCCAAGCTTTCTGAGCCTTCTTGAAAGCTTCCTCCCAGATCCCCCCCCAATCATCATAGCCCTTTTCCCGTTATTTCTTGTGGGTTAAATTGATCTGTTCTGAAAAGTTAAACATAACATTTTACACAGTTTGTGATCAGGCCTCACCAGTATTTTAATATAGTGGCTTTAGTACCTGTTGAGCAGTAAGACAATACATGGTTTCCCTGGCTAGTGCTTTACTGCTAATTACTATTTTCTGTCACACACCTTCCCCCTGCCTCCAGGTTGTTTTCTCCTCTTTGTTTTCCTTCTCAGGCTGTAGTTATTACTCTGACAGTTCTCAAGAAGAAATGGAGCTGGGGAAATGAACATGTGGAAGAGTTTGAGTATTAGGTTTCATCAGAGTGCCTCTTCCCAAGCACAGCTTAATGAATGTCTCCTCAGAGATCGTTTGTGAGTCTAAGATCGCAGACTGTGTTGGCACCTTTCCACCACACAGAAAAAGAAGGCAGGCAAGACTGGAGACAGTGCTGTCCTTCTTTTCCTTCAGAAGACTGAAGTTAGGTGTGTTAGGTGGGGAATCACACCTGATCCTCGTAACCACACCAACCACAAACACAATTGCTGCCTCCTGCTCACCTTTAAAGCCATTAAATCATCCATCCCAGCTAAAGGAATAGGCTTAGTACTTAAATGAAGAGTAAGCAAGGTGTTCTTTCTTGCAACAGTTGATTTTAAGAAGTAATCACTGGTAACTGGAAAAAAATTATTTACCCAAGTCAGGAGACTGTTTCTCTGAATTTCCCTGCTTTTCTCTATGTGTTTTTCACTGAGGCAGCTGCAGCAGATTTATATGTTATGAAGTCAAATTATTAAGAGCCTTTGTGGCTGGAAACATTCTCTTTACTTAAAACTCAGTGAAATTGGCTGGAAAATATTTTCTGGAAGCCATAAATACCTCTCAGTGTCTGATATCAGTATTCAGAGCATGAAGTCAGGACAAGGGCGTAAGAACACTTTAAAGAAAGGGAAGGGAAAAAGGAAGGGAGAGCAGCAGTGGAATGGCTCTTTTTTTTCTGAAGCTGGGAGTTTGGGCTTGTAAAGCTGAGCCAGAGATCTTTAAGTGTTTCTTTGATAGAGGAGAGATGTGTCAGAGAATCTCTCTGCCTGCCACCACAGAGGTTTAAAACAAGTACCTGCTGGAATGATTGTCACTTTCACACACCCTGGGAGAAAAAACAACAAAAAAATCTTCATCTGACCACATTCCTTCTCACTTGGGATTGAGTTGAGAGTGTGCATAATACCACAAACAACTAAAACCTTTGAGAGGAAACTTTTCTTTATCTAATTCTGCCTGGGATGAATGTCAGTAAAAAGAAAAACAAAGTTGTAGATATAGAGGGAGAAGAGCACTTCAGTTCATTTTAAGGTTTTATCATTAGCATGTAAATCATAGGCTCAGTTTAATTATTGATCTCTACAATAATGTTAAAATATGTTCTTTATAAAGAGTTAAAACTCGTATATACCTTATCTGGGTCAATGTAAGTCTCACGGAGTTGCAGGGTGAATGCTTGCATCTTTCACACTTACGCAAAAGCAAGAAAGTAACAATTATAGTGTAGGGTTTAGCATGTATTTCCTTGGCAAGCAGCTGCAATGGCCTAAAATATTGCTATTCCTGTCTTGGAGGTTACTGCCCACACAGCCATGGGAAGTCTCTTGTGCTGCTTCAGTGCTGACCACTTCCAATAGCAATTCAGGCTGAAATAGTAGCTACTAACAGTTGAGAAGGATGGTAACATTTTCTACTAAGTGTATTAACATGTGACTCTGGGACTCCCACAGTATTTAAGGTTTTATGGGTGTTAAATTGTAGAGTTGCTTTATCTTCCACTATAATGAGCTTTTAAATAAGTAAGAGTTCCTGAAAGCATTTTTGTATGGGTTTTATCATCCTGCCAGTGGGGTGCACATTAGTTGCAGGAATTGGTGATGGTGATTGTTTTACAATCCTTAAGCTTGAATAGTTTTTTAAAAAAATATCTTTGCATACATGTGTACAGGTTTTTACTAGCCCCTAAGAAACCTCTGCCACAATTTCATTCTGAGAGGATGCCAATTTAAATTGTTGTTTTGATAATTCACAGGGTCAATGATTTGAAGACTGGTAATCTGATAGGAACTGACAAATATGGAAACAAATACTATGAAGACAAAAGAAACTTCTTTGGTATGTGTGCTAATGTGAACACCTCCCAGCCAACTGTGCAGCTTTCACATAGCTTGTGTGCTTTCTGCTAGTGAAATACAACTTGTTGCCTGCCTGACTTCCCTGCACTTGACTTGTGTGAGTCTTAAACAAGGAACTCACAGAAATGCTTTGACAGCTTCTGTTTCTCTGTAGCATCCCTCAATTCATTTGCAAACACAGTCAATCTGAAACAATAAATATGGGATAAATAAAAGCCAGTTAGATGGTTTCCATGTAGGTAAAGCTATATGATCATGTGATTTAGAGTTGAATTTGGTCCTTGACCTAAAGGCTGGTAGTTTAACAGGTGGGCAGAGAAGGAGAGCTACTTTTATAACTGCCTCACAGCTCTACTCACTTACATGATCACTTCAGGGCAAAGAGCACAGGTTAGCTTAAACTTCCTATTACCTTAAGTAATGGGATTTTAAATCAAGTTTGTAGAGTGCTTAAAAAGGCAGCACCTAAAGCAACACAGGTGACACATAAGCAATTGACATGCTGGTCAGGCCAAGCTGACTGCTGACTGTAGGGTAACCAGGGAATGCACTTGCTGGTTACCATTGCTTGGTAGTTTTGTATAGCTGAAATTTAGTTTACTCTTAGGTTATAAGATGTCAATGTCAAAGGCAATGTCCTTTGGGAAAAGACTCCTCATAACAGAGAAAAAAAATCCCCAAACCTGTTTCTCTGCCTAAAAAATGCGTAAGTCCCTATTTCCCATTACTTATACAATAGCCAGTATTTGCTTCTTTGTGAGAGTATTAGATTCAGTCATCCAAAACTACAGTAACAGTGGAAATACAGACAACTTGGGGAAAAAAAAGCTGTGCTGGCTTTAAAATAAGTGCCCATTGTGGTAGATACTATCACTCAAAACGTTTTTCATTGGTTTTCCTGAATTCTCTCCTTTATGTGAAAATAATTTACTTTTTTGAACTAATGTAATATTTCTGTTTGTTTACTTAAGGTCGACACAGATGGGTTGTATATACTGATGAAATGAATGGCAAAAATACCTTTTGGGAAGTTGATGGAAGCATGGTGCCCCCTGAATGGTAAATGATTTAGCTTAATAATGTGGACAGATTCTCATTGTAGTTGCTTTATATTTTCTTATCTTACAAAGCAGAATATTAAAAAAAAATAATTTCATGGATGTAGCTGTCTTGTCAGACTGGTCACTTCTAATGTTGAACTGCATTCATGTTTGTTGCTCACTGTCCTGGCAGAGGCACTCATTGCTTTTTGGATTGAGAAAAGCATTTTGCCAGCCAGATTGAGCAGGTCAAGATGGTCTTCTAATTTTCTTTATTACTTGTGATTCTCTGTTAATGGCTTGGCAAAGCCTTGGGCACCAGAAGTAAAAAATTTGTTATTTTCATCATAAGCAAGAAACTAAGAAACATATGGCAATGGTGGAACAGCATTCCTTAACCCACAGCCACTAACAGCATAATTGTTTCAGTTTATATACATTGATGTGGTTGTAAACATTAAAGTGCCAGGATGCTCCATATGTTGACTGCTCCTTGACTATAATTTTTATTGAGGTTTTATTTTCTGTTCGTGCACTTCAGTAATAATTCCGTACAGCCTTGAGTTCCAGAAGGTCTCTGGCCACGCAGCTGTTGATCCTTTTTTTGTTTTCCTAGAAAACTCAGACCACATAAAGTAACAGTGTATCCTAGTAAAAACAATCTCTGTGCAATTCTTCAGGGACAGGAATAGCACTTCAGCCCCAAAGCAGCAAAAGGTGATACGAAGAGAGAAGTGTTTGAGAAGACTGAGCAAACACTGACATTTATTACTCCTGTGACAAATGCTCTGTGCCAAGGCTGGGACCGATTATAAAATCTCCTAAACTGTGGCTCTCACAGGAACATTTGAAGAATGCGTGGGTCGACTCTCTAGGCAGTCAATTTTATTTCAAGCTCTCCCAGCCTTATAGTATGTTTAATGTGGTTAATGCTTTTTCCTGTCTTATTTGGTAAGAACTGAATGGCGTTGTTTTTGGAAGTGACATTAGAATCTCCAACACCAGGATGTTCATGCCTTGCTCTCTGCATAACTGTTGTTTGGTTCTGGTTGTTATCCAGTATTAGACTGTGCTGGCTTTTAAGATTTTCTTTATTTTGAGGCATAGGTTTTGTTTCGTTTTGTTTTTTCCTTTGCTTGGGTTTATGTGATGTTTGTTGCCATTTACAAACCTCAGTAAAGGGTTTCTTCCTGAGAATCAAAGTGAAGTTTCAAGAGTTAAGTAGCTTGTTTAGTTCACAGAAATTAATGAGGTAGAAAAACTTCCTATCAATGTGGGAAAAATTCCTTTAAAAGAAGCAGTAAAGATTTCATTATTTTCAAGACTGGTGAGTGTAATGAGGCACAAAATGGTAAACAGTCTTGTGTTCGAAGGTATTTTTGTCAGGAAACTTAGTTGTGCAGTACCATTCAGGCTTGTGGATTTGGATTTTTTGGGGGGTGGGGGAAAATAAAGTGGGGGTGGTGTTTCTTGCTGATAAATGTGTATGTCCCATGGTAACATATGTTCATTCTTATATAGGAATCCTAGCTTTGTGACACATTTACATCACTGCTGTGTATTTCCATACAGCTTAGAGACATCTCTAAAAATACAAGTATTTTGACTGGGAATAAATGCTGTCTTTTAAGACTTTTTAAAAAATTTTATGTGGTGCTATAGTGCCTTACATTTTTAACATGGTATAGACTTCTGAATTGAAACTGGCAATATATTGTACAAGCCACTGTCAGTGTAACACTAGAGTTGTGCAACTGCACAGGTAATGAGTGGTTATTTTGGACCCAGAAATTTGTTGGAAATAAATTAAACTGTGTGAAATTACTTGTATTAACAAAGAGAGTAATTAATGCACAGTATAACAGTATGATACATGTTTGTCATCCTTGGGTCAACTGGGAAGTATTTAAAGTACCGCTGTTAGAGGTGAGCATGATCTGAATGCTTTTTCTAAACACTGATTTTTTACTCTGGGATTCAGTTAATTTAGCTCAGCTCAGTGAAATTTTGTGGGTATGTTGTTGTATCCTCTCCTTGCAGTGTGCCTTCAGGATTGTGGAATATGAATGCTTGTTCAAGTACAATTAAGTGAAGCTCATGCATGATGAACTGGGAAAAAGCATTTTGGTATGTTGAAAAGTTCTGAAAACAACTGGGGAAAAAAATGCTGCCCTTTACCTTCTCTCAGATACTAGAGAAAAAGAAAAAACAGAAAGAAAAAACATCTTATATGTAATAACGTATTGTGATACTGTTTTAGGAGCTACTGAGTATTTTCAGTATTCTGAAATAATTGCTGTAATGTCTTTTGACAAAGGATGTACTGAAATTGTGCAGTATGAAAGAAATCAAAGTGTTGTTTTGACATATGTCTACTCTTCAGGGAATCGAGACTGTTGCTTTTTAAAAATGTTTCCACACCAGAATATGTAGGCTTGTAGTTTATACTGATTTAGTTGTTATTTAACTTCTTTTTCACTCTGGGTTTTCTTTTTTTGTCTCCAAAATCCAGATGTTGATATCTACTTTGTTGGAGACGAGTTAATTAGATTTTTAAAAATTTCTTCCATACTTGCCTTGGGAATGAAGAATATTAATCTTCTTTTAATGCTTTACAAGATATTTGGCACAATTTTTTCCCTACACAAAGTCATCTTTTTCACTTTTAGACAGTGAGAGAAACCAAATACTTGTTTTGTCTCTTACTAGTCAGAGTATGCTGTTTGCAGGAACTCAGTGCTTCCATTTTTGAACACACTGATCGGGTGTGCTCTGTGAACATACAAACAATAGAAGTTAAATCCGTTTATAGCAATGCCTGTGTGGACTCTGTTTAGTGCTTTCATTGATGTCTCCATTGCAGCATCACTCTAATCCTTGGCCTGTGTGTTTAAGCTATTTGTTTCGTGTATTTCTGGTTCAATGTACTTCGGTTTGCATTTTGGCCAAATACTTTAAAAAAACAAATTGACAGCTCGTGTAAGTGTACACACTAGTTAAAAATAAATTGCTCTTTCAGTGTCATCCTGTGGGGAAAGAAGAACTGTAGTTTGAGAATAGTTTTTTCCTTTTGTAGGGACGCTTCATTTTGCCAGCACTGTCCTGTGTATTTGTAGTGTCTATCCTGTGCTTTGAGGTTTATTTCCTTCTGGTGCAAATCTGCCATCTTTGGAAGGAGCTCCAGGAGTGTTTATTTCATATAGTGAAGTATTGCAAATTTACCGTCAGTTTAATAGTCTGCATCCTCTTTAGTTGATCTGACAGGGAGGAATGTAGCACCTCAGACTTTAAGTGCCAACACACTAGAAAATGTAAGGAAACTTGCAATTCTCCTGTAAAAATGCTGCTTTTCAAGTCTGCCTTCAAGGAAAACAAAACAAAAAGATTGAATAGAAAAGGAAGGAGAGTGGGAAAATTTCCATCCTTTTAGTAGCTTCACAATAAATTTGTGGAGTTTTATAACTTGATTAAGTGCTAGTTTGGTGTTTTCAGTTAAATTGAATGCCATCTCATTGCTGTGGTGTAGTAGCTTGCATGAGAAATTCGTTATCTCCCATATGTAAACAAATAAACACATTTGGTGTCCCTTTTTCCTTCTCTGCCTTATGACCTGAACCCACATCTTCATTTCTCTTGTCTCACTGCATGGTTAACTTGTGGCAAAAAGTGGATGTTAACACGTTGGCAAACATCCTGAGCTGACGCAGGCTGTGCCTGAACCTTGCAGATGCACATATGGTAGTGGCTGCTGAGTTTGTGTAGCATCAGTTCTTGTTTGACAGCTTGTACATCATAGAATTGGCTCCGGTCCCTTGTAGCTTCAGTTTGCTTCTAAATATTTGTTAAAACTTGGGAAAAAATTCTTCATAGTCTTGAGAGCTTTTGAAGATACTTTGAGGTGTCTTTTATCCATTTACTCAAGAAAAAGTGCAAAGGCTTTGCTGGGCTCAGTCTGCTTTCTAGTGACTGCTCTCTAATTCAGCAAACTGTCTCAGCCTCTTCAGAGCTGCTTGCATCCTCCTGATATTTGTGTGCTCTGTGCAAGTTATCTGCTTCTTGTAGGTTTTCAGTCATTAATTGCTTTTGAATCCTGTTTTTCCACGCATGGATTTACAGGCCAAGTTTGTATAGAAATCTGGCCATCTGCAGGATGTCACATCTCTTTATTCATGCTGTTCAATCTAGTGCATGAAAAGCTTTTCTTGAGCATCTGGGGGTAGAGTCTGAGATATCAGAGCTTCAAAGGATTCTTTGAGGCAGGTGTCAAGGGGAAAGTCTTCCCAAAATAAAGTTATCAAGATTTTAAGTGGAAAGTGGGAGCTTTTGTTTGAGAGAACAGACTCTGCAAACCAAAATGCTTTTGTAAGTCACATGTTGTGCTTCTAAGGGGAATGTTTTGTGACCAGGTTAAGCCCTGAAACTCCTAAATATAATTCATAGTGGATTGATTTCTAAACAAACTTTTGAAATCTCTTCATGTATTTCAATACCTGTGACTGTACTGACATGTCTTGTCAGTGAGCAATTTTATTTCTAGTTTCCAGTGAGAAAATGTGATTCAAGGATTGGTTTTGCTGATCTGTTTAAATTTGAGCCTGGTTTCATGTTGATGTTACAGAAATCCAGAAAACCTTAAACCCAAAGATGTTTATTTCTCAAAAATGCTGTATTTTAAAAGGTTTTATGAATTTAGTCTTAAAAAGCTGCAAAACAATAGTTTAAATGACAGGTAAAGCTACTCTTAAATGATACTGTGAAACTTTTCTGCTGTTTCAAGGAATGAATGTATGACAAGTACACTTGTAATGACAGAGGTGCCAGACATCAAGCAGGCTTGGAATATAGTTGATTTTAGCTGAGCATTAATACAGGTCTAGTGCTGTGCTTGCTCCAGCCTGTCTTTCAGGGCCTTGGTAACTGGATTTCTGTCTGACAGTTTTTTGTTTGTCCTGGTGGTGTGTGTGACTTTTGGGGAGCATGAGGATGGTGAGGCGTGATCACAGGTGTGTAAATAGGGATTTGTGTGCAGGATTCTTATCCACTGTTACCAGAAGCATCACTAGGTGAATGTGTGTTGTAAGTTGCCTGTGTCATGGTTTAACCCCAACCAGGCACCAAGCCCCAGGCAGCCACTTGTTCACTCCCCCTCCAGTGGGACTGGGGAGAAAAGGGTAAAAGCCGGAAAACTCATGAGTTAAGGACAGTTTAATAGTGAAAACAGAAGCTGCACACAGGCAAAGCAAAACAAGAATTCAGTCACAGCTTCCCATGGGCAGGCAGGTGTTCGGCCATCTCCAGGGGAGCAGGGCCCCATCACATGTAACGGTGACTTGGGAAGACAATTACCACCACTCCAAACATCCCCTTCTTCCTCCTCCTTCCCCCTACATGATATACTGAGCATGATGCCATGTGGTATAGAATATTCCTTTGGTCACTTGGGGTCACCTGTCCTGGCTGTGTCTCCTCCCAGCTTCCCGTACACCCTTAGTCTCCTTGACAGCATGGCAGTACAAAAATCAGAAAAGGCCTTGGCCGTGTGTAATTGCTCAGCAATAACAAAAGCATCTCTGTGTTATCAACCCTGTGTTCAGTACAAATCCAAAACACAGCCCCATACTGAGGAAAATTAACTCAATCCCAGCCCAAAGCAGCACAGTCACAGAGAGTTAAATTCACTTTATTAATGTCCCTTGCACATTGCAGTAAGAGCCTTAATTTTTATTTTTATAAAGAAAATTAACTCTACCCTGGCCAAAACCAACATAATATGTTACAGTAAGCAGTTTTGAAAAACTGAGGTTCCTCTGGAGTGATACTCCAAAGCGTTTTGAAATGCAGTTCTAGAGTCAGTACTAGCAGAATGGACTGTTCTTTTGCCCTTTCTCTCATGCCACACACTCTGTGTTTCTGTGTTAGCAGTGGAGAGCTTGTTGGGTGTGAGCATAGGATCCCCCCTCTGTCAGGTTAGCTTTTTTGCAGCACTTCTGCCAACCTTGATGCAGGCTGTCATAGGACACGTGATACCTGAGGTGATGTGAAGCACAGTAGTGCACAGAATTCTTCTGACAGGTGTGAATCGGGCAAGAGAGTTCACCTAAGGTGAGAGCTTTGTGTGATGTGGCCAGGGCATTTCAGAGGCTGGTTTAAAACACCAGGTTTAAAACTGAGCAAGACCTGATTCTCTATCATCAGACCACATTGTGATTAGTAGTGCTATGGGGCCACCTTTTTCCAGACAGAAGTCATTTGCCACTTACCTTTTTTTAACATAAAAGCAGTGGGAAATGTACACTTTGAATGAGACCAGATTTACAAAGGAGACTGGAGAGAGGAAGAGCTGGATCGCCTTCACATTCACACTACATTGGTCACTTCATCTGAACATGTGTATAACTTCCAAAGTGGATAATTTTTCCCATAGGAAGCTGTTCTTTGCCTCTAAACACAGTTTTTTCCTCTTAGTTTTAAATGATCTTATGGTTCCGTCTGTATTCAAGCCAGTTTCCTGGCAGTCCTTAGTCCTACAATGTGTGGCTTCAGTTTGGGGGTTTTGTTTGGTTTTTTACTTCAAGAAAAAGAACTTCAGGCTGACACTTTTTTAAAATTGACATTTTTGTATTAAAGTTATAGCTAAAGTTGAGATTTTTTTTCTCTGTTTTTTAAAAATACATGTCAAGAAGCAGTTGGAAAAGATTACCAGCCTTCTCTAGAGCTCTTCATGTTTACGATATACCTATCAGTCTATTTCTCACCACTTCTGTAGTGGTTTTGTTTTGCTGTATAAATGAAGTGTGCTGGATTTGTTGCTAAGGGCTGAAAATGCAATTTTTAGGTTTTCTAATAGAACTAGAGAAGAGAACTTCATATTTTTAGGTCAAGTCTTTGCAAAAGCTGATTAGCAGAAGTCTCCTTAATTCTACTCAGTAAAAAAAACACATAAGCTTGCAAAAAATGTCATAACCTCACTTTTGTCGTAACTACACACAGTAGGAAGTACATGTAAACTGACAGGTGATTAAAATGTAATTCAGATTTCAAAGTTGCTTCAGGCACTGAAATAGGAATGGGATGGAATCAATTCAGTTGGTCTCTGCTGCAGTGTTTCAGTAAATTGTTAGAGAAAATGCTTTGCTTGATCATTAATGTTGCTTGCACCAAGAAAGATTGACATTTAGTTCATAGGTAAAGGCTAATCACTGTAATCACTTGATAATTACCCTGTTACTGATTGGTATTAATCATTGTGTTGTGCAGTCAGTAAATATTTATATGCTTGTTTTAGGTGTACTTACGTCATTAATCTGTATCCCAAATAGTAGCCTCATGTATGCTTTGAAAATGGTATTGAAATTGTTGTGCAGTGTAGTCTTCTGGTAATTAAAAACAAAACAAAGCTTCATAACCTAACAAAGAAAAAGCCCAGACAACAAAACCATACCTCGTGGTTTTGCCATTTGTAGTGCCTGCCTTGACCTGGCTGCTTGGTGAAGGCTGTACAAACAAGTGACAACATACTCTGCCCAAAACCTGAACGTACAAAGGAACAGGAATTTGAACTTAGGTATGCTTTGAACTGCTTGGAGGCAGAATTGTTGTTTATCAGTTAGGTTTGTGAAACTAATTAATATCCTGTTGTCTCATTGAAAGTCACACTGGATTAAAATTATTTTTCTCCCTTCTCAGAATAAATACTTAGTGTCTCTTCAGAGGAGGACCCTTGTGAGTCAGGAGATAGCCTTGTCATGTAATGTTCCTTAATATCAATATGTCTTTTTCCTCTTAAGGCATCGCTGGCTGCACTCAATGACAGATGACCCTCCAACTACTCATCCACCAGTCGCTCGTAAATTTATCTGGGAGAACCATAAATTCAATGTGAGTGGCACTCCTGAGCAGTATGTGCCTTACTCTACTACTCGCAAGAAGATACACGAGTGGATCCCACCTAAAACAGCCAGCAAGTAACAACAGCAACAACATGACTTGTCTCAGCTTGGGCTTTCAGTGTAAACTGTATTTTCACTGGTTTTGTTCAGAATAAAAGCCTCCTATAGCAGCTGTAGTTTAGTTTATTGAATTGGGGGCAGGGAAACAAGTGAGAAAATGTTGGGAAGAGGACAGAATACGTGACAAGTCTTGATCTCATCAAGATACTGTGCTTTTCTCATACTGTCAGTGTCCTGTCGTCACATAAGCAGCTCTCAAACTCTTTTTAGCGTAACAATTCCCGTGGTAGTTACTGCTCATGTTTGTGTCATTCAGCAGAATACAAATACACATTTGAAATACAGATTTCTCATCTCTAACATTATCCTTTTGCAGTCTCTGCATGGCAAATAATGCACTTTTCGTGTACTATTTTCTTTTAAATTTTCATAAGACAAGTTAGAATAGTACGACCAGTCAGGACTATAGTTTTCATTCATAAAGTGTTCATAAGTATATACATGAGTATGCAAAAAGCATTGCTGTATTCCAATATGGGATGATACATGATATAAAAATTGGAAGGCTACATTAATCAAATGACATCTCACCCATAAGGGAACTCAGCCATAAGAAGAGGGCCCTCTGTCACAAAAATCTCTTTTGCTGTGGAGGTTCATTACAAGATGTTCTCATAAGGGTTTGAGATGGGCTGTTTGTTCTCTTGTGGCAAGATTTTTAAAAGTCTTTGGAAGTTTGAGATTGCACAGGTTTTAGGAGGTGGTAAAATGTACCAGAACCTAGTCTCAAAAATGTGAAGCTGGCAAGTGCACTTTAGAAAGAGAGTTGGTTGGGGCTGTGGCTTTTTTCTGTATCTTGCTAATTAATTGTTGACTTTTATTCCAGTCTGCTTATGTGTTTTAGCAAAGCTGCCCTCTCCACAAGGCTTTCTGTACCTGATGACCTACTCTGTGGATAACTGGTGCGGGCTGTGCCCCCCCAGCCCCTCATTCACCCCAGCATCTCAGCTGGTTGGGGAAGAAAAGAGAAACTTCATGGGTTGAGAAAGATGGGAAGAGTGCTTGCCAGTTACCATCATGAGCAAAAGAGATTTTAATTTATTGCCAATTAAAATTGCATAGTGAGAAACAAAGTCAAAAACTGTAAAACACCACCTTCTCTCCCCACTTCTTCCCAGGTTCAACTTCACAGCTTCACTCCTGACTCCTCTACCTCCTCCTTGGGGAATGGTGGTCAGTCTGTAACAATTGTTGTGGGCTCTGCTGTTCCTGCTCCCTGATTCAGGCTGGGTCCTCTTCGTGGGCTGCAGTCCTTTTCAATAAACCCAGTATGGGTTTTCCACAGGCTGAGGTTCCTGCTGGGAAATGCCTGCCTGCTGGTGTGGATTCCTCCTGGGGCCATCAGGAATCTCAGCTCTGGCACCTGCAGCACCTCTTCACCCTCCTTCTGCTTTCAACTTGGTGTTCACATGGCTGCTGCCCACTTCTTTCCCCCTCATCCTCTGCCTATGCAGTATTTTTTGCCCCATCTCAAATCCTCTTTCTCAGAGGTGCCCCTGTTTGGCAGCTGGACTGAGCCATGCCCTGTGGTGTGTTAGCTGTATCCAGCACAGGGCAGCCCCGGCCTCTCCCTGCAGAGGCTCCTGCAGACCCCGCTGCCAGCACCTGGACAGCTACACCCAGTGCACTGACTCACAGGAATCGTTGCTAAAGATGACTGAGAAGGGGGTTGGGTGTATTACATGCTTGCAATTGCCTGTCAAGAAGAAAAAACCTTTGCTCCCCAATGACCCCCACAGTGGCTGCACCACTTACTCTATGCTGGCTGATTTCCTTTGCCTGCCCACCCGACTGGGTCACTTAACCCTCAGTTGCTTCCTTCCTTATTAAATCAAATTCTGGATTAATTAATTACTTAAAGGTGGGGTTTTAAACTTTATTTTCTTGAAATTAGTTCTAGTCTTTAAATTAGTAGGAAGTAGCACCAACATCTCCTAACCTATCTAATTAGAAAAGGATAATGTTTCATTTACTTTAAGTCAACAAAAGCACTGGGCACAGCTGAAAAACAATTTGAGCCATACTGAGCAGCATAGGTGGAAAGGACTTGTTTCTTGATAGATTATTCAACCTTAAGAACAAAGCTTGCCCCAGCACCACTGGAGAGCTTCATCACTAACACTCATCTATACAAGCCCTGTGGGCTCAAACACGGGTAGAGCAATTAACTCTATTTTTTTTAGCCTCTATTTCTCTTTAATGTGTTTTTTACCAATTTCATTCCTCTTCCTTCTTTGTCCCATGGATTTTTGGGTTGCATCCTAAACACACATCAGGAGGTACATTTGGGAATGAGATTCTGTACTTAGGGGATCGGCAGTAACTCTTCCTACACCTTCTATGCGGAAAGAAGAGATCTCAGCCTGTTTGTCCTTTTGCTGTCGTCTGGAACAGAAACTTTGAGGAAGCAAACAGTTTTGAACAACTTTGTCTGCAGCAGTGCTACATAGAAAAATGAGCATGTCCTCCTGCCCTGCTGGGCTGAAGCAACTCTAGGACTCAGTAGCTTGGTTTAGAAAATATCGTGCATCCCATTTCTGGAGAGGACAGAAGCCTGCTCATCCTTCTTTAACCAGCAGGAATCACAAATGCTGAATTTTAAATGCAAAATTTCACTGATATCTCTTGTAGCATTGCTCCTCCAAGGTAGATTGCACAAGGCACATACAGGAAATAAAGCACATGCAGAAGAATCAGTGATCCTCCACAAGGCTTTCTGCAAAAGCTTCTGCAATTCAGTCTTTTTATCAGCAATCTCATTCAGTTACGGAAGTTCACCTTTGCTCATGACATCTGCCTCAGTATTCAGGTTCAGTTGCTTTCTGGTCTAAATGACATTTTAAATGCCAAGCTGGCCAAGTGTCGCAGCAGATGGTGTCTTCAACCAGGTGCAACCAAAGCACTGACAGAAATATTCCCCTTTCACTAAATGTAAGTTTTAAAAGAAACAAGTTTCTGATATGGGAACAGGCTTATTAAGAAGACAGGTATCTCTTCCAGAAGGAGCAGAGTGCTGAAGCCCACTTTTATTTTAAAATTGTGTCTGTACCAGTAGCTTTCCACATCCCCAGGGTCCAGATCAGCCCTTTGCTGTAGCTGCCTGCAGGCTTTTGCTGTGCTCCCAGCACGCTCAGCTCAGCCCTGTACATTGGCACGACACCCTTTCCTCCATGGGCACTGCATTCTGCCTCACTGCTGCCCATGCTGCTGCACCTCTCTGCCCTCTCAGCTGAAACTGCCCAGGACACATTGGAGTGGAGAACAATGGTGAAAGGAGCTTCAGGAGGCCATCTCATAACCATTCTAGCTACAGCAGGAGGAGAAATCTTTGACAGGCAGGGATATCCTAGAGCATTTAAGGAAGCTGAAAGAGGAGGGCAGGAGGCCTTGTCATTTCCTGCCCAACCTGTGCTGTACTACTGACTCCTGCACACTGGGTCCACCTGGCTCCTTGAGGGCACTATGAGAACATTCAGATATTCACCAACTCACATTTCCGTGTCATCTAACCTCAGGCTTCAGTTTTTTGGGATGTCTCCTGCTGAAGTTGGTATTGGGAAGCAGTCTTGATTGGCAGTTACAGGGGCAATTATTTTGGATAGAGCTGGAAGTCATCAGCCCAGAAAGCTAAAGTATGTATTTTCCACAGCTGTGATGCATTCAGAGTGAAACCTTTGATTTACTAATTCTGTTGGGCCTATTATTCTGATGGCAGCTGGGGGAGAGAGAGGGAACAGATCCTTGCTTTGCTAAAAGCTGCAAATCTAAAGGCTCTGCTTTCACATGGTGCTTACAAGGAGTGTACAAAAGTGGGTCCTTCAAAATGTGGGCAAAAGTGGCAGCCTTTAAATGGCACTCCAGGTTCCTCATGCAAATCCCACAGTAAGTGCTGGATTGCACTAAGTGGAAGCCTATCTCAGTGGAAGATACCAGAGCAACCCATGTCGGTGGGGAAGGGCCCAGCAGGTATTTTGTCCTGGAGACCTGCTGGGCTTTGAACACCACCCTCTGGTCCCCAAGCAGAGCAAGGCCCTCGTGGTAGAGCTGATGGTGACTTACCTCCAGCATGGAGCCAGGAAGGGGAGTGCTTTGCTGTGTGCACCATACCCAGCTGCCAGCAGGATCATGCTCAGTCTGCAGAAGAAATCAGAGCCGCCAGAGTCTTCCCTTTGCTGAAGGGCCAAAACCAGGTCTGGCTATTTCCTTATGTTTTCGAATCACTTGAACCCATGCAATGGCACTTCCCATTCTGATGAATTTTGCAGATGCTCTTAGCTTTGTTCACAGGCAACAAATATAAAGGGCAGAATTGAACCAGGATCTTGAGAAAAAAAGCACCGCTTTCAAAATACATGTATTTAATAATCACCTATGAGAGGGTTTGTTTTTTTGAAAAAGCACTTGAAGACTTAGATATATACAATTCAAATTCATTTTACTTAGAGATTCTAATTAATTATTTCTTTGGTATTAAATATCAACAGAGTAAAAAAAAATTAGAACATGAATATATGTATACCAAGCAAGAGCTGTATACACGAATGTGTGTGGGTACATAGGTGGGAAAAAAACAAACCCCATTTAGCATTGACTATATTTAGGTGAAATTTGTATTACAAAGTTTCCAACAAACAATGCTAAACTTTCTTCAAATCAAATTATAAAGATGTGTAATGCAAGTTAAAAACTGATAGTCACATCAAAATTTCTTGTTAATTAAAATCATGAATCACTTAATTTAAATTGGTTTATTCTGCACTATAAACCAGATAAGGCAGAAGAGGTTGATTTGATGTTGCAAGCAAGAATTTTTGTGTGCATGAGTGAAAATAAAAGAAACTGGCTAATTTTTGCCTGGGAATTTAGAGCAGGAGCAATGATCACTGGACAGCTTCACAAATTGCTTCTAAAATTGAAATTGTTTTGGAATTTGTTCCCATTAAAAAGGATATGCAGAAAACTGAAATTTTAGGAGCCTTATTTGTTATGTAAATTACCCCAAAACTACATTATTATCTTAGTGTAATTTAATCTCTGTAACAACAACAGAGTTACAAAATCTATTTAAATAATCTGTAGTGTTGTTAGCATCAATTAAACAAATCTCAGCTCAAAAAACTTTTGTTTTACATTGGTTTATACTGCTAGAATTCATATATATTTCCTTCTCATTGCCTATGATGTAATTCCTTTCCCATTCCTCTAATGGACTACTCAATTTTTCCCTGTGATATTTAAATATTAGCTTTAGGGCAAGTGGTTGTAGGACTGTTTTATATCCTTCATAGCCCAAGGATTTTTAGTTAATGGAATAACAATCTATCAAAACACAGCCTGAATGTAACAGATGAAGTCTCACGTGGTCGAGCATTCAGACACAGGCCTATTAATAGTTTGTGTTTTGAGGGTAACCATCCATAAAAATCCAGTGAGGCAAAACCAAATTCAGCAATACGTATGTGGCGCTTTCCTTGTGTCTGGCAGTGGCCAGAGAAATCAAGAAAACTGTAGCATGTTTTCATTTGAGGTAGCTGTGTTAAAAAAAGAAGAGAACTTATTTACCCTGGCTGTTGGGGAATTCATGGATCTGCTTTACTTTCCAAAGAAAAAAGCGAAGTGCATGAGCCTCAGATATACCTCAGTAGCCTGCAACACAGCAGCAAGATCACTGTCGGCACAAGAAGGCCATTTTTGTTATTTAGCACATCTTAACTTGACTTTGAACATCTTCAGTCTGACCTTCACATCTCTCTGGGACCCAGCCTAAAAGTGGCTTGGTCCACTCAGCAGAAAGCCACCCTGAAGACAGAGACCTCTCTGCCTTGGGCAGAAGAGATCACTCTGAATCTTAAACTGAGCCTCGTCACCATGAGTCTAAATCAGGTGCCAACTCCTGGCAGCGCTCTTGGCCTTCTGGGTATAGCAAAGCTTAATTTCTGGATGTCTGTGCCCCAGAGGGCCCATTAATAATGTGAATCTAAAGCAGAAGAGCTGGTCTGAAAATAGAAACAGAGGCTAACAAGGGATTTGCACTACCTTTCTTCTGTTTCACGGACAGGGCAAGATGCCGGTGATAGTAAGTGCTCTGCCCGGTACCTGGAAGTTGTGGTGGCTATCTACCACCAAAATCTACCTGGTTTTCCTTTAACTCCTGCTATTTAGTTTGCATTCCCCAACAGTGGAATCTGGTTTCATTTTTATAAATAAGATTTTTCATTTTGGGTCTCTCTGTCTTGAAATGTTGTTGCTGTAAGTACTGACAGCAAAAGTTAATTTGTGTTTTATCAACTTCAAATTCTTTCTAACAGACTTCAAATGGTAGACTTCAATTTCTGATTTTTTTCTGATGGATTTTTTTCTTCAAAAAAATTCCATACACATCTGTTAGTCTTTGAGTTTTTAAAGCTTGAATTAGCCATTGAAGTTTAGGATTTGAAAAGCAGCAACAGAAGCCAATGTTTCCAGGATCACTTCAAACTGTGCAGCAAATAGCAACATGTCTTTTGACATATTTTAAAGTACTGAACTTGAGAGGGCAAAAATTAATTCAGCACCCAACTATTACTTACTGTAACCAATTATCAGAGCTGAAGGAAGAATTAAATTGAGCATGGATATTTTTTTTTGCACTCGTCAAAGTGTGTTGCAAAACTTCCAGTCAGTCATAGATAGGTGGGTGGGTGGGTACCTGGCAGCTCTGGGCTGGGGACGCGGCGCTGCCTGTGGCAGTGGTGTGCCTGCACTGGGAAGGGGCTGCTCAGGACACAGCGGCACTGGCCCCTGCTCAGCATCAAGGCTGTCTGCTCTGCTCTTCTTCAGTACTCTGTGGTTGTTTACATCTGTAACAAAATACAGAGGCACAGAGATTAATCCCAAATCTAACATCCAGCTTTGCCCAGTGACTGGGGAATTGTATTACCCATTGGAGCTGGATCTGTGTGCACTGTCCCTGCTGTGGCTCACACAGCAACCACTCCCCCACAAAGCACATAGAGTTGGGAAGTGGATACCTGGCTCTGTTTACCCTTCACCCCCAAAAAATCTGTCCTCCTGGCAAGGTGTCAGCCCCTCTCTTGAATCCAAACAATCGTTAGAGCATCTATCAACTCTGTGCTAGTAACAGCCTTCCTCCCCAGAGCTGGAAGGCTTCTCCAAAGCACAGTCCTCTCTGCGGCTTGCCACTCACCACTGCAGCTTTCAAAAGAAAGGACAGCGAGTAACTGCTGTGTAACCCACCCCCATAACAGCCACCTTAGTACTACAGGGGGCTGGCTGTAGCCCTGCCACCTACTCACCCGTGCTATGACTGCAGGCTTGCTTCTGGCAGCTGAAGAAAAGCACAAACTGGTTTTCAAAAAGCGAACATCAAAAACAGTGAACATGTCCATCATGATGAAGCACTGACTGAATGCTCCAAACCCAGCCTGTGAGGGCAGTGATGTATCTGCAGAAGAAAAGCAGTGGGCAGCAATTATCTGTGCTGTAACACTTGTCTAACTGCATCTAGTAAACTTTGTTTCTTCTAAAGCCTAAGTGGGTTCTTATATGTAGCTCCTATTTATCAGGATTGTTATTGTTGGTACTCAGCAACAGGGAAATGCAAGCCATGATTGACCATCTATTTGTCTAACTCCACACTGGGCAAAATGAGCACCCTCATGTCACAACCTATGATTCCACAGTATAATTACCTTCATGCTCTGCAATTAACAAAATAGCATCTTGTTACAGAAAGATATTAAGGAAACAAACCACTTCTATCACCCACCGTAAACTGCCTAGAATCAAGTGTTTAAAAGCTGCTGTAGAATAGCAGCTGTGTGTTATAATTCATACAGGGCTTTCAGAGGTGGCATCAGCAGGCATCTAGATCATTTCTGAGCAGCTTGCCAGTGTTAACAAGGAGCTGTGAGTGAACTTGTAGGACTGTCTTGTCTGCCTTTCTGTCCTTTCCCTCTGCTTCAGTTAAAATAACATTAAAATAAAAATTATCAATTAAAATAAACTCTTCTAAGAAAGACAGTAACCTCCTAAATAGGGTTAGTAAACAAGTTTGTTTATACCGGCATGTTATACAGGGAATATTTGTGTTTATCACATGAGTTTGCTTAAGCTTGTAATTGTCTTTTGGTAGCTATTTAGCTTTTATATATCTTAGGTCTGCAGGGGACCTATTCTCACCTCCAGCATTGTCTGAAATTCCCACTTCTCTTATTTTAATCCCCCAAAGCCATGCCACAGTAGGTCAAGAAAGCCCAAGCCCGTGGGTTGCACAAATGTTTTGTCTCTGCATTTTAGTGAATCCTCTAAGAGCACTGAAAAGCTTTTCACTTGCTGTGCTGGATTGTTCAATAGTTGCTGGGAAGCCCCATGGTGTTGAGAGCACTGTAGCAATAGCTGGTGAGATCCAGGAGCAAACTTTTCCATGCAGCTTGGCTTCTTCACAGCAGGACATACTGCTTTTACAGCGATGATGGTAGCAGGCAGTGGGAGGCCAGTAGTGTAAACAGATTTTGTACTTGAGGGCAAAGCAGGAGGAAGCTCTCTACAGGTAATAGTTTTGCTTCTCTTGAACAGTCGATGAGCTTGTGTTATTACTCAGAGGTGCATCTGCACATCTTTCCTGCTTCCCTTCAATTTCCTGCATGCTATCGGTCCCCTTCCATCCTGTGTTGCCTCATTCCAGGGGCTGCCACTGCAGCTCTGCCTCCTATCCATCTTCCCTCAGCCACAGCCAAGTGGTTTTGTGCCACCCCTGACTTCCTGCATCAGGCTTTGCTCTCCTTTCTCACACCAGGAGCTTTCTCTCCCCTTTCATCTAATCCTGCAAGGCTGCCCTTCTGGGTGTTAATGCTATGCTCATCACCAGTGGAGCTGAGTGCTTAACGCAAATGCATCAATACAATGGCCAATATAATTAAAGATCATTTTCTTCCCCCAGACATCCTAACAGGAAGGTTCCATGATTACTTACCAGTATGAAGGAGCAAGAGATGTAAGATTTACATTTTGTCCTCCTAGCACATCATTCTTGGCCATTTTTCTCTCAGCTATGTGTGACTCTTTTGTTAGGAAAAGAGACTGGAAATGTCTCCCCTTGTTCTTCTAGTCTGACAGATGTCTATGAATTGAGCAGAGTAGACCCAAGAGCTTGATTTGGGTTTTTTTTAATGTTGTTGTTTGACAATTTAATCCCTCCTCTTAGAAATTGCTAACTTGCATTTATTTTATTCAAAGTCTAGTGAAATGTCTCAGATTTGGTTCAAGCCTATCTCTCAAAAAGCAGCCTGTCTGATTCTGTGGAACAGGATCTCCTTGTTCATGTGGTTACTAAGCAGGCATCTTTACAAAGCTGGGCCTAATTTCTAATTGAATTTGGCTGGCTCCAGCTTTCAGCCACTGGATCCTGTTGTTGTCTTTTCTCTGCAAGCTGTGAGAAGTGATGACTGCCCAGTATTTTCTGCCTGGGAAAGCATTTACACACTGTAAGCAAGTCGCTTCTCACTTTTCTTGTTGACAAGCTAAACAGATGGAACCCTCCATCTCTCCATGAAAAGCACTTTGCCCTTGTCATTTTTTTGTGGTTCTCTATCCTCTCTAATTTTTCATCAGTCTTTTCAGAATGAGGTCTGCCTACCATACCAATCTTGTATACAAAGTGTAAAATCCATCCTTCTCCTGCTTATTTTATTCCCCTCAAGCCTCCAGCAAGTAGTCAAGGACATACTAGACATTTTTGTTTGTTTGCTGCAGGATTGCACAGGAAGCTCAGATTGCTCTGAAAGCAGTGGGTGAACAGGTCCATCCAAGAAGCTTGGCTGTGGTCTGGCACCTGGCAGCAGCCCTGGGCTCCTCTAGTTGTAGTGCTGAGTACTGCTCACCCTGTGCTCCAGACCTACCCTGTACCTTGACATTCCCATTGCACCCATGTCCTGCTGGTTGCAGCACCAGCTCCGCTCTCAGACACCTCCCTCTAGTTAAGAGCTCCTGAATTATGTGTTAGCAAACACTGAGAGGGAGGACAACATGGAACATATACTTGAAATACAGGGGGAAGAGCTAAGTAAAAATAATTCATGGGAACTGTTTCTAAGCCACTTAGCAAGGGCTTTTCTGACACGGTGTATAGCTAACTTTTCATTAGGTTTTACACAGTACAAAATTAACCCCCTTGCAATCACCTAGGTGTGTTACATCTCCACAGGCACCTGTACAAACCTGTAATCTGAAATGAAGAAATAATATTTCTTTGGCAAGTCTCAGAAAAATCACCACAATTGACATTCTGTGCCTATTGTTCATTCTTGGAGTACTGTCACTCTCTGTTGTCTCTACCAGCATGTTTTTTCTACACTCCCTGCCACTGCTAGGGGATATTTATCATGGTCAAGTCACTCGAACGCTTTATATACTAGCACAGCATAAGTATTCCATTCTCCTGGTATTCCCCCATTGCCTTCAAAATCAAGGTCAGTGAAAAAGAATCCTCAGCCAACTATTCTATTACTCCTGAGGTTCATGGGCATCTAAACATGCCAGGTTATCCTACATGTTCATCCATGTTCATCCTACACATCTTCCTCGGTTCCTGACAACCAAAGAACAAATTCCCTCTAATTTATACAAATTATAGGAATCCTATTTTTTTTCCAAATAAAAAGTAAAAATATTAAGCTGTTCCGTATTATTAGCACTTTCACCACCCAGTTCTGAACCAGCCGCTCGCCCAAGATGTTTGGCTCTCTGTGTACTTCTGTACTGACCTTAGCCTCACAGCTGGCATGCAAACCTCCTGAGCAGGAGCTGCCTGACCTTTAAGAGGCAATGGTGAGAAGGATAAGTGCTTGCACACCTCATTTTGCTACTCAGGGGAACCTGTGGACTGGGAAATCTATTCTCGTCAGGGTGCAATAAGGCTGGTGGCCTCTATGGGAAAGAACAGGCCATGGAGCAGCAATTGTTCACCACCCCTCTCTGACAACTGTTAATCATTTCAGCTCATGATAACCTGCTCACAAGCTAATACAGGCCTTAAAATGATTGATGACTCATATGCAAGTGCTTTTTATTCAGGGGACTGTTAAGGAAAGATGGAAAATCCTACTCTGCTCTTAGTCTCTTGCTGTTGTCAGTTTTCTCCATTTCTACAGACTCAAGAGCAATGCTGGGACTGCATTCCCTGGTCATCAGTGATGCTGTGTGTCACACTGATCACCGTCAGTTTAAAATCATACAGAAAAATGGGAAATCAGAATTAAAATAAAACAAACAGGTATCTCATTAATTCTTGCTTTCTGTCACTTTTCCTGTGATGTTAGGTTAGCTTGTCAGTTGGCATGGGGCGTGAGCCAGTGGGGCTGCAGGCAGCGAGCCCTGGCAGCAGGGAGGAATTCAGGGTGTGCAGAGGAAACAGGGCATGTGATCAGTTCATGGGAGGAAAAAGCCAGAGCTATTTTGGTGGGTGCATACGGCCACGTGGGTTTCCCTTGTTACAGTTCTTGTGCAACAGTGTTTGTATTTACCTACATTTAACAACTGACCTTTTAAAAATAATAAACCAAACCATGAGGCAGAAGGTCGCTTCATCATTATGAGTTCTTCCTGCTGCCCAAGATCCCACCTATTTTTTCTAAACACAGAGTAATGGCCTTCCAGGGCTTGACTGAATGCCACTGCAATAGGCACATGGCCTTTGTCTGCCCTTCTGCCAGACTACAAGAGCTGAATCAGTTTAATACATGCTGTCACAGAGTATTTATATTTTGCATTTGTTCAAAACAAGAAGTCATAGTTGTGTAGAGTAACTGCTAAAAACAAAAATAAAAAATCCTATATTAAGACACATTATATATTGAACTTAAGCTTCCACCATTCGATTTACAATTGAGCAGCCAAAATATATAACAACAACCTCTGTGATGGGCATTGATTTCCATATGATGGGTTTTATGGGGCAGTAAACGTTACAGTACTCGGGTGATTCAGTGCAGCCATCCCTGGCGTTCCATTTTGCTCTGCACAGCCCATATACTGCTCACTCCATAGCATGTTAACAGATAGGAAAATGCCAGCTAAATAAAAGTTGTCTTTTCAGTGTCTCACTTTTGAGTGTTCTAGTGCTTGCAGTCTTCGATCTGGTCACAGTTTACATTGTTGAGCTTTAAATGGAGATTATCTTGACAAAGACCTTTTTAAGTCTGAGACATTCCATTTTTGTGTTGAAATACCAGATGTCACCTTCAGATTTCATATATTCTTTCATTCTAATCGATGGCAGACAAACTTTGATCTGACACTAGGCGCCGAAGTTACATTTTCTCCATGCTAAAGATCATTTTGAAAAACTGTCAGTAAATGCCTGACAGCTTTATTTCTACTTGGTAATTAAAGGGCCTGTCTTGTTTTCCAAATGGCTTTGGAAAAAGTTACACCTTTTTTGCCAAATTTATGCCTTATACTCTTACTACTCCTGGTGTTTAAAATAGTCTTTGATCTGTAAGAAGGGAACCAGCTCCAGTAACTGGGTGGGGGAGGAGTGGAGGGGATATTCCTCTACTTATTTTAAGTAAATTTACTTCATTTCTCATGAAAGGAGCCTGCCTGTAGGCAAGGTAGATGTAGACAACTTTCCAGCAGTTGAGCTAGGCAGTAAGCTTCTTATGTGTGAATACCCACCAGAAGGTACAAACTGGGAAAGGCAGAGCAATATTTCTCCATTTGTTCTGAATTGCCATGTTCCCAAGTCCTTGCTGCCATCAAAAGTAGCTCATTATTACGATTTTGAAGTGACCTGTGGTGCTTTCAATGCCCTGTGTTATGTTATATTTACAGTTTGGTGTGGATTTACTGTGGGGCTGTTGAGAGCTATGCCCTGTATGATAAGTTGTAATGAGAGAGGATCTCCTCCTCAAAATACCCTTCACGTGCAGAAGATACTGCTAGTGGATTGGGAAGGAATACAGTGAATTACACTTCTAAATTGCATTTCTTCTACAGAGGCAGTGGAAAGCAATGCTAAGACAGAAAGTAATTTCAGAACAGTCTAGCCCTCTATGGAGTAAGTGCAAGAAAACATTTCAACACACAGTAAATATTAAGCACTTTAAGAAAGTGATTAAGGATGTTATTTAATGCTTTCCTGAGTCAGGACTAATATCTGGTCATTTAAATAAAACAAAAAAATCTGTAAGCTCAGCCAGAATGCAAAAGTAAAGGCAAACCCCAGTTTGATAAAAGATGGACAGCCCAGGCAGCCTTCCAGAGGGCAGGTGTTCTCAAATGTCACTGCAGTTAAGAGATGGAAAATATTTCCTCGTTGCACCAGCTCTGTATCTGAGTTAGCTAACTCTGGGAAAGGCTGGGCTTATTTTTGCAGCAGCTGGGGGGAGAATAACTGTATCTATGGAGCTGGTAAACTCAATGCAAATATATTTTTGTATCTTTTAGAGAATCTACAGACTTCAACCAGAATGGCAGTTACTGAAATTGTTACAAATGCAGCTCAGTGTGCTGAGTTCAGTGAAGTTACATACAGCTAATCTTGTAAGTAGCAGGGCAGCTACCTGCCCTCATTCCATGAAAATGTTGGAGGGGAGCATAAGGTCTGGTTGAGCTTGTTTCTTTAGCCACAGGATAATGTATTTCCATTAACTCGGCTCTGCTCCACCTGACTGGGATATTTTATTCCTTTCAATAGGTTTTTGCTCCTGAAGCTTACTCATGTGCTTCAAAATACATGCTTATCTGATTCTCCTGGTCTGTATTTGCTTTACTAATAAGTGCTGGATACTGGTACTAATGCCAGCACTGAAGTAAGTTTGATCTCATGAGTACTGGATGATGTTGAAATAGTGATACTGGATGAATACATGTTTGCTACTCTTGTCTTTTCTGAGAAAAATTATCTTTCTAGTATCAACTTTCTTATGCCCCAGCTGTGTTCTTTTACTAAGGTCTATCTATCTAGTTCTATCTATTGTTTAAAATATATCAAAATAACAACATCATAGCCAATTAATAAGCTACAATCTTTTCATATTTGTTTTTCCTACTAATAGTCTTGAAGTACAGGTTTTATTTGCAATGTGCAGCTTGTTTAAAAAAGCAAAACTCTGTTCAGATAAGAACACCCCCATGTAAAATTTCCAGCTCCCCTGCAACAGTCTATGGGGGTAGAAAAGGCAGTTTCATAATCTTTGCTGGCCTGAAGCACTTGATTCCTGACTACTAGGCAATTTGTTAACTCTTCTAATTCAAATACACAAAAGGGTGAGTAAGCAATAAACCATTTCAAATCAACCCATCTGGCAGTAGGTAAAATAGCTATAATGAACAGCATGTTTACAGAGCACATTTCCTACTCAGTCTAGTCATTTGCAGGATTCAGGCCACGGATGTCACAGGTTGTCTAAGAAGCATTAGATGCGAGGAGATGGCTGGATGTGAAAGGGGACTTCAAGGATAATTTATGATGATGGATGTTTGCTGTTTATGCACACTTCATTAGCTAAGTCAGTCCGGCTGGTGCTCCTGGGACTTCTCTGCTTTCCCTGCTGCTGCTGGCCGTTTGCTCTGAGTTCATAGGTGAGTGAACACAAACATATGTTTTCGGATGTATGATTTGTTTAATGATGATGCTGTGGTTTAACCCCAGCCAACAACTGAGCCCTGCTCAGCTGCTCGCTCACTCACTCACCCCTAGTGAGATCAGGGAGAGAATCAGAAGGTAACCGCTTGAAAAACTTATGAGTTGACATAAAGACAGTTTAATAGGGAAAGCAAAAACCATGCACACGAGAAAAGCAAAAAAAGAATTGATTCACTGCTTCCCGTGGGCTGAGAGATGTTCAGCCTTACAGGAGAGCAGGGCTCTGTCACATAACAGTGACTTGGAGATGAACGCCATCACTCTGAATGTCCCCTGCTTCTTCCTTCTTTCCCCAGATTGATATAGTGAGCATGGTGCCAAGAAAATCCCTGTGTTCAGCTGGGGTCAGCTGCCCCAGCTGTGTTCCCTCCCAACTCCTTGTGCTGTGTGATCATTGATCAACAATAGCTAAAACATCCCTGTGTTATCAACACTTTTTGCAACCCTATTAAAAAAAACCAAAACCAAACAAAATAACTCTATCCCAGCCAAAACCAGCAGAAATGATTGAGGAATGCATGAGGAATCTCTTATGGAGCTGTTAGAATTTGCCATGTTCTTCAATAAAGAGGCTAGAAAGGATATATTGTAGTATTTCCCTCTTCTGTAGGCACAGCAAACACACAATCTATTCAGTTTCTGTTTTAAATAGGGAAATTTTATTTTGACTTGAGATACTCTGGGATCTAACAAGATCCTGAATTCACTCCCAACATGAGAAGCTTTGTATTTGTCTCAGCCATCAGCATAACGTCTTGGTATTATGAATCTGGATTGCCTTCAATGGGAACACAAGTCTTTCTAAATAATAGCAAGATTTGGCTTTGTGTATGTAAAATTATTAGGCAAATCAATAGTAGCAGCAAAAGCAACTGAGTAGCTGTCTAAAAAGCGAAAACATGAAGTGCTTTTCAATGATCCTGAACACAACTGCTAAAATCACACCAAGCTAACAGTTACACCACAATTGTGGTAGCACACTGGTTAGCAAGGATGAGCCAATTCTTTTGCTTTGTGAACAATGAATAACACCAAATTTTTACAGTTACAACCAAATTCCTTGGGTAAATACAGGTGGAAGGGTTCATACAGGCAGGAACAATATCATGTACCTCCCAGATTTTTAATGACAAAGGACACTAAATAAGTATGTATTTTGTACCTCTTTTTTTTCTGCATGACAACTTCCAGGAAATAGTGACAAGGGCAGTTCTGGACAGAGGATTTATTAAGGTTGCTTCATGCAGGTGAAAAGTGCGATAGCAAGAGAACTGAAAATGTTACACTAAGATGCAAGATTGCAAATTATAGAACAAGCGCCCTTGATAAATTCAGATTGCTGGTCCACCACTTGCCATTATCATCAAGGCACCTGTGCAGGTCTGCTCAGACAGAACTGAGGCTGCATGTCTACCACATGGGTATCTCAGCAGAAAAACTGCTTTAAACATGTGTTCCCACTTCCTTCCAAACCAGCCTCACATGTTTTTTCCTTCACTTATGCTGCAGGTATTACAAATTCAGCATAACAACTGAACTGACAAAACACTCCAAGGATAGGCACAATGGTAAAAATGTGTTGTTATACTGCTAATGGAAGTACTTATATTGGAAATAGTTGTCCTTGAAACCAGTATTCACTAGCCCAGTGTAATTGTCTTATACTAAATAGTTTCCTTACTATACCTTTATTTTTTGATAAATTTTTTATGGTTAAACATTTTTTTTTTTTGGTAATAGCTGCAATAGCAAGTTCTCATACTCTGAATTGGAGTAAGCTAACTGAGCTAATGAAACCATGATGGGTAGAAAAGGCCTCCTTCCATGCTTAGAGACCTTCTTCCATACTTATGTTGAAACATCTCCGTTCTCCTTTCTAAGGTGCTGTGATTCACGTGCTGCAGTCCTGGGCATCTCCTCGCATCAAAGGAAATGCAAGCGAAGTAGGAGCCCTGTTAGGTTCACTGCACACTCCAGTGTTTAAAGCCCTCCTCAAGTCACATTTCTCAACATCCTTTTACTCAAACTCTGTTTCCAAAACTCATCCACTTCTCTGGCTGTCTACACTGAATGAAGAAAGCCATGCATGAAGAAAGCCATGCCTCTCCTGTGTTGCCCATCCTAGGATTTGCACAGTGACAGAAGATCTTAATATGCCTGCAGCATGGATTGAACCTAGAACCTGCCCTCTCATTCAGATTTAGCACCACATCTACCAACGTCCCAACTCACATGAGAAACACTGAGGTGCAGACCATCGTAATTGTATTGCTTTAAGTCTTGCTATGGAAACATGTTCAGCTGATTTTCAAAAAGTTTAGTTAAATAATGCTTATACTAGACCTGAATGTAAGCTGATCTGAAATTCAGTCATTTATGTCACTACAATTTTCTATATACCTGTAAGAACCACAAAGCACAGATCATTTTCCTACATTTAATATGAATAAAGTAACTGGGTTGATGCCCACATTTTATTTTGTATTTGTGCATATAGTGTTATTTCACTTCTATTATGGGCCTTATGAGCAGACAGCTACTTCCTTTCTCCTGTGAGCTGTCTCATAACTTTAAATTGACAACTCCTGGAGGAGAGAGACAGCATGTGACGTGTACAGAATCCAAGATTGATAAGGGTATGCTTTTATTCATTTTTATAACTAAGAAGGTGTGAAGATTGACAGTTCAATCACTCCTTAATAAAGACTGACTTTATTCCCATTCATGAAACAGCTAGTCAGATTTTAAAACATTTTAAAACCAATATTATTATTGTTGTTGTTGTTTGATTTAGTACTTTCCCCTCATATGAAAGTGTAGAAAAATCGCTGTCAACAAACAGAATTTGAATTAGTCTGAAAACTACCCCAAAATTACCAATGTTTCAGTTGTTGGTTGGTTTGGTTTTTTTTTTTAATATCTTTTCTGTTTACAGACTGACAAAAGACAGGACTTAAATAAATGCTCAGTGTAGTTAAACATGTTGCTAAACCTCAGCAGAGCCACAGGATTAATACACCATTCCAGACAAGAGAAGATCAAACTAGGTTATGTTACTTTTAATCTGCCATGGATGGAGGTCTCTGGCTCACCTTGACTGAATTAAAACATTAATGACAGAGATTAATGATAGAGCCCACCGTGAAGGACTTAATACAGCAGACTCAAGCCTTGTCCCATTGGTCACTGAGGGAAGTCAATGCTGACTGTGGCTTTTGCAGGCTACCAGTCTGTAGCTTATGTGAGAGCAGCCTGGACACTCCTGTGGTGGGATGGGCAGGACCAGCTGATGGAAAAGAAAATCACCACACAAACCCAGCTTCAACATGCATGCAGGGTAAAGGAGGCAATCACACAATCATGTAAAGTCTTTTCCTCTGTTAGAACTACTGCTGTTTCAATTCCTTTGAAGACCTCTTCAAGCTTTCCCTCCCAAAGCAAGGTTTAGTTAGATTTGAGCAGTTTCACACCCATTCCTTGCCTTGATTGCACTGTCAAATGGGATTGACTTGTCTTATTGTCTGTTCATGTTCTACAATAAGATGTCAATCTCCCAGAACTAAGAATTAGCTCATAGGGTTTTTTGGCAGCGAGTCACATTTTCTGTGGTTTGGCTGTGAAAATCATTATTCTCATTCTTGTGTTGACTGATTAGGTGAAGGGCAGATAAAGACAATCTCATTATTTAAAAAAACCCCACCCCTTGCTTCAGCTGATTGGGTGGAGAGAAGGTTTTGTTCCCATAGTAACATTTTGCATCCAAACCTGCAGAAATGAGGCTAGCTCCAGGCATTTCGAACATGCTGCTTTTAAAGAGCAAGTTGTACTCTACAATGTGTTTTCATTTTTGCATCTTACAGAATTATTCGGTAAACACCAGAGGGGAAAAAAAAAAAAAAAGAAAAATCTTTGCATCCACATATGTGAAACTGGAGCCTGGTGATATCAGGTGTGCTCCAGAGCACCCCTTGAACTGCTCTCATAGAATGCTCTGTACTATCACTTGTCTGGACACTAGAACTTTAAGTAAAAACCAGTCAGCCCAAAGCTCAGATGTCACTTTTGTAAAAGTTCTTTTACTTTCACTGGAGCCAACACCACTGAGCATGATGTTTGGAGGGAAGTGGATAGTAGGCTGAGGAAGAGTAAAACCCATGCAGGAGGTTGTACCTCAGAGAGGTGGGGCAGTACTAGGGGATGGGCTGTTGGATTCTTGCAGATGTGACAGATGGGATGAAAGCAGGAAAAAAAAGTCTTTCCCAATACAAGGAGCTACTGAAGGAAGACACCGTTGGACAAAGATTGGAGGATAAAAGCAGTTGATGTTCTGGGTTTTTTCACCCTGTAAAGGTTGATCATACAGTAGCAGGGGTGATTTTTGTGGGAATTGGACTTCAATGACAGTGGGACAAGACAGGGAATGGATTTTGCTTCGGGACTTTTGGTTCATTTGTGAAAAACTGGAAAATAAGGACAGTGCAGAAGAAATTTATAATAGTCTTTAGGGAAGATGTTACAAACTGCCCCTACCTCTTTGGCTGCTATGCAGCTGTGTTTTTCCAGACAGACTCTCTAAATCAGCACAAGTCTTGTTCAGGCAGAACTGAAAGATTCCATTTATTTATCCAGGATTTCACTTTGGCAGATACACAGCTCAGTGGGACAGTGCATGTCAGAAGCACAGTGGTTTGGTCCAGGAAAAAATGATTAATTCTTCCAGGAGGACAAAACTGCCAACAAAATGCACACATAGAGGTATTGTTAGAGTATTTTAAGAATGATATATTAATATACAGTGATTCTTTAATGGGAAATTGCGTCACCTTTTCTTTGTGTTTGCCTTTGGGCACTGATAAGCAAAGTAATGGCATTAAGCATAACAAAAAGTGGGTGTTATTGGCAAACTCCTTAGTGGGAACAAGTTGAGAGCACTTTAGCGTAGCACCATTCAGCTGGTAACGTAAAACTGTAAAATTACCCAAATATGAGAAGGCAGCAAATTGTTAACTGCAGCTTTTTGGAGGGAAGGAAATACAGGCAGACTAATTTGAGAAGTTTTGTGGAAGGAAGGCACCAAAAAATATGAATGAAAGTCAGAGGAAATAAGAAGCAGGTGGTCATGCTGAATGCTGGTTGCTCTCCAGTTATCCAGACTTCATCTGAGCTGCCCAGCATGGGGTGGAATTCCCACCTATCATATTCCAATTAAGTGGCATTATTGCATGTGGCTAAAGCTCTTTGAAGATGAGCAAATGAACATGGCTTTGTCAAAACAAGCTTGAAAATAATTGTACAATTCTTGTCAGTCGTAATTTTTATTAGAGGGTTTTTGGAGGAGGAAGTGTGTTTTTGTACAGGGTCTGTTCCTGAAGAGAGTGGATCAATTCCACCAAATCATGCATTGCTTTGTGTCCAGACTTCTGAAGCTGTCTGCTATTGAACAAGCATGATAAGTGGGCTAAAACTGTAGGGGAAAAGGGGCACACGGAGTGATGTAAGAGTGAGTGTACTGAGGAGGAACATAGAGAAAGTTACAGCAGCAGACGGGCAGGAGAACGTGGGTGCCAAGGGCTATGTACAGTCATAACAACTGATGAAAATCACCAGAAACCACCACAAAAACAAAAACACAGTGATGGGATGAAAGAGTGGAAACACAAGCAGTCCTGAGGCCCTGAAATGATGTTATCTCAGACAAGTCAAGTCAGCAAAATTAATTATTTGCTGCTATTTAGCAGATGGCCTGGAGTTGTATCAAAAATCCCTACCCACCACATTTCTCGATAGGTCTGGTTTCCAAACTTTTCATCTACCTTAAAATGCTTATGTTTTCAAAATAAAGTGATGTACTTAAACTTTCACAGCTCCAGAAAAAAAAAAATGCAGAGGTCAACAGTGCAAGACAGAGGCAGAGCTGTTACCAGAATGTAATTTAAAAACATGCACTGAGGTGAGTTATATAATACAGCTTTGGACAACAGGATCCATCTCCAGGGCAAATGGCTCAGCCCTGAATTGAGAACACAAAAGCTCTGTCTTTGAGATGGGAACCAGACTTCCAACACCTGTTGTTAGATATCCCAAGGAGGTTGCTCTCTGAAAAATCTCTTTCGGTTGCTGACCTTGGATAGTTTCTGGCTCATCAGGAGATGACACCTGTTCCAAAGTATTGGACCCTAATGGATAAAAAGCCAGGGTACCAAGCACTGAAGTTTGGAGTACTCTAAGAACCCCGTATCTGTAATTTTAGCATTGTAACACTTGAATCTCAGGATTCCAACTCTTTTTAAATCATACTCTGAGATTTTATTCAGAAAATAAATTATTCCAGAGCACATATATTTTCATGACTGTAACTACAGAGAAAACAGAGCAGATCCCCCTATGTCTATGGTCTAGGATTATTGCTGATATTCTTTGTTATTATCCCATTTCACTTATTGATGAACTAGTAGTTGTATCAAGCTTACACAATCAAACCTCATGCAAGCAGGACATGCACTTCAGTGAGAAATGACTGGGAGAAAGGAAAGCTGTTCGAGAGTCTGTCACAACCAGGGTGACAGCAGGTACATGAAGAGGGATGCGTCTCAAACCATTTTACACTGGGTAGTAGCCAAGAAAAGTTAATGACTGTAATAGGCTGTATTCTTGGAAACACGACTGGTTTCTGTGCATAGTCATCTACAGTGACTCTGAAAACATCCTATCATATCTGTAATATGGATATTTTGACAAAATGCAGGGTTCTTAATTTTCAGGAGACAAAAGGGAAGAGGCAACCTGAGCAAGTGAATAGGAGCACTACTGAAGTCTGTACAATCAGACCCAAGAGAGCAGATGCATCTAACAACCAGCATCAGGAGGCACAAATTAACGTGCTAGAAGGAGTACAGCAGATCTGAGTCCAATAGCTGTCACCGACCATAACCAAAGTAACAAATCGCTGGTCATGCACATTCCACTCAAGTGACAACCCCACCATTTTAGCACCTTAATGCAACATTGTGCTGAGTGACACCATACACCACAAGATCAAAAGCAGTATCACAAACTTGATGGCTGAAATTTGATGGCTGAAAATTAATGTGGTTTCCTGCTCTCAATGATACAAGGTCACGAACTCAATATTAACCTGCCAGTGAATATTCTGTTGTTTCAGCTAAACTGCTCCTGTCAAACTAAGTTCAAGTGTAAATGTGATGACAGTTTGCTCTAACTTGTCTGCTTTTTATTTGTTTACTATCTTGCTAGAAATTAATTTCTGTGGGTCACTATATGCGCACAGGACTGCAGTTTCACGAAAAGTTACTTGAAGAATGTACGAGGACATTCTTAAAGTGTCAGCTTGAACAGCTCTCCATCCACAGAGAACGCTTGAAATAATGGGTTGCCCTAAGACAAGCCAACATTTTTCAGAATCTGAAATACGTGGTCCTGTCCTCCTGAGACACACCACAATCTGCTGCTCCGGGTTTGGCTGCTCGGCTGTGTGTGCAGATGAAACATGCCACGATTCACCTCCACACCCCCGACAGCGGGAGCCCTGGATTCTTGCATTCAACATTATTACAGAAAGTGTGTTATAATTAACAATAAATACCTTTCGAGATCGGATTCTATTTTAACTTGAGAACAGCTTGTCGCTCTGATGGTGTACTACGGCTTTCAGGAAAAGTAAATTGCTGCTGGAATGGGTGTAATTTGCTTCGGGTGTGACTTGTTTCCTTACGAGAAGCTGGAGCACCGTGGGGTTCGAGCACCAAAAGCAGCGTGGTCCAAGTAGCTTCCCACGCCGAACCTGGCTGGGGCGGTGCAGCCATCCAGCACCTCGGACCATCCAGCCCGGCGTCTCCTCGCTCCCCAGAGGGAGCAGCCCCAGCCCTGCCCTGCTCTGACCGGGACCGGCCAACGCGGCGGGGCTG